>NC_133125.1:81151131-81464421 GCF_048418815.1 Hemitrygon akajei | reverse complement strand
CTTTTCTGCACCTCCTTCATAGACTTCAAAACAGAGATGAAGAGGGAGATTTTGAGCCAGAGTGTGGAGAATCTGTGAAATTCATTGCCACAGATGGCTGTGGAGGCCACAAGGCCAGTTCATTGTGTACCTTTAAAGAGGAGTTGATAGGTAATTAGTAGTAGCATCAAAAGTTATGGAAAGAAGCAGAAAATGGGTATGAGAGGGATAATAAATCAGCCGTGATCAAATGGCAGAGTAGTCTTGATGAGCCAAATGTCCAAATTCTGGTCCCATGTCTTATGGTCTTATGACCTTCATCATCACACTCTAGTTTCTGGTGCTTAGCCAATTTTGTACCTGAGCAGTTTCTTTCTTCCTTTAATGCTTTGAATGGTTTTGCTCATATCTACTGTGAGGCATGTTGTCAAGTACAACATAAAAGTTCAGATGCACAATCACAATAACATCCCCACTGTGCCATTAAATAAATCATCAAATGTGATTTGCCCCTAATAAGTCCATTTATTTCACATACATTTCTAAATGTACTGCTGCTTTTATTACATGTGGTACCGATGTTGTTTTCCACAAAAATCACTACAGGATATTTATGGAAATTTGTACAAAGTGCCAAGGTTATACTATTTATGATGGAGAAGCTGATCAATAAACTGTATGCTTGCTCTCTTGAAACATACAAGAGAAAGTGCTGTTAAACTTGTAAACTATAGTGGGATGCTGGATTACTGAAGAGCCATGGCATTGTGAACCATTCAGCAAAACTGCAAATGTTTCACACCAACAGCTTCAGCAGCATTTATTATCAGGCTCCTGAACCAGAGTGGATAACTTCACTCACCTCAACTCTGAACTGATCTCACCATGGATGGACTCACTCTCAAGGACTCTGCGACTCATGTTCTCCGTATTATTTATTTACTTATTTACTGTTCTGTATTTCCACAGCTTGTCTTCTTTCGTACATTGGATGTTTGTCACTCTTGTGTGTAGTTTTTCATTGATTCTATTGTACTCTTTATTCAGTTCTGAATGCCTGCAAAAAATTAATCTCTGGGTAGTATATGGTAATATATTCTCTATGTACTTCTACAATAGATTTTACTTTGAACTCTGAAATTGCTCTTTGCTATTTTTTGCAAGCCTCATTAGATACTGATGCTTATTTCAGCATCCTGTTCACCACCAGTAAATATTTGTCTCTGTTTAAAATTAGTCCAAATACAGACAAAGGCCAAAGAGCTTGATCCTATTAAATCAAATGAATAGTTTATGCAAGTATAATGAAGATTCATACACTGGCTGGCCAGGATGTTTGGTTTTCTATTGGGGTTCCCCCAAACTGACATCATTCAAGAGAGAACTAATTTGCTATAAACAATGACATGATTTATTCAAGCATCCTGAAACTTCTTAATGCTAAAAGATAGCATTTCAGACAATTATTTTCCTCTCTCCTTAATTAATCACAGGTAGTTCATTAACACCGATGCTCCTTCTAGATGTGTTCAATTCAAGCCTGAAATTTAAAATAAATGTTTCACCTAATGCATTATGGGTGCAGATTAAGGATTTTATTTCATCTAGATATAGAGCTTAAGCATTATACTGAGATATTAATGTTTAAATAATGTTTACTAATTGGTATGCCTTTGGACTGTGGGAGGAAACCTGAGCTCCCAGGGAAAACCCACACATTCCATTAGGAGAACAGAGAAACTCCTGACAATTGAGTTAGAAATGAACTCTGAACTATGACACCACGAGCTGTGATAGCATCATGCTAACCACTACACCACCGTGGTGCCCAGTGTACCTTTTGACCACTTGAGATAAGCAAAAGTAATGAAAGTGGCTTATTTACTCTTGGGTTCTTTCCTTAGAAATAAGTTCAAAACCCTGCAGTAAGTGTTACATAAAAATTTTCCTTGGACTCCACTCTATGGCAAATAAAACACTTATTTATCATGTTGATTGTTTATAAAGGGACCATATAACTGTATTAGCTAAAATGTTCACTATATTGGGGTGCCACAGTAGCATAGCAGTTAATGCAATGCTCAGGGTGTCAGAATTAGGAGATCAATTAAAATGTCATCTGTAAGAAGTTTGTACGACATTTCCATAAGCGTGCGGGGTTCCTATGGGTGCTCCGATTTCCTCCTACAGTCAAAAGGTGTACTGGTTAGTAGGTTAATTGTCCTGTGGTTAGGCTAGGGTTAAATCGGTGGGTTGCTGGGCAGTGCAGATCATTAGGCTGAAAGGGCCTGTTCCATGCTGTATCTCTAAATAGGTACATAAATTTCTGTTTTAATTATATAATAATCTGTTGAAAAGCCTATAAATGTTCATATTGAAAAATAAAATAACAAATCCAATAGATTAAATTAGTTAAACTAGTGACTTGATATTACCATCAGAAATTTTAATTATTCAAATAATATTCTACTAACTCAGATACTTTCCAAACCTGTCACTTTCATTTCTCACGATTCAGACTCACTTATTTACCACATGCATATCAAAACATATAGTGAAATGCATCATTTTGTTAACAATTAACACAACCTAAGGATGTGCTGAGTGCAGCCTGCAAGCATCGCCACACATTCAAAGGTTTCAAATGTACATTTAATGTCAGGGAAATGTATACAATATACATCCTGAAATGTTTTTTTCTTCACAGCCATCCACAAAAACAGAGGAGTGCCCCAAAGAATGCCTCAAAAGAACCATGAAAGGGAAAAATAAAGATATTAAAAATGGAAATAGAGCTGTTTCTGAAGATGTAAGTAAAGGAGTCACCATTCAGTGCCATTTTCCTGAACCAGCGTGCCCATCCTGTTCAAGAACAAGACAATCAACAGTAACATCAGAAGAACAGCAACAAAACAGTAGAACAAATGGCAGAGGGGAAGAAGCTGTTCCAAAAGCACTGAGTATGGGTTTTAAGGCGCCTAAACCTGCTTCATCATAGTAGTAAGGAGAAGAGGGCATGTCCCTAATGGTGCAGGTCCTTAATGATGGATCCTGCCTTCTTGAGGCACTACCTTTTGAAGATGCCCTCAGCGGTGTGGAGGCTTGTGTCCATGATACAATCCTCTTCAGTCTCTTGTAATCTCTTGCATTGGAGCCTCCAGTTCAGGGGATGATGCAACCAGTCAAAATGCTGTCCACATACATCTATAGAAATCAGTAAAAGTCTTTGGTGACATACCATTCACCTCAATGAAGGTATTTTTCTTCAGTATGTTTGTTTGTATTATTATATAATCACCTATATAACAGAACATGTGAATGTTTTGTTAATTTTCCAGTAATTGTGCAAAAGTTGAGTTTGTATTTTTCTGGAAACTTCTTGGTTTCAGTAGTGGGTGTCATATTACTTGAATCTTCCTACATTATTACCTAACTATTACCTCTAGTCTACTATGAGAAAACCATGACTACTTTTTAGTCTTTCCTTTGTTTGTTTTGACAAGTTTCTTCTTCTCTTTCTTTGCTTTTGTAACCCTTATTAAAATGATTGAAAGTAACAAGTTTTATGTCCCTTTCTTGACTTTTGAAGAACTTTTTAATAGTAAAAGCATCAGGATCAAGAACTCCTGTCTCACCACCCTGTTCTCTTCCTTACAATGGCCATCTCATCTCTCCACTCAAAGTCCTGAGGCAAGGTTTTGACTTGAAACATCGATGAATTCTTTCCTCCATGAATGCAGCTCGATCAGCTGAGTTCTTCCAACAGACTGGTTGTTGCTCTAGGTTCAAGTCTCTTGTGTCTTAAATGCTGTCTTAAAATGGATCTCTGTCTTTGAACTACATAGAGTCATAGATTGGTACAGCAACGCTTCTCCGTGGATCATCACCTTGTTGTGGTGGAGGGGCTGTGAGCTCTTGAGATCCCGAAATTGCTTGTGTCTGAGCTTAGCCACCTGTCTCTTAGTGCCTGTAGGGTCATCCATAGTGAGAAGGTTAAGGCAAGGCTCCATTCAAAGAGCAATCTAACCAAGACCTCAGTGGTGGAGCTGCCAGAAGATAGATAGATAGATACTTTATTCATCCCCCTGGGGAAATTCAACTTTTTTTCCAATGTCCCATACACTTGTTGTAGCAAAACTAATTACATACAATACTTAACTCAGTAAAAAAATATGATATGCATCTAAATCACTATCTCAAAAAGCATTAATAATAGCTTTTAAAAAGTTCTTAAGTCCTGGCGGTAGAATTGTAAAGCCTAATGGCATTGGGGAGTATTGACCTCTTCATCCTGTCTGAGGAGCATTGCATCGATAGTAACCTGTCACTGAAACTGCTTCTCTGTCTCTGGATGGTGCTATGTAGAGGATGTTCAGAGTTATCCATAATTGACCGTAGCCTACTCAGCGCCCTTCGCTCAGCTACCGATGTTAAACTCTCCAGTACTTTGCCCACGACAGAGCCCGCCTTCCTTACCAGCTTATTAAGACGTGAGGTGTCCCTCTTCTTAATGCTTCCTCCCCAACACGCCACCACAAAGAAGAGGGCGCTCTCCACAACTGACCTATAGAACATCTTCAGCATCTCACTACAGACATTGAATGACGCCAACCTTCTTAGGAAGTACAGTCGACTCTGTGCCTTCCTGCACAAGGCATCTGTGTTGGCAGTCCAGTCTAGCTTCTCGTCTAACTGTACTCCCAGATACTTGTAGGTCTTAACCTGCTCCACACATTCTCCATTAATGATCACTGGCTCCATATGAGGCCTAGATCTCCTAAAGTCCACCACCATCTCCTTGGTCTTGGTGATATTGAGACGCAGGTAGTTTGAGTTGCACCATATCACAAAGTCCTGTATCAGTTTCCTATACTCCTCCTCCTGTCCATTCCTGACACACCCCACTATGGCTGTGTCATCAGCGAACTTCTGCACATGGCAGGACTCCGAGTTATATTGGAAGTCTGATGTGTACAGGGTGAACAGGACCGGAGAGAGTACGGTTCCCTGCAGCGCCGCTGTGCTGCTGACCACCGTGTCAGACCTACAGTCTCCCAACCGCACATACTGAGGTCTATCTGTCAAGTAGTCCACTATCCAATCCACCATGTGAGAGTCTACTCCCATCTCCGTTAGTTTGTGCCTTAAGATCTTGGGCTGGATGGTGTTAAAGGCACTAGAGAAGTCAAGGAATGTAATCCTCACAGCACAACTGACCCCCTCTAGGTGAGATGATGACACGGCACAATGGCAGGAGAGTCAGAGGAAAGCTGCAACAGTGAAGAGTCCCCATGTCAGGGTGACATGGTGTGTCAAGGTGACTGCCCATGTATCTGCCTCCCCTTGTTAAACAAAGTCATGTACAGGCATTCTCCGTTAAGGGAATCCACCCTAACTTCCCAGTTCTGTGGGTCCCAAATTGGCAGCTAAAGCTATGTGAGGACTGACCTTTGGAGAACATCATACTCAATCAAGTAATTACACTAACTTACTACTCCAGCACTGAAATAGGTCCTTTCACCCACCATGTTCATGCCATGTAGCGATTCTATCTGATTCCACCTCCTTCAGCCGTAAATTCCAAATGTCATCCAACCTCTGTGCAAAAAAAAATTCCCTTAGATCCCCATTAAAATTCCTTCTTTTGATGTTGAACTTAAGTCTTCTATTTATACCCTACCATAATATAAAAAAACAATTCTGGCTATCTGTGCCTTTTATAATTTAATAATCTTATCTACCTCCATCAAATCAGCCCTGCCAGTAAATTGAATTTGAAAGGGAGAATTTAACCAATTCATTATGACTTTCTGCATTTAGTAAGTCACACATTGAGGATTTTGCGTCACTTTCTAAAGAATCACTGTGGAGATCACAGATAATATTTTAAGAATGTTGCCAAAATAAATAAATTATAACATGAGGCAAAGTTACCAAGACTGGGTCAATTCAGATTCATTTATTTATACCGGTACATCAAACCATACAGTGAAATGCATTGCTTACATAAACAGTCAGCACAAGCTGACAATGTGATGGGGGCAGCCCACAAATGTCGCCACACATTCCAGTGCCAAAATATCATACCCACAATGCTCGGCAGAACAACACAGAACACAAAAAACAACAAAACAACAGCAGGCAAACATTCCTCAATCCATCTCACCTACACATGCACATACACAATCTTCTAACACCATCCTGGACCTCCAGCAGACTGGTGGATTCACTTCCCTCGTGGACCTGCAGGACTCTGGTCATTGGGTCTTGACTTCTAGACTTCACACTGACCTTTGAGCCTCTTTTCTTTGACATTGGGGTGCTAAATTAGCATAGATGAGATTATGAGAGGACTTGGATGTGGAGAGGACAGGAAGGAGTTCTTTGCCTTGGGAGAGAAATTAATACACAGGAAACATTGGTTTGAAGTTTGCAAAGATTAAGAGAAGTTGAAGTTTTGTTTTATATACTAAGTAAGTAAAGGTATGGAGCTTAATGCCTGAAGGTGCAATCGAAGTAGAACATTTTAAAAAGTTGTTGGTTATACAGCTAAAATTACTATGGGACAATGGCTAGAAAACAGGCTTAAACTAGACAGCCATGGCTGTCATGGGACAAATAGGTTCTTTTCATGCTGTAAGTCTCAATGGTAACACAATCCTAAGAGATGATCGTAAAGTTGAGTTTGCATTTGACAGCATGAGTGACTCATTGGCACAGAACCTAGTGGTTCAATATACACCTCTGGTGTTGAATGCATGGAATCTGTAGATTCTTCCTACAGCTCTGTAGGTTTCCCCCATTTGCTCCTGTTGCCTCCCACGTCCCAAGGTTATACCAGTTTGTTGGTTAACTGGTGACTACAGATTACCAATAGTAAAGGAGATTAAGGGAGGTGTTGATTGAAAGTAAGAAGGAAAAATGCCATTAAGCTGGAACAATGATTTATGAGGATGTTTCTCAGACTCAAACGGCTGAGTTTGTCACCGTGGTTCGGACACGGCCCAAGTGAGGAGTGAGAGACGCTGACGCGGGTCACCAACTTTAATGCAAAGAGTATTAAAGGGAAAAGAAAGCAATAAATACTAGGCCAAACAAGGCAGTTAACTAAAACTCCCAAATGGAAACTAAAGCCGACACTGCGGCTGAAAGGAATAACTAAATATAAAACGAATACGGCTGGTCTTCAGTCAGTTGACTCGACAGTCCAATTTCACAGGCAAGGCCGAATGCAAGCAGGCAGCAAAGCATTGCTGTGTTCAAGTCTCGACAAATACTACAACTGAATGAACGGAGTTAAATACTAACACAATGAAATAATTAGCTGACACGTGCATATTCAAGAGTGCAATTGCCAAATCTGCTGTGCTGCTGAATCTGTGGTTGTGACAGAGTTATGGAGAAGATTGAGGAAGCTGAGACTTTATGAAGTGTAGGAGACTGAGAGGTGATACTATAGAGGTATTTAAAAACATGAGGGGCATTGAAACTGTTGTGTATTTAATATTTTGGAAATCTTGAAAATATGGTGTCGATCAAGCATTCTTTGTTTGCTTAAATAAATTTACTAGTTATATGTATAAATTTATGAATTGCATACATCATCACACTACCACGTGATACGTGCACACCTCGCTTAAGTAAACACGAAGTTAGACCTGCATACCCAAACTCCCGTGATTTCCTTTGAATTAGTTTAATGTTTTGAAGTTACAGAACATAACAGATATGATGAACACAGACATTTTCCCATGGTTGGGGAATCAGTACTAGAGAATTAGTTTAGGATGAGAGGGAGGGAGGTTTAATAGGTGAGGCAACACCTTTGTGTAGAGAATGGTGCGTGTAGGTTCAATAGGTACATTTAATATTGGAGAAATATATACAATATACATCCTGACATTCTTTTCCTTCGCAACCATCCATGAATACAGAGGAGTGCCCCAATGAATGAGTGACAATTTAATGTTAGAACCCCAAATCCCCCAGCTACCCCTCCCACGCATAAACGGCAGGAAAAAAATGACCCCCCCCCCCAACAGCAAAACAGCATCTGCACCCCCCACCAAGCACTCAAGCATGTAGCAAAGCACCAATAATGACACAGACTTGCAGTAACCCAAATACTACTCTTTCACCTGGTACTCGACATACCACAGGCTCTCTCTCTCTCCTTAATAAGGGAAAAAGAGGTGTTCCTGTTTCACAGTATATGGAAGTGGTTTAACCGCCAGAGGAAGTGGTTAACAATAATTAAATGACAGTTGAAGAGGTACATGGATAGCAAAGGTTTAGTGGTATAAAGGAGAAAAACTGAAAAATGGGTCCAGCTTAAATGGAATTATGTCTTATGGTCTTATTTATGGCATGAAAGTTATAGGGAGAGGACAAGAGAATTGAATTGAGAGGGATCACAAATCAACCCTGATAGAATGGTGGAGCATACTTAATGGGCCAAATGGCCGAATTCTGTTCCTATGTGTTATGGTCCTATGGAATCTTGATTGGCAGGGACCAATTAGGACGTAGAGTCTGCTGCCATGCTGGATGAGTCTATGGCCCTATGTAATAAGTAAGAAGGAAATATGTGGGAATGATGGTCTGAAAGCATGCAGATTCAATGGGCCAAATGGCCTTCTTCTAATGCATGTCAAAGATGAAAGGTAAGTCAAAGTCCCATATTCCCCTTACTCCTTTTGAAAACATTACACGGATTACATTTATGTTACATGCATATTTTAGCGTGGAGAAATTAAAAATCAAAAAAGGCAAATACAGAAGTAATTTAAAACAGAGCAAATACTCAAAACTGAAGTTGCTCTGCACCGTTAACTGTCAGCTGAGTTGAAAATTACGGGGAGGTGGGTAGGGGAGGATGTCATTTATTCATGTAATCTTCTTGTCTTGTAGCAATTGAGAATGGGAACTGTAAAATTTGATGCTGTTTTCACATTAGGGTAGAAAATCTCTCCTTTTAAGTTAAGTGTGTAGCAATTGTTTAGAAGGAACAGGGCAATTGCTTTAATTTTTCCAGCACATTTACATGGTTTAAGTGTGCAGCTGAATGTAAACTCCCACTGAGAAAATGAAACAGAAAGTTTTCACAGTACTTATAGACCTCTTTTTTTTTATCTGTCTTGATTTGGAACTGTTGTTCTTGTTGCTGCAAAATTCAAGAAAGCAGGAACTGAAAATGAGCTACTCTATGTAAAGAGAATGACGTAAACCAGGAAGATTCAGAAATCCGATCTGAATCCACGCTGAGGTAGTCAATGAGCAACACAAGCATTGCAATACATTTCTCTGGACAATAAAATTTTCTGAAAGTGTTGCTTCCTCAGAATTGTTTTATTTGTTTATGATAGACTGCTTGAAGCTGAACACAAGTATACTTGTATCATGTAGGAATTTGGAGAAACAGAAAATTAAGTGTCATGGAATATAATGTGTTTAATTGCATAACAGCACTGACACTTTAGTTCAACTTAAAATGATATGATGATAATTTTCATTTGTACTCAGTGATTGAGGCTTCTCGCGGAAGTGTCCAACAATAATCAGCCAGCATTGATGGATTCTCATTGCCCTGATACCGTTTTTCCATGACTGCAATGTTCTGGTGAAACCTTTCACCGTGTTCGTCACTGACTGCACCAAGATTTGTACAGAAGAAGTTTAAATATGAATGCAGAAAATAAATCTTTAGTGACATATTCATGGTTTTGTATGCCTGAGGCATGTTGTCAACCCACAACACCTAGTTTGGTGCTCTGTAGTTGTCAAAAAAATTTAGAACATACTTGAAAACACAAAATGCTGGCACATCTCAGCAGGCCAGACAGCATCTATGGGAGGAGGTAGTGACAACGTTTCGGGCCAAAACCCTTCATCAGGATTCTGACTCCCATAGATGCTGTCTGGCCTGCTGAGATGTGCCAGCATTTTGTGTTTTTATTTATTTACAGCATCTGCAGATCCACTCGTGTTGCCTTAGAACATACTCAAATTCCTTCCATGCGATTTTTCCAGTCCAACTAGAGGTTCTTCAAATTGCCTGCAATTGATGAACTATTTGACTTGTGGACCAACAAAAAATGCCTTGGTATCAGTTACTCTGATTTGAATTATGAATTGGAATAACAAATATAGGTGATTTCAAAAAGATAGTGCATGATTGGGAAGTTTCATACTGATTTTTATGATCAGCAGCCCAAAATCCATAAGATACACCCGAGTATTCAAGAAGCAAAATCTTTGCTGTCCAATGTTGTAGGTTTTTTTGTCCCACAACCATCAGAGTGTATAAATTCACTCAGCTCAACACTGAACTGATTCCACAACCTACAACTCACATTCTCAGTATTATTTATTTATTTATTACTTTGTATTTCTTTTTCTATTTTCACAACTTGTTCTCTTTTGCACATAGGTTGATTTCCTGTTTTTATGTGTAATTTTTATTAATTCTTTTGTGTCTCTTTGTATCTACTGTGAATGGTCACATGAAAATGAATCTCATGATAGTACTGTGGATTTTGGTTAAGTGGGACACATCAGGACCAGTATATTTTCGCCTAATTAAGTGATTGCACCAATTAGCTGAAGTGTCTGGAAATAGCTGAGAAAGAAATAAAAATCACAAGCTACCATTTAACTGAGTAACAAATAATGCATCTGACTGAAGTACAGAACAAATTAAAACCTAGCAATACTCCTAAAGTACAATAAAACTGTGTATTAGCTCCTAAAAGTTATCAACAAAGGTAATTCATTGTGAGTCTTCAGGCTCCTGTACCTCCTCTCTGATAATAATAGTGAGAAGAAGGCCTGTCCTGGGTGGTGGGGATCCTCAATGGTGGATGCTGCCTGTGTTATGACAGGCACCCATCCATGCCAGCTTCCGAGGTTTAGATGCTTGAACTCCCCGGGATATGGACAGCAGTATGGCTCCATTAAAGATTCAGACAGGCTCGCTAGTTGGCAAGCATGTCTTGGGCACCAAAGACTGAGCATTTAAGAACACCTGAACTGTGGTTCCGTGCTCAATCATAAGACTACTCATGATTTTGTCTAGTGTTTGTTTTGTGCTCAGATGCTCGATCCAGTTTGAAACCGTATCTCAACCCTTGCCACGGATACTTCAGATTTGAGTCCAAGCCATTCTCATCATCAGAGCCTGTTTGAAACATCACCTTGTGAAGATGTTGACAGTGGGGAAGCTAGTGTCCATAATGGAGATGGCTATGTTAATAACCCCCTGCACTTTGGTTGCTAACAAAGTTACAGTAATCTCTGCCAAAATCCAAGCAATCTCCTTCCTCTGCTTCCTGCAACATCCTAGGATACACCTGGACATGCTCTAGGGATTTATCTACCTTTAGGAATTTCAAAACCTTCCACACCTCCACACCTCTTGAACCAGTGGAAATAATTCCTTGAACTTTAGCCTCACACTGAACATTTCACATAACCTGTGGACTCACATTCAAAGAACATCTCATGTTCTTGATATTTATTGCTTGCTTGCTTATTTATTTATTTATGTATTTATTTATTTATTCATTCATTCATTCATTCATTCATTCATTCATTCATTCATTCATTCTTTTTTTATTTGCACAGTTTATTGTCTTTTGCAGATTGATTGTTTGTCGGCACTGTTGGGTGCGCTCTTTCAGTGATTGCATAATGATTCTGAGTATGCCTGCAAGAAAGCAAATCTCAGGATTGTATATGGCAGCATATACGTACTTTGATAATAAACTTGGTTTGAACTTTGATCTTTCATAACATTCCGTTGAATCAATTCGACTGACAATTGATAGCCAGACAGATGGATCTTGCAGTGGTCCAATACTCCATGTTGGGTTGGTGCCTGCCCACTTTGTCAGCAAGCTCCTATATCACCATTTTGAGGAAGAGATTCATCTTCAATATTTATCTCTCATTCAATATTCCAAAAGCAAGTTTTCCTGAAGAACTCCAGAACAGCTACAACTGTTCACTCTCTTGGCCTACACCTGAAGACTTCCTTATTCTCAAAGCCTGAACTTCAGCTATAACACAACATGTTCTCAAAGAAGAAAGTTTGAAGTAAATTTATTATCAAAGCACATACAGTACATGTTACCATATACAACTCTGAGACTCATTGTCTTGTGTGCACACCCAGTAAGTCCAATAAACTTAATAGATTCAATGAAAGACTGCACCAGGAGGCTGGACAACCGATGTAAAAAGGACAACATCTGCAAATACAAAAAGAAAGAAATAATAAATATTAACCAAATAAATAAGCAACAAATATCAAGAACATGAGATGAACGTGAGTCCATATGTTGTGAGAACAGTTCAGTAACGGGACAATTGAAGTTGAGTGAAGTTGCCCCTCTGGTTCAGGAGCAAGTTATGCCAGTTGCCAGCTCTTTCCCAAGTCTGCGCTTAGGAGAATAATAATCTTGGGCTGTGGGAAATGGAACTGAAAGCACAATAATTTTGTGAGTACTGGGGTTGGGAAAATTAAACCAATAAGTTTGATTAGCATAGAATATAGAACTTAGAGCATTGTTGCACAGAACAGGCCCTTCAGCCCATGACGTTATGCTGGCCTTCCAACCTACCCTAGAATCAATCTAACCCTTCCCTCACACATAGACCTCCATTCATGTACTGTAGCTATCTAGGAATCTCTTAATTGTCCCTAATGTATCTGCCTCTACCACCACCCTTGGCAATGTGTTCCACCCACCCACTACTCTCTGTGTAAGAAAAATAGCTCTGACATCCTCCTAATCTCAATCTTAATTAAGACTAAGAATATCTTTATTTGTCACATGTACATCAAAACATGTAGTTAAATGCATTGTTTACATCAACAGCCAACACAATCCAAGAATGTGTTGGGGTCAGTTTACAGGTGTCGCCAAGCTCCTGATGCCAATGAAGCATGCCCGCAGCTCACTAAACTGAACCCATCCTTCTTTGGAATGTGGGAGGAAATGCTCGTTATTCTGAGGAAGTATTCTGCAGGTTGGGTTTCGGAAGGGGCAGCAGAGCTGGTCACCAATCTGCTGCAGGAATTCACCATTTGTGGATGCTAACAACTGCAGAAAACATTGGACATACCCTGGTTAATCACAGCCACAGAACTCTCAGCACCGAAAGCATCACTACCCTTGAAGGTGCTTTCCCAAGAAGATGACATGAGCACTACCTCATTATTCACCTTTTACATAATTTAATTATTTACTTTTATCTGGAAACATCCAGACTGCAGGAAATGTTGAGAAGACTACCAAGCAAGACATCCACACTGGAGCCACTCACCCTCCCAGTCAGAGGTCCTCGGATTTTAATTTATGCTGGCTTGTCTTCTCCAACAATGATGAATTCACATAACCCTCATTCTCCATACTGGGAACAAACATATTCAGCATCATCTAAGGTAATTTCTTAGTTTGCTCTTTCCCACAAATTGTTATAGTCACTCAGATCACAAAAGTGTCTTGCTTCCTTTCGTCCTCCACAATTCCTCATTTCAACTGAGTATAAATTATATTACTGTTTTTACATCATTCAGTAGTTCTGTGCTCACCGCTGTATTTATTGTCACACTTTATACTGTGAATTCTCTGTGAGCTTCACACGAGCAAGGAATTTCATTGCATCCTGGCGCATATGACACTAAAGTAAATTGAATCTTCATCTTCTAATCCAGATTATTTCAGAATATGTTAGAAATAGCAAACAGGTCAGTCAGCATCTGTTAACATTTCAAGTCAATTGCCTTAAATCATAACCCTGATCAGTTCTACTGAAACATGGAGATCTAAAACTCTGTTTTCAGTGCACAGATAATGCATGAGCTGTTAAGTATTTCAGAATTATTCTGATTCAGACATATATTTACTAAACTTACCGTATTTTTCTTTTCAATAAGTAGTAAAGAATTTTACAAACAAAGCATTTAACTCAACATCTTCTTGCACGTCTATAAATCATCTTATGCTTTATGTACTAATTAGTAACCCTTGCTTGTACCCACCAGACAATTTTCTTCACTTTTCACCTTTAGCTTTCAGAAGAAGTTCTGTGTGTATATCAAGTTGCAGTTTATTATCAACTGAATGCAACCAAATGAAGCAACGTTCATCGGGACCACAGTGCACCACAATACATATATCACACACAGCACACAAGACAAAATATTACACATGTAAGTTCATAAAATATAATTCATGAAGTGTGCAGCACGGGGAAACAGTGAACAGCTTGTGTGTGTTTAAGCATTGTTAACACATTATCAATGCTAGCGCACATAAAATCCTGAGGAACTCAGCAGGTCAGACAGTATCTCTGGAGGGGATTGTGACTAATATCTCATCTGAAATGCACTTTTTTGCAGACTGAGCAAAGAGCTATGCAAAGGCAGGGCATACCTTAAGGTAGCTGAATTCAGGCAATTCTTTTCCAAGGATGATGAAAGACGTTGACTGTTTATTCCCCTCCATAGATACTGCCTGCCCTGCTGAGTTTCTCCAGCATTTTGTGTGAGTTCCTCTGGATTTCCAGCATCTACAGAATCTCTTGTGTTTGCTCAAGCCTCCCAGTAATCATGACCTCATACAGCTTTCCCATTTGCCTTATGGGCTGCACCAGTTTGTACTTATTTAAGAAATATTCAATAGTTCTATGAGTTACACAACTTCATAATACCTATTCGATGTTCTGTACTGCTGTCATTAAAATATCAACAATCAATAGTACTGATAGATTTAAAAAAAATCTTATCTGTAGGCAGCTGAAATATTACACATGGTCTATAGAAAATAAAGGAAGAGAGTCGTACTTGGACAAATCTCCAAAATAATTGATTTATTTTTTTAAGGAGTGATTGTTTCACATTTGCCTGAAAAGGTTCACATAAAGCAAAGACCACAGTATCAATATCAAGGGTCATTGTTGCTTAGCAACCTTCAGGCTGTTTTTTTTTTGTTTTTCCTGATTTTATTTGAAGGACTCATTTGAAGAAATAATTGTTAAGTCACCAGGGTAAGCAGAGAATGCAAAACCAAAATAAATGATGCTGTATTACAGTGTTTTTATAGGTGACATTGCACTTGTAAGTTTATGATTTTTATGACAAAGGAATGGAAAAGAGGGCATGTGTGAAATTGATGAATATTTTTGTTAATAGTTAAAGTCATGGAGTCATACAGTATGGAAATAGGCCTTTCATTTGGAATGGCTCATGCCAAGATTCCCACCAAAGCTAGTCCTATTTGCCTCTGTATTGTCTAACTCCATCTCAACCTTTCCTATCAATGTAGCTGTCTAAGTACTTTTAGATGTCTTTAATATACCTACCTTAACTACTTCCTCTGGCAGTTCATTCCATATACTGACCACTCTCTGGGTGAAAAAATTGTCCTGCAGGTTCCTATTAAAACTCTCCCCTTTCACCTTAAACCTATACCCTCTATCAATTGATTCCATAGACCTGGAGAAAAGACTGTGCATCTTAACCCTATCTTGTGCAAATTTTTAAAATTTATGCAGCTTCTTTTATCATGTGCCTGTAATGTAACTATCAAGTTTTATAGTCTTTCTACCCGATCTTGCTGAGCTGCTGTGGTTCCTCTTTAAGCCAATTTAGAGATACAGTACAGGAACGACCCCATGTCACCCAATTAATTGTGATTTTTGTTTCCAATTCTTTCCATGGCTTTATCCTGCCCTCTTTCTGTATCTTTTTTTTCCCCTGTTAAATAACCTTCAGAAGACATTTACAGCTCCCTAATTCTGATGCTTTCACCATGCTTGAAAATTTACCTTCTCTTCTACCAAGATTGTCTTGGATGCTGTCCTTCTATCTCTCCATTGCTCTACCGCTCTTACATGCCTTTAGGTGCTCACTGAAGCCTTTCTTCCTGATCAAGCTTTCATACATCTGCCCCACTATCACTTTAACTGCAAGTGTTGGTACAGTTGGATAGAATGGATGTGAAGACGATGTTTCCTGTAGTGGGTGAGTTAGATCAGACACAGCATCAGAAAACAAGGATGTCCCTATAGAACAGAGATGAAGAATTTCTTTAGCAAGAGGGTGATGAATCTCAAAGGTTCAAAGGTTCAATTTAATGTCAGAGAAATGTATGCAGTATACATCCTGAAATGCTTTTTCTTCGCAAAACGTCCACAAAAACAGAGAAGTGCCCCAAAGAATGAACAACAGTTAAACTTGAAAACCCCAAAGTCACCCCCCAGTACCCCCTCCCATGCATAAGCGGTAGTAAGCAACAATCCCCCCTCCCTCCACCAGAAAAACAAAAAGTGCACCAACTACTGAGTGCAAACGTGTGCAAAGACACAGACCTCGCAGTTACCCCAAAGACTATCACCATTCATCTGGCATTTGGCAACCCACAGGTTCTCTCTCTCCCTGGCAAGGGATAGGGAGATGTCCCCCATTTTCACAGCGATTAGGGAGACATAGCAACAACCCCTGGTTTATGATGTTAAAAAAGTCCATTTTATCGCTTTTTTACAAGCTCTGTGCCTGAAGATTGTAAAGATGTCGATGCTTGGGCCCATAGCAAAAGATTTTCCGGCCTTCCTGACGACATATGAGTCTCCTGCTATGACACCAACCCTCAATCCGTCCGTCTCCTGAACCCTGATGCTTCTGAACACTAGGCCGCCTCTTAGGCCACCCCTTGGCATGCTGAATCATGGCCGGTCCTGAAACCCCGAGAACAAGTCCCATTCCCGCAAAGAACCAAAGTCAGTGTGTAACTCCAGGTCAAGGTCTTCAAAAGAATCCTGAAACAAAAAGATAAAGATATTAAAGGTGGAAATAGAGCTGTTTCCGAAGATACTAGCAAAGAAGTCGTTGTTTAGTGCCATCTTAACTCTGCCTCCTCCTAAGAATCTGTGGAATTCTTTGCCACAAGTATTTACCTACGACCCCTATACCAACCAGGCCTGAAGGATCAGAGTGAAAATTCATCTCCAATGAGGATTCCCTAGGATAAGAAGACACAGGTAAGTTTGCAAGTTTCTAATTATTTTATTAGATTTTGAATATTTTTAGGCTTTGGTCAGTTGTTACTGTTTGTAATTTTTAAATTGTTATCGACAGAAGTCAGAATCGGAATTGGAGTTTGGTTTATTGTCATTGACCTAAGTTGTGAAATTTGTTGCTTTGTGGCAGCAGTACAATGCAGGCATAACAAATTACTATTTGCAAGTTACAGTTTTAAAATATAAATAAATAATAAACACAAGAGATTATGCAGATGTTGTAAACCCAAAGCAACCAGAGCAACACACACAAAATGCTGCAGGAACTCAGCAGAAAGCATTGATGGAGAGAAATAAACAGCTGACATTTAAAACTGGAAAGGAAGGGGGAAGAAGCCAGAATGAAAGTGGGAGGAGGGGACAGAGTACAAGCTGGCAAGTGATCAGTGAAACCAGGTAAGGGGGAGTAGGGGACTGAAGTAAGAAGCTGGGAGGTGATAGATGGAAAAGGTAAAGGGGTGAAGAAGCAGGAACCTGATAGCAGAGAAGAGTGGACCACAGGAGAAAGGGAAGGAAGAGGGCACCAGGAGAAGGTGATGGGCAGGTGTGGAGAAGAGAAGAGAGAAGAGGGAAGCTGGAATGGGAAAAATTGTCAGAGGCTAAAGAAATCAATGTTCCTGCTATCAGTTTACAGAAGAGGAATAATGAAGTAGTGTTCATGATCTCATGGACCATTCAAAAATCTGATGGCTGAAGGGAAGATGAAACAGTCCCTAAAATGTTGAGTGTGTATTTCCAGGTTGCTGGACCTTAACATGTCCCAGTTAGCCAGGGTGTAGCTTGTGCCTATGCTGGAGCCACCTGAACCTTTTTAGCATTCTTAGTTTTTAAATATTTCTGAACATTTGAAGGGTTGAAGCCTCATAGACATCAGGTGGTGAGGCTTCATCTTTAATCATACGCTGCTATGGGCTGTCAGTGATTCTCACCCCATATTCTTCAGAGTTCTTGAAGATGGGTCTGAGTGGTATGCCAGCTGAAGTCAAGTCCATTACACTTCATTGCTCAACTCTGGGATCGGAAGACCAGGGACACTGCAGGTTAGTACAAGCCTGTGAAAGCAAGGAGTTGAGTTCAGGTAGCAGGCTAAACCAAGGCGAATTTATTCATTCCAACTGGGATATTCCTGGAGGAACAAATACAAGTTCTCTTTTACAGCAATTTACAATGATATGGTGCTTCTAACATCAAATACCCCGTAAATACAAGAGTAGCGTCTGGATTCAGATTCAGATTAGATTAATGAAATTCTTTGCTCACGTGAAGCTTACAGAGCAAACAGTATACACGGAAACAGTAAATGCAGCAATGATATGGTGAAATGCAATGGAGAATTCAGATTTTATATTGGCATTGGTTTATGGTGCATTGACATAGACAAGGCAAAATAATGCAGTATAGAGTGGAAATGCTGCAGAGAAAGTGCAGAATCCACCATTCCTGTTAACTGCCATTTCTTAATTACATTACAAACTGAGGAAACAGCTACCTGAAAACACTTTGCTATCTTCTTATAGCCTTCTCCTGCTTTGTGGGCATCATTTATTTTAATTTTCAGAGTGCTAGGCAACTGCTTAGAGGAGCCCATGGCTGCTGACTGTTGGGACAAGGTTTGAGGAGTCAGGGTATTTATAAAGCTTTGAAATTTGCATCATCTGGCCTTCCCTAACAATGACTGTGAACAAGCCATAGCCCTAACAAGCTAATTAAGGTCTGAGACCTTGGTAAAAGTTATCTGAGAGCTCAAATCTCTTGGGGTTCCCAAACTTTTGCATGGTGCTACTTTCCTTTTTTCACTCTAAAATTGTACAAAACAAAAATAATACACTAATCTTGCTTAAGATGTTGGAAAGAATGTTTCATGTTTAACTTTATGACTTTTGGAGATCAGTTCATCTTCTACTCACTTAACTATTCACAGTAAGAGAAATTTTGACCAGGGGTGACTAGACTTTTGCATGCCATTGTATCTGGGTTAAACTCCATCTGTCACTCCTCAGCTCAGTTTTGCATCTTATCAATGTCTCACTGTAACCTCTGATAGTCCTCCACACTCCACAACAGCCCCAACCTTTGTGTCATCAGCAAATTCACTAACCCCTCCCTCCACTTTCTCATCCAGGTCATTTATAAACATCGCAAAGAGTAGCGGTCCGAGAACAGGTCCCTGAGGCACCCCACTGGTGACTGATCTATATGCAGAATATGATCTGTCTACAACCACTCTTTGCCTTCTGTGGGCAAACCAGTTCTGGATCCACAAAGCAATGTCCCCTTGGATCCCATGCCTTCTTACTTTCTCCTTACTTTTGCATGGGATGCCTTATCAAATGCCTTGCTGAAATCCATATACACTACATCTACTGCTCTTCCTTCATCAATGGGTTTAGTCACTTTCTCAAAAAATTCAGTCAGACTCATAAGGCATGACCAGCCTTTGACAAAGCCATGCTGATTATTCCTAATCATATTATGCCTCTCCAAATGTTTGTAAATCCTGCTTGTCAAGATCTTCTCCATCAACTCACCAATGATTGAATTAAGTCTCTAATGTCAGGCTCAAGATGGACCCTGCACAGGCAGTTGGAGATGGGCCACATCCAACGATTCCTGGGATTTGCCAACTTTTATTGAAAGTTCATAAGAAACTTTAGCTTTGTGGCAGCTTCACTGACAGCACTAACTGAGAGATCCATGGGCCCTTTTGTTTGGTCTGCTGAAGTGGAGACTGCATTTACAGAGTTCAAACAGCAGTTCACAATGGCTCCCACTTTGGTGGCATCGAAGGCAGACCTTCCCTTTGTCATGGAGGTGGACGCTTCAGACATCAATGTGGGTGCAGTGTTGTCTCAATGGACACCTTTGGGCATCAAGCAGCCCCTATGTGCATTGTTTTTTTATGTGATTATCCCCAGCAGAGGTGAACAACAACACTGGAAATAGAGAGCTCCTTGTGGCCAAGTTGGCTCTGGAGGGATCGTGTCACTGACATGAGCAGGCCAAGAACTCTTTTATCTTATGGACAAACCACAAAAAGCTAGCTTATGTATATTTAGGAGGCCAAGAGACTGAATTCCAGGCAGGCCAGGTAGTCTCTTTTATTTAACTGTTTTAATTTTGTCTTGACCTATCAGCCGGGTTCTAAGAATCTGAAGCCAGATAGCATGTCCCATCAGTTTGACAAACCCAAATGAGAAGGGCAGCCTATACCACCATTCTGCTTCAGGTCAATTTGATAGCGCTAATTTGTTGGGGAATCAACATACTTGATCGCAAGACCCAGGCGCAAGGCTCAGGATGGCCCTCCAGGTCAGCTGTTCATTCTTCCTTCCATCCAGCCTCAGGTTCTTCAGTGGGGACATGCATTGAGATCACATGCATGCAAGGTGTGTGCCCGGGACAAGGAGCTCCACGCCCATCATCAAGGTCTCCTTCACCCTCTGACTGTTCTGGACAGACAATAGGTGCACATCTCCATGGAGTTTGTCACGCATCTTCTTCCTTCCAAGGGAAGACCCTCTATCATGGTAATTGTTGATTATATTTGCAGGCCTGTGAAAAACATCGCCTTGGACAGACTACTATCTGACTATTTTCCAGTGGATATTGTGTTGGATCGTGGTCCGCAATTCACATCCTGTAAGCTGATTGGAACAACAGCGAGTCTTCCCTGTGGGTTTCACCCGCAGTCCAACAGCATTCAGTGCATGGGATGTCCCCACTGAAATGCCAGTTTGGGTATTCTCCACCATTCTTTCCTGAACAGGAAGCCAAGTCTGGGGTCCTGCGGCTGAAGGTCTGGTCCAACACTACAAGAAGAAATGGACTATGGCCAGGGAGATTTTGATAGCTTCTACTCAGAAGTCTGAAATAAAGGCTAACCACAAGACAGGGAGCAGTTTTGCAGCCTGGGCAACAGGTCTGGATGTCAACACCAAGTGGGGTCCAGAAAATTAACTTTCAAGTTCATTGGACCCTTCAAGATTCTCAGGTAAACCCAATGGCTTATACTCTGCAGCTCCCCAAGACCCTGAAGATCAATCCCAGATTCCACATTTCCAAATTAAAACCTGTGAACACCAGCCCTTTCACCCCACTACCGTAAGTCCTGCCGTCACCCGGGTTTGTCAATGGGAAACAGGTCTTCACCGTGAGAAGAATTTTGGATTCTGGTCAGGGAGTTCAGCAGTTCCTCATGAACTGGGAAGGATTCGGGCCTGAGGGATGGTGCTGTACTCCTGAAAGGAACATTTAGATCCAGCTCTCATCCATAACTACAATCATTGTCTCTCTGAGCAGCCAAGGCCATCAGGAGTCAGCCATAGGGAGGTGCTTCTGTTACAACACATACCCAGCTTTCCAGCTTCCAGGGTTTAGACACTCCAAGTTTCTGGAACATGCATAGTTGGTGTGACTCCTTTAAAGGTTTGGGACTGTCTCACTAATTGGCACTCATGTTTTGGGTGCCAAGAATTGAGTATTTAAAGAGCACCTGAACAGAGCCTCACTGCTCAATTGCAAGCCTGCTACTGATATCATCTGCCATTTGTTTTGTGCTCAATTCTCGATCCTAGCCTCAGGTACTCTAGCATTTGGATCCAAGCCATCCTCATCAAGGACCCTCGTCACAAAAACTACCAGGAGATCAGCAGTTTCTGAGATACATAAGCCTATTCCAACTGGCACCAACAATTATTTAGTTACTTAGTTCACATTTCTTCCCCATTCTGTCTGAACAATAACTGAGCCTCTTGATTAGGTCTGCATGCCTTTATGAATTGAGCTGCTGTAACAGGATTGGCTGATTAGATATTTGCATCAACGAGCAGGAGTACAACACGTTGAAAGTAGCCACTGATTGTATTGTGATTCTAAATAGGTTTCATTAATTTAAAATTTGGCTACTTTCTGAACATATGCTCAAGACAAGGGTCAGTTTGTGGATCATTGGTTAAAGGATCCAGTCAAAATTATCAAGTTTATCTGAGTGTATCCTTTCAGTGTGATGGTTCAGTCCGAAGTCCGTTGTCCAGTCCGCGGACTCCAAACTCCGGGTTTTCCGACGGTCCCTGCTGTGGTTGGACTTAACCAGAAACACCTGAGGCTCATATTGGAACTGGGAATATAAGTGGCCCTGGCATTGAGTGTAGTTGGGGGGTTGTTGTACAGATGGTTGGTGGAAGGATAGAATGGGCTCTTTGCCATCCTTAGAGCTGTGTTGGAGAACCATGGCTTCTGGGAGCCTTGCTGGTAGTAGTTGGAGTGGTCATTGTGGTATGGATTCAGCTGTTTCTCAGGCCAGCTGGATGACTATCAGCCACTCTGAGCTAGGTAGGGATCTGGTTGTTTCTGTAGCCAGCCAAGGCTGCTGGCTGTATTGGCTACTCAGAGCTACCCTGATGCAGAAGTGGAAATGTCTGTTGTTCCTTGGTGTTTGTCTCTTCCTGTCCTTGCCCCTGTGGGGTAAGTCTGGCCACTCTGCCATTGCCCAGTGGGTGGATCTGTCTTGTCTTGTCCTTGCCTCTGTGGGGTAAGTCAGGCTGCTCTGCTGTTGCCCTATGGGGGATCCTGCCCCACCTTGTTGTGGAGTTATAGAAAAGTCCCAGCTCCATGTTGATGTACAGTTCCTAGTCTGCCCCTAGCTCCAGCCTCTGAGTTTTCCAAGCTCCAAGTCTGCAGCCTCCAGCCTCAAGCCTTGACCCAAGCCTCAAGACCCCAAGTCCCTAGCCAAGCCTCATCATGTCCTTGCCTGGGTTTGGGGGTCTGAGCCTGAGGGAGGACCCAGGTTCTGGGTCCTTGTCCTGTTTTGGGCTCAGAGTCCACCTCAGGCACCTTGTTCCCAATCCCTCATCCTGGTCCTGCTTCCTCTGCCTAGTCTGCATCCTGTCCTGTCCTTGGGTTCTGTCTCATCCTGTTTCTGGGACTCCAGTGTCTGTGTCCTGCAGTTGGATCCTGATTCAACACCCGACTTCTGACATTTGGGCAGCAATTTCAGTATATAATGACTCCTGGAAGTTGCTTGTTTTTACACCTGAACAAAAAGTGAATAAAATTATTCACAGATGATACAAAAGTTTTCCTCAGTTACTAGAAAAAAAATTCACATTGGTAGCATATTGTATGACAATACTGATGGTGTTGTCTGGAAGTAGCCTTTGCTAACTATGGTAACATCACAGATGTAGCCAGACCTCAAAGCAGAACACAACCCCATGAGAGTTTGAACAACATATGTGAATGTGCTCTATTTCAAGTGAGGTATAATTTTTCCAGTGCCACTAATGGAACTTACAGGATACACAGAAAGATAGGATTGTCAGGTGAGTCTTGCTTATTGAGGTTGTGATAGAATTGGGAAAAATACATAAATGAAGCAAGGCTATTTTTTCACTGAAATAAGTTGTCAATGATCAAAAGTTTGAAGATTGGCCAATCCTGCAGTATTATGTTCTATTTTAAGAAAAAAGGTATTGAGTTACACATGACATACATAAGCACCAAAGTAAAGAATGTGATAACCCACAGATTTTTATACCGGCCAGGTTTTGGCTCAAAACCCAAATGATTCAATGCACCATCTGTCAGCAGTGAGAATCAACACACAAAAACATAACCAAGTTTTGCAAAAGAATCTCTTTCAACGAGTGCATATTGATTTTGTGAAAATGGACATGACCATTTCCTAGTACTTATTGTAGTCATTTTGAGTGGTTAGAATTGAAACCCAATGGAGCTAAATGTATCTTAGATGAGTTAAAGTAATTTTTGCATGTCATGTCTTCTGGAGAAAATAGCTTTTGGGAATGGTCTACAGTTTTAATCATAGCAGTTTAATGTTTGTGTGAAAAGGAATGTTATCAAATATATTAATGTTTCTTTATCAACCAGCTGTCAATGGGGTGTATAAATAGTCAAATAAATATTAGAATCAGAGTCAGAATAAAGTTTATTATCATGGACATGTGTTGTGAAATTTTTTATCTCACAGAATAGTGGAATCATAAAAGGTACAGAAGAAAGCTATTTCTCTAGTTTGCAGGTTTTTCCTTTGTTTTTGCAAACCTGCACACTTTTGTCTCATATATTTATCCATTTCCTTTTTGAATGGCATAATAATACTTGTCTTTAGCACATCTGCTGGCTGTGCATTCCAGATTCTGATCCTGCTCAGAATTCAAAGTTCAAAGTAAATTTATTATCAAGGTGCATATATGCCTCCATATAAAACCTTGAGATGAAATTTCTTGTGGATATTCACAGTAAATACAAAAAACCTAACAATCAATTACATGCACGGACAAGTAACCAATGTGCAAAAGACAACAAACTGTGCAAATACAAGTAGAAAGAGAAAACAATAATAATAGTAATGCGTTCCTAGGTTGGGGAGATTGGAGAATGCTCTGTAGATATGTAGGGCAGGTGGGAAATAAAATACCACCCACAGACCAAAACAAAAACAAATCCAGGCACGTCTGTACCCAGATGCTCTGGTCAACATCTGTTCTACATGTTAGGGGCGGATGAAACTAAAACCTGACTGTAGGTATAAAAAACACTTTAGAAATGAAGAGTGCCTACAGAATCAAGTGAAACGACCGCTGCCTGGAGATGGCCAGGGCATGCCTGGAGTTAGCGCTGGGCATGACAGTAAGCAAATCGCTAGTTATGCACTGCTGAATAGGCGGGCAGGTAGCAGGAAACACGAAAAAGATACAGCCAGCATTCAAGCCCATCAACATCACAGGCTGTCACTGCGGCAAGTGTTTATCAGGAAGTAGTCCACTTGCAAATGACACTAGGCAAATAGAAAAGAGAAGAAAGGCGTATGTGGAATGGTCTTTAGAAGTAAACACATTCATATTGTGTGTATATTATTGAGTAATGGAACTTGAGAGTGATATGACAGCATACAGGGACTATTTCTTAAAGACATAACATAAACATTAGACTAGATAAGGGTAGAAACATTAAACATAAAGAAAGGTGCAGAGAACTGGAAAATATATAACAGAGCAGCAGGATACAATAAAACCAATGGATGAATACAAAACATGTAAGTGAAACTCTCCGGTTTCCTTGGGCTGAGTACGTCTGGGGAAGACACTTTCAGGTCCCGTCAAATTCGAGAGATAGAGACAGCTCTCCCACTCCAAACCCTAGTTTGTGTGGATGCTGTGTATTTGCTACCCTGTAACAAATTAGTGCCAAAAAATAACAGACAATACACTGCATACCATTAAAGGAATTATACTCATAAATCTTAACTAAAGGGTTAGTAAAAAGAAAAGGGCCCATTTTAATTAAACAGTTAAATATGCACAAGTTGGAGCTCAACGTTTCACCATATTCACTGATTCTCAATCGACCACAACACTTGGCTTCATCGAATCACAGTCCTCCACCAGATTCAATCCTATGACCTGTTCTCGCCAGCATCTTATCAATTCATCTCCTACCAAACTAAAGTCCCAATACCAACCTCAGTGTCCTTCACCAGAAAAACCTCTCCTAGTTCCACCATCCTAATTGGATGACACACATTCTTCATCATCCTTTATCTTCAACAATAGTTCAAACAGGCTGAAAGCAGAACAGACTGCTCTTACAGAATTTCTAGAATAGAATAAAATAAAATAGAGTAGTAGTACAGCACATTACAGGCCATTCAGCCCACAATGTTGTGCTGACCCTCAAACCCTGCCTCCCATATAACCCCCCTTCATATACTTGTTTAGTAGTCTCTTAAACTTCATTAGTGTATCTGCCTCCACCACTGACTCACGCAGTGCATTCCATGCACCAACCACTCTCTGAGTCAAAAACCTTCCTCTAATATCCCCCTTGAACTTCCCTCTCCTTACCTTAAAGCCATGTCCTCTTGTACTGAGCAATGGTGCCCTGGGGAAGAGGCGCTGGCTATCCACTCTATCTATTCCTCTTAATATCTTGTATACCTCTATCATGTCTCTTCTCGTCCTCCTCTCCAGAGAGTAAAGCCCTAGCTCCCTTAATCTCTGATCATAATGCATACTCTCTAAACCAGGCAGCATCCTGGTAAGTCTCCTCTGTACCCTCTCCTGTGCTTCCACATCCTTCCTGAGGTGACCAGAACTGGACACAGTACTCCAAGTGTGGCCTAACCAGAGTTTTATGGAGCTGCATCATTACCCCACGACTCTTAAACTCTATCCCTTGACTTATGAAAGCTAACACCCCATAAGCTTTCTACCTGTGAGACAACATTCAGGGATCTGTGGACATGTACCCCCAGATCCCTCTACTCCTTCACACTACCAAGTATCCTGCCATTTACTTTGTACTCTGCATTGGAGTTTGTCCTTCCAAAGTGTACCACCTCACACTTCTCCGAGTTGAACTCCATCTGCCACTTTTCAGCCCACTTCTGCATCCTATCAATGTCTCTCTGCAATCTTCGACAATCCTCTACACTATCTACAACACCACCAACCTTTGTGTCGTCTGCAAACTTGCCAACCCCCTCTTCTACCCCCACATCCAGGTCGTTAATAAAAATCACGAAAAGTAGAGGTCCCAGAACAGATCCTTGTGGGACACCACTAGTCAGAACCCTCCAATCTGAATGTACTCCCTCCACCACAACCCTCTGCCTTCTGCAGCCAAGCCAATTCTGAATCCACCTGGCCAAACATCCCTGGATCCCATGCCTCTGACTTTCTGAATAAGCCTACCATGTGGAACCTTGTCAAATGGCTTACTAAAATCTATGTAGATCACATCCACTGCACTACCCTCATCTATATGCCTGGTCACCTCCTCAAAGAACTCTATCAGGCTTGTTAGACACGATCTGCCCTTCACAAAGCCATGCTGACTGTCCCTGATCAGATCATGATTCTCTAAATGCCCATAGATCCTATCACTATGAATCTTTTCCAACAGCTTTCCCACCACAGACGTAAGGCTCACTGGTCTGTAATTACCCGGACTATCCCTACTACCTTTTTTGAACAAGGGGACAACATTCGCCTCCGGTACCATTCCAGTGGACAACGAGGACATAAAGATCCTAGCCAGAGGCTCAGCAATCTCTTCCCTTGCCTCGTGGAGCAGCCTGGGGAATATTCCTTCAGGCCCCGGGGACTTATCCATCCTAATATATTTTAACAACTCCAACACTTCCTCTCCCTTAATATCAACATGCTCCAGAACATCAACCTCACTCATATTGTCCTCACCGTCATCAAGTTCCCTCTCATTGGTGAATACTGAACAGAGGTATTCATTGAGGCCTTGCTCACTTCCATAGCCTTCAAGCACATCTTCTCACTTTTATCTCTGATCGGTCCTACCTTCACTCCTGTCATCCTTTTGTTCTTCACATAATTGAAGAATGCCCTGGGGTTTTCCCTTACCCTACTTGTCAAAGCCTTCTCAAACCCCCTTCTTGCTCTTCTCAGCCCCTTCTTAAGCTCCTTTCTTGCTACTCTATATTCCTCAATAGACCCATCTGATCCTTGCTTCCTAAACCTCATGTATGCTGCCTTCTTCTACCTGACTAGATTTTCCACCTCACTTGTCACCCATGGTTCCTTCACCCTACCATTCTTTATCTTCCTCACCGGGACAAATTTGTCCCTAACATCCTGCAAGAGATCCTTAAACAAAGACCACATATCCATAGTACATTTCCCTGCAAAAATATCATCCCAATTCACACTCGCAATTTCTAGCCTTAGAGCCTCATAATTTGCCCTTCCCCAATTAAAAATGTTCCTGTCCTCTCTGATTCTATCCTTTTCCATGATAATGCTAAAAGCCAGGGAGCAGTGATCACTGTCCCCCAGATGATCACCCACTGAGAGATCTGTGACCTGACCGGTTTCGTTATCTAATACTAGATCTAGTATGGCATTCCCCCTAGCTGGCCTGTCAACATACTGTGACAGGAATCCATCCTGGACACACTTAACAAACTCTGACCCATCTAAACCCTTGGAACTAATCAGGTGCCAATCAATATTAGGGAAGTTAAAGTCACCCACGATAACAACGCTGTTATTTTTGCACCTTTCCAAAATCTGCCTCCCAATCTGCTCCTTGGTATCACTGCTGCTACCAGGGGGCCTATAGAATGCTCCCTTCCTGTTCCTGACTTCCACCCATACTGACTCAAAAGAGGATCCTGCTACATTACCCACCCTTTCTGTAGCTGTAATAGTATCTCTGACCAATAATGCCACCCCTCCTCCCCTTCCCCCCCCCCCCATCCCTTTTAAAGCATTGAAATCCAGGAATATTGAGAATCCATTCCTGCCCTGGTGCCCGCTAAGTCTCTGTAATGGCCACTACATCATAATTCCATGTATGTATCCAAGCTCTCAGTTCATCACCTTTGTTCCTGATGCTTCTTGCATTGAAGTACACACACTTTAGCCCCTCTACCTTACTACGTTTACACCCTTTATTCTGCTTCTCTTTCCTCAAAGCCTCTCTATTTGTTAGATGTGGCTTTACTCCATGCACATCTTTCACTGCTCTATCACTCTGGGTCCCATGCCCCTTGCAAATTAGTTTAAACTCTTCTGAACCATGCTAGCAAACCTACCTGCAAGGATATTGCTCCCCCTCGAGTTCAGGTGCAACCCATCCAATCTGTACAGGTCCCACATTCCCCAGAAGAGATCCCAATGATCCAAAAATCTGAAACCCTGCCCCCTGCACCAACTCCTCAGCCACGCATTCAACTGCCATCTCCTCCAATTCTTACCATCACTATCACGTAGTACTGGCAGCAATCCTGAGAACGCCACCCTTGAGGTCCTGTTCTTCAGCCTTCTGCCTAGTTGCAGAAACTCACACTTCAGGACCTCATCCCTCTTCTAAATGAAATACCTATAGCATAGCAGTAAAAATATGAACCAGGACATTACACACTTCCCCCAACAAAACAGTCATGTCCTCATGACTTTGAAATAATTTGCCATCCCGCAATTAATAACACTGTTTTGAAGGAATTTCATTATGTCAGAACCCGCAATCCATTTGTAAATGTTAGTGACATATCTCACTAGGGGGATGGTCATAACACTCTGTTCCCCCAGTGCTACATAGGCAAATCTATCAGGGGGTCTCTTGACTCTTTGAGACCTCCTTATCCCATCATCTACTTCTTCAGTTTCAGACAGACAGACATACTTTATTGATCCTGAGGGAAATTGAGTTTCGTTACAGCCGTACCAACCAAGAATAGTGTTGAAGTACAGCAATATAAACCCATAAATAATTAAATAATAATCATTCAATTATGCCAAGTGGAAGTAAGTCCAGGACCAGCCTGTTGGCTCAGGGTGTCTGACACTCTGAGGGAGGAGTTGTAAAGTTTGATGGTCACAGGCAGGAATGACTTCCTATGACGCTCAGTGTTACATCTTGGTGGAATGAGACACTCCTTGAGATACTTCTGGTCTACATGGCGAGGCCTACTCTGGTCTATTGCTCATGCCTTCCGGCAACTCGGATCCCTCTGCTACTTGGCTCAGCTCAGCTTCATTCCCAATTACTTTAGAGCCCTGGTGTAGGGTCCAGGTCAGACTCCGGGTCAACACGTACTTCTTGTCCCAGCGGTAGAAGGTGGTTCCAATGGAGAATCTTGACTAGCCCATTCCCATCCTCTGGTTTCACCCAGAAAACTGGTACATTTGGCATCTGACTCTCCACTACATAGGGCATAGTCCCCCAGTGGTCAGCTAACTTATGCCCCCCACGTAGCCCCAAATTCTTTATGAGGACTCGGTCTCCCGGAATGAGTTGGGAGAACCTAGCCTTTTGATCATACATCCTCTTATTTCCTTGATTCTGCCTGGTAGCTGAGAACTCAGCTAGTTCATAAGCCTTATTCAGCTCCCTTCTCATATCGGACACGTACTTCAGGTAAGTCTTCTGCAGTAGATCTTCCTTGCCAGTCCCAAAACAGAGGTAAATGGGCAACCTCGCTTCGCACCCAAGCATCAGATAATACAACAAGCATCCAGTAGCTTTATTCTGTTTACCATTGTAGCAGTGGACCAGATATCCAATATGTTGACTCCTCTTGTTCTTGTTCCAAGATACTGAACCTCTCGGGCTGGGGATCATCCAGTGCGTGATAAGGCATTGTCCTCAACTTCTCGACTCTAAGCATACTCAGTAACTCAAGTATGAGCCTACTCTCAATATCTCATCCCTGATTGCTATGTATCTGCCTGGGGAGGCCATAATATATGAAATACTTCCCCCATAGCACTTTGGCCACAGTGGACAGACTGTTCTATAAGAACAGACTGTTCTTATAGAACTGCTAAATGAAATACCTATAGCATAACAGTAGAAGTATGAACCAGAGCATTACACAAGTATCTGGAATATCAACAAGCAAAGAAAGTAGGTCATAGTGTGATAAAGGGAAAACTTGTGACATAATAACATAAAATAAAAATTTTACACGAGTCAGATAAAACTGCTAAGGATATATTTTCATCAACAAAAGCAGGATTGACCACACCACATGAACATATGCAATTCTGATGAGAAGTACATGCAATTAAACTTAAATGAAAGAGCAACCCAGAAAAAGAAGAATTCATCACTATTGAAGAAAATGTTAACCAATGGAAGAGCATGACCCTCCATGGAAGATAACCCCACAATCTGAGCAGACTAGATGTTAACAAGGAAGTGTCAAGCACCTGGCTCAGAGATGGAAACCTCTTCCCAGAGACAATGCAGGATCAGGTTGTTAACACAAAAAAATTATCAAAAGTGCAAAACGAAAGACCAACAAATTCAAGACGATAAATTCAGAAAATGTGAAGGGAAATCAGAAACTATCCAACACATTACAGAATCCTGCAGCAGTTAACTGTCTGATTACTTACACAGGCACAATCAAGTGGTACACTGGACTATTCTCTTCCTAATCCTATTGCTCCATTTACGATCTGAACTCTCCCCTTGGACTCCTCATCCACAGCATCATCTGACAAATCCTGTTTTTGTATCTCTATTGACTGCTGTCTTTTTGACCTTCCATTCATCAAGCTGGGTTTGGTCTTTTTATCTACTACTACAAGCAGCTTTTTATCTCCCGCTTGAAGATCAGGCAATAACCTTAAGGCATGCGGAGTAGATTCTGGTTCTTTATACTCACAAAGGCCGAATGCTTGCAACTTTCCTGAAGCTCCTTGAACTCTCTTCCAGTTTAGTACCAAACCATATCCTGCAAGTAACTGCCTGAATAACATATCAGAAGCTTTCTCAGATTTAGTCTTGTGTAATGAACAGGATTTCATAAGCAATCTTGAAGTAAAGGAGCCATTAGGAGGTAGTGACCATAACATGTAAGTTTTTATCTGCAATTTGAGAAGGATAAGGGCAGATTGGAGGTGTCAGTGTTTGAGTTGAACAGGGGAAACTATAGAGCCATGAGGGAGGAGCTGGCCAAAGTTAACTGGACGGATATCCTAGCAGAAAAGACAGTGGAACAGCAATGGCAGGTATTCTTGGGAATAATGCACAAGGTGCAAAATCAGTTCATCCCCCGGAGAAGGAAGGATTCAAAGGGGGGAAAGGGGCCACAGTGGTTGACAAAGGAAGTCAGAGATTGCATAGCATTAAAAAAAAGGAAATATGACAGAGCTAAGGTGAGTGGGAGGACAGATGATTGGGAAATTTTTAAGGAACAACAGAACTTAACTAAAAAAGCAATATGGGAGGAAAAAATGAGGTACAAACACAAGCTAGCCAGAAATATAAAGGAGGATAGCAAAAGCTTTTTTAGGTATGTGAAGATAAAGAAGATAGTTAAGAACAATGTTGGGCCCTTGAAGAATGAATTGGGTGAAATTGTTATGGGAGACAGAGAAATGGCAGAAGAATTTAATAAGTACTTTAGATTTGTCTTCACTAGGGAAGACATAAGCAATCTCCCAGATGTATGGATGGGCCAAAGACATAGGGTAACAGAGGAAATGAAACAGATTGACATTAAGAAGGAAACGGTGATGAGTAGACTGATGGGATTGAAGGCTGACAAATCCCCAGGTCCAGATGGTCTGCATCCTAGGGTACTAAAGGAGGTGGCCCTGGAAATTGCGGATGCATTGGTAATCATTTTCCAATGTTCCTTAGATTCAGGATCAGTTCCTGAGGATTGGAGAATGGCTAATATTATCCCACTTTTTAAGAAAGGAGGGAGGGAGAAAACAGAGAACTATCGTCCTGTCAGCCTATCATCAGTAGTGGGGAAGATGCTAGAGTCCATTATTAAAGATGAAATAGTGGCATATCTAGATAGCAGTGATAGGATTGGGCCGAGCCAGCATGGATTTACCAAGGGAAAATCATGCTTGACTAATCTATTGGAGTTTTTCGAGAATGTAACCAGGAAGTTAGACAAGGGAGATCCAATGGATGTAGTGTACCTCGATTTTCAGAAGGCATTTGATAAGGTCCCACATAGGAGATTGGTGGGTAAAATCAGAGCTCATGGCATTGGGGGGAAGATATTGACATAGATAGAAAACTGGTTGGCAGATAGAAAGCAAAGGGTGAATGGGTGTTTCTCGGAATGGCAGGTGGTGACTAGTGGGGTGCCACAGGGCTCGGTATTGGGACCACAGCTGTTTATGATTTACATCAACTATTTAGATGAAGGCATTGAGAATAACATCAGCAAGTTTGCTGATGATACTAAGCTGGGTGGCAGTGTGACATGTGATGAGGATGTTAGGAGAATTCAGGGTGACTTGGATAGGCTGGGTGAGTGGGCAGATACTTGGCAGATGACATTTAATGTGAATAAGTGTGAGGTTATCCACTTTGGGAGTAAGAACAGGAAGGCAGATTATTATCTGAACAGTGTAGAGTTAGGTAAGGGAGAAATACAAAGAGATCTAGGAGTCCTTGTTCATCAGTCACTGAAGGTGAATGAGCAAGTGCAGCAGGCAGTGAAGAAGGCTAATGGAATGTTGGCCTTTATTACAAAGGGAACTGAGTACAAGAGCAAGGAAATCCTTTTGCATTTGTACAGGGCCCTGGTGAGACCACACCTGGAGTATTGTGTACAGTTTTGGTCTCCAGGGTTAAGGAAGGACATCCCGGCTATAGAGGAAATGCAGTGTAGATTCACGAGTTTAATCCCTGGGATGTCCGGACTGTCTTACGCAGAGGGGTTAGAGAGACTGGGCTTGTACACGCTGGAATTAAGGAGATTGAGAGGGGATCTGATTGCAAATTATAATATTATTAAGGGATTGGACAAGATAGAGGCAGGGAATATGTTCCAGATGCTGGGAGAGTCCAGAATCAGAGGGCATGGTTTGAGAATAAGGGGTAGGTCATTTAGGACAGAGATAAGGAAAAACTTCTTCTCCCAGAGAGTTGTGGGGGTCTGGAATGCACTGCCTTGGAAGGCAGTGGAGGCCAATTCTCTGGATGCTTTCAAGAAGGAGCTAGATAGGTATCTTATGGATAGGGAAATCAAGGGATATGGGGACAAGGCAGGAACCGGGTATTGATAGTAGATGATCCGCCATGATCTCAGAATGGCGATGCAGACTCGAAGGGCCAAATGGTCTACTTCTGCACCTATTGTCTATATGGTTGCTACAAAAACTGCTGTCGTCAAAGCACTGCTTTTGTCACTTTCATAATTCCTCTGAGCAGCATGTTGGGCATTGGTCCACGGTGCTTGGCATGGATACAGTGGTAGAATCATACAGTACCTTCCTTAATTTGCTTTCAGTTGGCATCATTGCAGGGGATGTGGCATGAAAATTGTGGCTGGATCATCATTAAATTGTAGTTGTCTCAGCCAATCATGCCCCTACAATGCTGGCCTTCCTGTTTTTACCACAAATAAGCTCAAAGTGGTTTGTTGGATGTTGCATTTCACTGTTATGAATGTGATTCCCACAGGAGTTATCTTTTCTATAGTATAAGTTCTTAGTTGGATATCTGCAGGCTTCACTTCAGTGTATTTGAAAAGCCATTCCAACTCATTTTGTGCAATGACTGTAACAGCTGAACCAGTGTACAATTCCATTTTAATTTATTTGCCATTTATTCCATAAAACTATAAGACCTCAGGGCAGAATTAGGCCATTCAGCCCATCAAGTCTGCTCTGCCATTTCATCATGGCTGATCTCAGATCCCACCTGCCCCCGTACACCTGCCTTCTCACCATACCCTTTGATGCCCTGACCAATCAGGAAACTATCAATTTTTGCTTTAAATGTACCCACAGTATTGACCTCTATAGCTGTCAGTGGCAGAGCATGCCACAGATTTACCACTCTCTGGTTAAAAGGAAAATCCTCCTTACCTCTGTTCTACAAGATTATCCCTCAATTTTGAGGGTGTGTCCTCCAGCTTTGGACACCGCCACCATAGGAAACATCCTTACCACATTCACCTATTCTAGTCCTTTCAACATTCAGTAGATTTCAATGAGTTCCCCCACCCTCACATTCATCTAAATTCCAGTGAGAACAGGCTCAAAGCGACCAAATGCTCTCATATGTTAACCCCTTCATTCCTGGAATCATCCTCATGAACCTCCTCTGGACTCTCTCCAATGACAACACATCCTTTCTGAGATACGGGGTCCAAGATTGTTAACGATACTCCAAGTGCAGCCTGACCGCGGCATCTAGAAGCCTTACTTCTGGAGTAAGTCATATATTGCCTGTCTCCTGGTAATTTTCAGATTGTATTTCTCAAGGGTGTCCAGTCCTGTGTCACCCTCATCACTATCAGATTTTTCATCAACAGCATACAGATTAGTGCTCTTTTGAAACTGCAACTTGACTTTTTATCTTTTTCTCTTCTCTGTGCAGTCCATTTATTTTTGGCTGACCAGCATGTTCTTTGTATGTGCCCTACTTTGTTGCATTTTCTGCATGCTTTGCCTTTAAATCTGTATTATTTGGTGTATGTAGTGTCACTGGCATATGTACAAAGGTTCAAAGGTTCAAAGGTCCATTTTAATGTCAGAGAAATGTAAGCAATATACATCCTCAAATGCTTTTTCTTCCCAAATATCCACAAAAACAGAGAAGTGCCCCAAAGAATGAATGACAGATCAATGTAAGAACCCCAAAGTACCCCCCAGCTCCCCTCCCTCCCGTGGCAGTAAGCACCAATCCCCCTTCCCCCCCACTGGCAAGAAAAAGCAAGCATCAGCACCATCACCAAGCACTCAAGCATAAGCAAACAATAGCAAAGACACAGACTTGCAGTTATCCCAAAGACTTTGTGCTACATCCAGCATTTGACATACTGAAGATTCTCTCTCTCCCTAATAAAGGAGTCTCCATTTTCCCAGCGAATGGGGAGTCCTAACAAACAACTCACTAGTTTACGATGTTAAAAGTCCGTTACGTTGCTTTTTCCAAGCTCTGTGCCCGAAGATCGCGAAGATCTCAGGTCTTCTGGTCCACAGCAGATATCCAGACTCTCCCGACAACATATGGGTCTCCTGCCATGACACCAACCCTTGATCCGCCTGTCTCCAGAGCCCTGAGATCTTAGCCTTCTGAATTCGAGCCGGGCTCTCAGGCCAAATCCTTGGCCAGTCCTGAAACCTTGAGAATGGGTCGTCTTCTTGCAAAGAACCGAAGTCAGCGTGTAACTCCAGGTCAGGGTCTTCAAAAGAACACTGAAAGGTAAAAATAAAGATATTAAAGATGGAAATAGAGATGTTTCCAAAGATGCAAGCAAAGGAATCGCCATTTAGTACCATCTTAACCGTCATGAAATTTGTTAACTTTGTGGCAGCAGTACAATGCAATACATGATAAATATAGAAAAAAAACTGAATGACAGTAAGTACATATATGTATATTAAATAGTTAACTTGAGATAAGTTGTGCAAAACAGAATTTTAAAAAAGAAAAAAATATAATGAGGCGGTATTCTTGGGTTCAATGTCCATTTGGAAATTGTATGACAGAGGGGAAGAAGCTGTTTCTGAATCTCTGAGTGTGAGATGCTGCTATTTAATTCACACTCACTTTCATTCTGACTGCAACTCAATCGTGTCTCTATCTGCAGTTTCCATTGAAACAGCAATTTAACTGCATTTTTAAATGAAAGTTACGCTTCAGTTAGGAGCCATTTTTGAATGCTTTCTTGTAAGATTCCACAATCTAATTTATTTCTCAATGCATCATTAAGCCCATAACTGAACTGACAATGCTCTGACAATTTCTTCATTTCATTCATATACATGAACCAATTACTCATTGTGTAATCAAACTCAGCAGTTTTTCCAATGTAGCCACCCAGTTCGGATTTTTTCTCTAATTATTATCACTATTTTTCATTGAGTTATTTTATTTTCTTTTAAAATCTCATTTATGTCTTCTCTTCCAAAGAATATGTGCTGTGTTACTTCTTAAAAAAAATTCTACCATTTTGCTGCATGTGCTAGAATGCATTTTTACTCACCAAATTATTTTATTTCAAACACTTTGCTGTGCTTGAATGGGTCACGTCACCTCGGGTTCATTTTTTAAAATACCTCATTGCTAATGTTATGTTTGCAACTTCAAACCATTAAACTAATTTAAAGAAAGACAAGGGAGTGGAATGCTGATCTAACTTTGAGCTTATTTAAGCAAGGCATGAATGTATTATGTGGCAGCATGATGATGTATGCAATTCACATATTGATACATGTAACCAATAATGAATTATTTAAATGAACAAGTATGCTTAATCAAACTATATATATGATTACTCAAATATTGGATCATAAGACCATAAGATATAGGAGCAGACGTAGGCCATTTGGACCATTGAGTCTGCTCTGCCATTCAATCATGGGCTGATCCAATTCTTCCAGTTATCCCCACTCCCCTGTTTTCACCCCATATCCCTTGAAGCCTTTGCTAAGGCTGATGCCCTGGCTAATATTTATTTCTTAAATATTAAATAACAACAGAATCCATTAATCTTTCTAGGCTTTTCCATTCAAGGGCATAAATGTTTCCTTACCAGGCCATGATGCAACCAGTCAATATTGTCACACAGGTGAGAAACTGCAGGAAAATTCAGCAGTCTAATGAACAAGGAGGCAATTAAAAGAGAGATAGGACTCTGACTTGGTTTTGATAACACTTTTAATTGTGACCTTGAGAGAGAGAGTACGGCGCCAGCTGAGACACGAGCTGGGAAGTAACCATGGTAACAGCTCAGAGCGGTTGAGCTAACGGACGGCTAGAATTTCGAATGGATTATAAAAAGTTGAGGCTTTTGGTCTGATAACAGCAGAGGAGACACAACACGGGAGAATTGCAGAAGCTACTCGAGAAACATTGGTGGAGTTTAAGACCACCATGAGGGTTGAGTCATCACCACCTTTGATTATGCCAATGGCAGTGATGTCATTAGCAAACTTAAATACGGTAGTCGATCTGTGCTTAGCCTCACAGTCATAAGCATAAAGCAAGTAGAGCAGTGGGCTAGGCACACACCCTTGTGGTGCACCTGTGATGATGGAGATTGTGGAGGAGATGTTGTTGCCGATGAGTACATAAATCTTTGGTTTGGCTGTAGTTGGAGTATTGTGTGCAATTCTAGTTGTCCCATTAGAGGAAGGATGTGGATGCTTTGGAAAGAACACAAAAGTGGTTACCAGGATGCTGCCTGGATTAGAGGATAGCACACACTTGGTGAAGAAACTCAACCTGCAATGTCAACTCTTTGTTCCTCTCCATAGATGCTGCCTGACCTGATGAGTTCTTCCAGTATTTTGTGTGTGTGTTACTCTGGATTTCCAACATCTGCAGAATCTCTGGTGTTATAGATTAGAGGGTATGAGCTACAGAGGAGACATTAGACAAACTTGGGTTATTTGCTCTGGAGTGTTAGGTGTTCAGGGGAGACCCAGTAGAAGATGATCAAATTATGGGAAGCATCATTTAAAAGTTTCAAGGCACAATTATTATCAAAGAATGAAGAAATTACACAACCTTGAGATTTGTTTGCTTACAGGCTGTCGCAAAACAAGGAACCCGAAAGAACCTAATTAAAGAAAAAGACCAATTCTCAGTTCCCACAGAGAAAGAGAGAAAAAAACACAACATATAAACAATAGACGCAAGCAATAACCACAGCATTCTGAACCAAACTGAGCCCATAGATCTGAATCCCCGGAGCAGCCCAGAGTAGGCCCAAAGCCTCGGTATTCAGTTCACCATGTTAGCGGGGCAATCACCACAAAGCTGATGGTAGACAATCAGAGTCTTTTCTTCCCAGGGTAGAAATGTCAAATACCAAAGGATGTACACTTTAAGCGAGAAGGGGAGCATAGATGTGTAGGGCATTTTTTTTACAGAGGGAATGATGGAAGCCTGAAATGGGCTGCTGGAGTGAATGATGGAAGCAGATACAAAAGCATTTAGGAATCTTTTAGACAAATGAATGAATAAGTAATCAATTGAGGGATAGCAAACATGTGCAGGCAGAAGATATCTAGTTTAGTTCGACAGAGATGTACTGAAATGTCTATTGCTGTGTTGTACTGTTCTATGTTCAATGTTTTATGCAGACTGACTAGCTGAGTTCCTTCAGCAGAATTTTTTGTTCTTTATTCTGTATTGCCTTTCATCACTCTTCCTAACAAAATGCAGAAAATGTATTTCTTTGCTTAAATATAATTTGCTATTTAAATAGCTTCTGCTCATTCTGTTATGCTGTTTATATCTTGATATAATCAATCAATACCCTCCAAGCAGTTCACAAAACTTAGTTGGTGCCATCTGAGACTTCAGAATTTGGAATTTGCACCCTGCCATTCTTCATAAGCTTCTGTTTTCAGTTGTTCAGCAAACTTTGTCAAATTCCCTTCTGTGCTGTGAGCATGGATGCTTTCTGGAACTCCAGGTATGCATCATCAACTGTGTTATCTTCATCGACTCTATTACAAGAAAAAATCAACTCTTTCGGTTTCACCAAAACAAACTTGCTGTGGCTTGTCTGTATTAATTCACTTTCCTCCAGGTTACCATGAATTAATCCTGACCCAATTTGCGATACAATATGCATTTTTTGTTCTAACTACAGTCTTTCTTATATAATTTATCTATAATTTATGTTTAATTTATGTTGATCATGTGTATGTTGTGTCCCTGATGCTGTGTGCCTGTTTTTCAATGCACCCGCACTTATGAATATGACAATAAACTCAACTTCGACAATTTCATAAATATCTTTCTTACCACCAAAGTTGGATTCCAGTCATTCCCACAGCCACCATCACCCAGGCCTTGTTCTCTTCTCACTGCTGGCATTAGGAAGAAGGTATAGGAGCCTCAGAACCCACACCACCAGGTTCAGAAACAGTTATTACCTCTCAATCATCAGGGTCTTGACTTCAATCAACTTCACTCACCGCATCACTGAACTATTCCCACAACCTATGGACTCACTTTAAAAGGACTCTTCATCTCATGTCCTTTAGACTTATTGCTTACTTGCTTGTTCTAATTATTATTATTATTATTATTATTATTATTATTATTATTATTACATAGAAACATAGAAAACCTACAGCACAGTACAGGTCCTTCAGACCACAAGTTGTGCCGACCATGTCCCTACCTTAGAAATGACTAGGCTTACCTATACCCCTCTATTTTACTAAGCACCATGTACCTATCCAATAGTCTCTTAAAAGACCCTATCATATCTGCTTCCACCACTGTGGCCGGCAGCCCATTCCACGCACTGACCACTCTCTGAGTAAAAAACTTACCCCTGACATCTCCTCTGTACCTACTCCCCAGCACGTTAAACATGTGTCCTCTTGTGGCAACCATTTCAGCCCTGGGAAAAAGCCTCTGACTATCCCCATGATCAATGCCTCTCATCATCTTATACACCTCTATCAGGTCACCTCTCATCCTCCGTTGCTCCAAGGAGAAATTTATATTTTTTTCTTTTTGCTTTGTTTTTTTTTACCTTCCTGTTGGGTATGGTCATTATTTGATTTTATTATGTTTCTTGGATCTACAATGACCACAAGAAAATGAATCTCAGCATTGTTTGTGGAGACATACAGTATATGTATTTAGAAAATAAATTTACTTTGATCATTGAACTAAGTGTTGCACAATTCCTTAATCCCAATTTTGAACAAAAGAACGAGAATCACCACATTCTGCAACCACGTCTGTATCCAAGGAGCACTGAATCAGTTTCTTTGCCATTTCCTATTGTATGTCTATCAAAATCTAAAATTCCATCTGGTCCCGGTAATTTATCGCCTTGAATTTCAGCCTATCTTTGGCAAAGGTGCTTCTAATATATGTGTGTAAATGGGTTTAACATGTTCAGTATCTAAACCATTCTCCTGGTTATTGTTATCTTGAAGCACTGCCTTTGATAGTGAAGACAGATATAAATTACTGATTTAGTATGTGAGCAGTGACCTTAGTATTCATGTTCTCATTTTTGTCCTTAATTGGCCCTATTTTTACATGCAACTTTTATATTCATATGCCTATAGAAAAATTTTGCATTCTCCTTTATGTTGGCATCTAATCATTCATCGTTTGCCTGTCTTAATTTAATTTTCACTTCCGCTCTGGTTCTTTCACAGGAAGCAATGATTAGAAAGATTTTCATATTTACCATGAAATATCCCTTGACAAAAATAGAAATTCTCTACATAGTACTAAGCAGGAACAAGCTGACAGAAAACTTCTCAAATAGATGAACAGGGATTAGCTAATACAATGGAAACCTGCTGAAAGGGTAGGAGAGGATCAAACTTGCAAAAAATGCCATCTCAACTCAGATTCCAGAAGAAAGGTTTTGGTTCAATGATCAGCATTTGGTTTTGAACCTATTGAACAGAGTATTGGAAGACCAATGATTGACTGAGACTGCTGTAGTGATTGGAAACATTATCTTGCTCATATTGCTGATAAAATTGTGGCTCCAGTAAGCAATACACATGACTGTGTCAATGTAATTCCAATATCTGTTATAAGAACGTAGAACATTGAACACTTCAGCACATCATAAGCCCTTTAATCCATGATTTTCTGCCAAACTTTTAAACTTCTCCAAGATTAATCTAACCCTTCTTTCCTAAATACACCTTGATCAAACCTAGAAGAGTACAGCACAAGGATAGGCATTTCAGCACAAGATATCTGTGCTGAGCTAAACTAAATCTCTGCTGGCTGCACATGATCAATCTCTCTCAATTTTTTATATATTCGTGTGTCTGTCTAAGAGCTTCCTAATGCTATTCTATCTGCTTCCACCATTCCCCCTAACAGCCCATTCCCAGGCTCTTAGCATTCACTGTTTTAAAAAAAAGTGCCCCACATATCTTTGTTAAGCTTTCCCCTCTCACATTGAATCGTGTCCTGCTGTATTTGTAGCCTGAGAAAAAAGACGAATCTGACTGTCTGCTGTATCTACATCGCTCATCATTTTATTAGGTCTTCCTTCTGCCTCTGATGCTCCAGAGAAAACAACCCAAGTTTGCTCAATATCTCCTTGATAGCTCATACCCGCTAACCGATAACACAAGAAATTCTGCAGATGCTGGAAAGCTAAAGCAACATACACAAAATGCTGGACATTTTGGACTGAGACATTTCACCAGGACTGTTTATCTGTTTTTCCAAAAAACAGATCAATGGCTAAACCATTTCAGCTTTTACAGGTGTTTCCCTTGTCAGATCCATCTGTTTATTCTTATATGCTTCCTAATGGCCACAGTCTGCACATGTAGTTGTTCAGTGTATCCCCTAGTGATTACACTGGTATGATCCTGGAAGCTTCTTTACTGCTGCATTATTTGAGTACGGGCTTTCTAATTGGCTGCACTTTTCTACAAATTTAAATGGATGTCTTCTTATCTATGGGTATAAAATAGCTGACCACAAGGAGCACCAGCTTAGTTCCTTTGTCGTCCAACACACACAAAATGCTGGTGGAACTCAGAGGCAGCATCGATAGGAAGAAGCACTGTTGACATTTTGGGCCAAGATCCTTCGTCAGGCCTGAACCGTCGACAGTGCTTCTCCCTATAGATGCTGCCTGGCCTGCTGTGTTCCACCAGCATTTTGTGTGTGTTGCTTGAATTACCAGCATCTGCAGATTTCCTCGTGTTTCCTTTGTTGTCCCTTCATTTAGTAGAGCTCTATCTCTCTTGACTTCAGTTCCTCCTTGTTCCATTAATGCTTGCATGCTGGAAATTTCCATCAGTTTCTGTTTTTATTTCAGATTTCTGGCAACTGCAGATTTTCTGTTCTGAGCATCAGCACAAGTATTCAGCGACGTCTATTGGAGTAACAGCAGATTCACAAGTGAAGCTCAGTAGCTCCAGCCATATTTATTGTATATCAATTGCAGACACCTGATATCTGTTAATTTCAGATTGTGTCTCAATAATTCATTCTAATATTTTTCCAACAGTATATAGTAAAGATAAAAGATTAGCTCTATTTGTTACATGGACATCAAAACATAAAGTGCAATCGTCATTTGTGTCTAATCAAATTAACAAGATTTGTGCTGTGAAACCTGTAAATATCAAAGTTCAAAGTAAATTTAATATCAAAGTACATATATATCATCATATACAACCCTGAGATACACTTTCTTGTGGGCATCCTCAATATATCCATAATAGAATCAATGAAAGTCCACACAGACTTGGGCATTCAACCAGTGTGCAAAGACAACACACTGTGCAAATACAAAAAGAAAGAAACAATAAATAAATAACTAAATAAATGAATAAGCAGTAAATATTGAGAACATGAGATGAAGTGTCCTTGAAAGTGAGTCCATAGGTTGTGAGGTCATTTCAATGATGGAGCAAGTGAAGATGAGTGAAGTGATCCCCTTTGGTTCAAGAGCCTGATAGTTGAGGAGTAATAATTGTTCCTGAAACTAGTTTTGTGAGTCCTGAGGCTCCTGTACCTTCTTCCTGATGGCAGCAGACAGCTTGATGTGGCTGGTGAGGGTCCCTGATGAAGGATGCTGCATTCCTGAAACAAATCTCTGTGTAGATGTGCTCAATAGTGCAGGGGGCTTTACCTGTGATGGACTGGGCTAAGTTCACTATATTTTGGAGGATTTTCTGTTCAAGGGCATTGGTGTTTCTATATGAGGCTGTAATGCTACCAGTCAATATACTCCCTACCACACATCTGTAGAAGTTTGTCGAAGTTTTAGACGTCATGCCGAATCTTTGCAAACTCCTAAGGAAGTAGAAGCACTGCCATGCTTTCTTTATATTGCACTTATGTGTTGGGCCCAGGATAAGTTCTTAAAAATGATAACACCAAGGTATTTAAAGTTACTAACCCTCTCCCACTTCTGATCCTCTAATGAAGACTGGCTTCTAAACTTCAGCTTTCCTCCTCCTGAAGTTCATACTCAGCTCCTTGGTCTTGCTGATATTCAGTAAGAGATTGCTTTTGTGGCACCACTCAGCCAGATTTTCAATCTCCCTCCTACATTCTAATTTATTACTGTTACGTACCCGTAACATTTTAAATGAACCAGCAGTAATAGACCATGCCTGGAGTCTGGTTTTGATGTTAAAACTACTATCTTTATTAGTATCAACTTAATATAGCAACTTAAACAAATATAATTAAAAGTTAACAGTGTTATGAGTATACATATGTGTAAATATAACTCCCACACCATTGAGCTCGGTGGGGGGAGTGGTGGGGGGCACCAGGCTGAAAATCTTGAGATGGTGAGGTACGAAAGTTCAGTTCATCCACAGATTAAATGATGTGAGAGAGATATTTGTAATCCGAGGTGAATGTTGAGAGAAGGTATTTATGTCGTATTCCACAGGTTCCATGGTGGTAAGACAGGATAAGAATTGCAGTAGGTTTTATCCGTCGTCGTTCCAAATCCACTTACAAATTATCAACAATAGTAGCTTATCACAGGGGTACCATCTTCAAAGGGAGCTACCACCCAGGCAAGGGTTAACACATAGGTAGATTTCACAAGGTTGCCCCAATCACACAACGTGATAGCCACATCTATGAACTGGGTCGATGTTCAACCCACCCTTATGGGTACTCGAAAGTTGCAACCAGTGACCCCTTAGTCACTGGCTTCCTTCCGTTGTCCGATTCTAACTGCGACTGACTGTGTGCGAGTGAGTGTCCTTGCTTAAATCAAAACAAGCTGCAGAGTCAAATAGTTCCACACCCCTCTCTCTCTCTTAGTAAGAATTAAACAGCAGCTGAGAAAGCTGGCGGCTGATGTCACTCAGGCACTCTCTCTTAAAAATAACAGTCTGTGGCAAGATAAACCCAGAGGTTCATTACATTACCATCTTTGATTTGGCCAACAACAGCGGTGTTGTCAGCAAACTTGAATATGAAATTGGAGTTGTGCTTAGCCACACAGTCATAAGGGGGTTAAGCACACAGCCTGGTGCACCACCTGTACTGGTGGAAATTTTGGAGGAGATGTTGTTGCCGATTGAACAGATTGGGGTCTGCAAATGAGGAAATCAAGAATCCAGTTGCAGAAGATGGTATTGAGGCCCCTCGGTCTTGATTAGTTTTGAGGAGATGAGGGTATTGAATGCTAAGCATTCATCGATGAAGAGCATCCTGATGTTTAGATCTTTGCTATCCAGATGTTCCAGGGTTGAATGAGGAGACAGTGAGATGGCATTTGCTGTGGACCTGTTTCTGGAACTTTAGCCATAAGCCTCTACCTGTATGCAAGTAGAAGGACAGCCAGGTGATCAGATTTACTAAAATGCAGTCTGGGCATGGATTGGTAGGCATTTCTTATAACAGTGGTCTAGTGTGTTGGGACCTCTGGTGCTACAGGTTTAATGCTGATGGTAATAGGACAGGGATTTCTTCAAACAAGCCTGGTTGAAGTCCCCGACTGTGATTTCAAATGCTTCAGCATGGTCTGTTTCTTGTATGAAGAAGACATCATGCAGTATCTCATGCGCCTGATTATAGTTGGTCACTGGTAGATTGTAAACTGGGGTCAAGGTTATGGACGGGAACTCCCTAGGTAAATAAAACAGTAAAATGGGCAGCATTTGAACGTTAGACGTTCAAGATCAGGGGAACATGAGTTTGACAAAACTGCCACATTGGAGCACCACTGAGAGTTTATCATGAAACACTCACCTCCACCTTTCACCTTTTCTGAATCAGCTGTTTGGTCCATCCTGTGAATCGAGGAACCTTCAGGTCTCATCACTATATCTGGTATGCCACACCTCCAGCTCCGGCATTGTATCCCGAAAACTTACTAATTCTAACCCATACGTCTTTGGAATCTAGAAGGGAACAGGAGCACCCTGAGGAAATCCACATGGTCATGAGCATAATGGAAAAAGCCTATCCACATCAACTCGATCTATCCCCCTCATAATTTTAAATACCTCTATCAAGTCCCCCCTTAACCTTCTACGCTCCAAAGAATAAAGACCTAACTTGTTCAGCCTTTCCCTGTAACTTGGGTGCTAAAACCCAGGTAACATTCTAGTAAATCTTCTCTGTACTCTCTCTATTTTGTTGACATCTTTCCTAAAATTTGCTGACCAGAACTGTACACAACACTCCAAATTTGGCCTTACCAATGCCTTGTACAACTTTAACATTACATCCCAACACCTATACTCAATGCTCTGATTTATAAAGGCCAACATACCAAAAGCTTTCTTCACCACCCTATCCACATGAGATTCAAAGATTTTTGAAGATGAGATTCACATTTTTCCCCAAGACTCTTAATTCCACAGATTCACTCCACCTAGTCTCAGTTTCTCCTCTGTGTTAAATCTATCCCCCCAAATACTGAGGCTAATTCTACTCTTACTTACTATAACCATACAACAATCACAGCACGGAAAACAGGCCATTCCGGCCCTCCTAGTCCGTGCCGAACTCTTAATCTCACCTAGTCCCACCTACCCGCACTCAGCCCATAACCCTCCACTCCTTTCCTGTCCATATACCTATCCAATTTTACCTTAAATGACACAACTGAACTGGCCTCTACTACTTCTACAGGAAGCTCATTCCACACAGCTATCACTCTCTGAGTAAAGAAATACCCCCTCGTGTTTCCCTTAAACTTTTGCCCCCTAACTCTCAAATCATGTCCTCTCGTTTGAATCTCCCCTACTCTCAATGGAAACAGCCTATTCACGTCAACTCTATCTATCCCTCTCAACATTTTAAATACCTCGATCAAATCCCCCCTCAACCTTCTATGCTCCAATGAATAGAGACCTAACTTGTTCAACCTTTCTCTGTAACTTAAGTGCTGAAACCCAGGTAACATCCTAGTAAATTGTCTCTGCACTCTCTCTAATTTATTGATATCTTTCCTATAATTCGGTGACCAGAACTGTACACAATATTCCAAATTTGGCCTTACCAATGCCTTGTACAATTTTAACATTACATCCCAACTTCTGTACTCAATGCTCTGATTTATAAAGGCCAGCGTTCCAAAAGCCTTCTTCACCACCCTATCTACATGAGACTCCACCTTCAGGGAACTATGCACTGTTATTCCTAGATCTCTCTGTTCCACTGCATTCCTCAATGCCCTACCATTTACCTTGTATGTTCTATTTGGATTATTCCTGCCAAAATGTAGAACCTCACACTTCTCAGCATTAAACTCCATCTGCCAACGTTCAGCCCATTCTTCTAACCGGCATAAATCTCCCTGCAAGCTTTGAAAACCCACCTCATTATCCACAACACCTCCTACCTTAGTATCATCAGCATACTTACTAATCCAATTTACCACCCCATCATCCAGATCATTTATGTATATTACAAACAACATTGGGCCCAAAACAGATCCCTGAGGCACCCCGCTAGTCACCGGCCTCCATCCCGATAAACAATTGTCCACCACTACTCTCTGGCATCTCCCATCTAGCCACTGTTGAATCCATTTTATGACTCCAGCATTAATACCTAACGACTGAACCTTCTTAACTAACCTTCCATGTGGAACTTTGTCAAAGGCCTTGCTGAAGTCCATATAGACTACGTCCACTGCCTTACCCTCGTCAACATTCCTCGTAACTACTTCAAAAAATTCAATAAGGTTTGTCAAACATGACCTTCCACGCACAAATCCATGCTGGCTACTCCTAATCAGATCCTGTCTATCCAGATAATTATAAATACTATCTCTAAGAATACTTACCATTAATTTACCCACCACTGATGTCAAACTGACAGGTCTATAATTGCCAGGCTTACTTCTAGAACCCTTTTTAAACAACACCTCATATTCCATCTTGGTAGCCTCCAACCAGATGGCACGAACATCAATTTCTCCAACTTCTGGTATCTTTTCTTCCCCCCCGCCTTTCTTTCTTTTTCCATTTCCCATTTTGTCTCCCCTCTTAACCCTTCTCTTTTCCTCACTTGCCTGTCACCTTCTGCTGCACCTTTCCTACTTCCCTTTCTCCCATGGGTCACTCTTCTGTCAGATTTCTTCTTCTTCACCCATTTACCTCTTCCACTTATCTCTTCCCAGCTTCTTACATCATTCACTCCCCACCCACCCAACATTCCCCTCACTTGGTTTCATTTATTACCTGCCAGCTTGTAATCATTCTCATCCCCCAACTTGCTTATTCTGGCTGCTTCTCCTATCCTTTCCAGTCCTGACGAGGGCTCTTAGCTTGAAACATTGACTGCTTATTCCTTTCCATTATTGCTGCCGGCCTTGCTGAGTTCCTCCAACATTTTGTGTGGCATTGAAGTGGAAACAATTTTCCTGCCTCTATCTTATCTATTACTTTCATAATTTATATAGTTTTATAATGTGCATTCTCCCTACATTTCCCTGTAACTTAGACCGTTAATTCATGACACTATTAGAACCATAGAACCATAGAACATTACAGCACAGAAACAGGCCTTTTGGCCCTTCTTGGCTGTACCAAACCATTTTTCTTCCTAGTCCCACTGACCTGCACCTGGACCATATCCCTCAATGCACCTCTCATCCATGTACCTGTCCAAGTTTTTCTTAAATGTTATAAGTGAGCCTGCATTTACCACTTCATCTGGTAGCTCATTCCATACTCCCACCACTCTCTGTGTGAAGAATCCCCTCTAATGTTCCCTTTAAACTTTTCTCCCATGTCCCTTAACCCATGTCCTCTGGTTTTTTCACCCCTAGCCTCACTGGAAAAAGCCTGCTTACATTCACTCTATCTATACCCATCATAATTTTATACACCTCTATCAAATCTCCCTTCATTCTTCTATGTTCCAGGGAATAAAGTCCTAACCTATTCAACCTTTCTCTGTAACTCAGTTTTTCAAGTCCCAGCAACATCCTTGTAAACCTTCTCCGCACTCCTTCAACCTTATTAATATCCTTCCTGTAATTCGGTGACCGAAACTGCAGACAATACTCCAAATTCGGCCTCACCAATGCCTTATACAACCTCACTATAACATTCCAACTCTTATACTCAATACTTTGATTTATAAAGGCCAATGTACCAAAAGCTCTCTTTACTACTCTATCTACCTGTGACACCACTTTTAGGGAATTTTGTATCTGTATTCCCAGATCCCCCTGTCATTTAAAAAAAAATGGATAGGTATATGGACAGGAAAGGAATGGAGGGTTATGGGCTGAGTGCAAGTGGGTGGGACTAGATAAGACTCAGCATTCAGCATGGACTAGAAGGGCCGAGATGGCCTGTTTCCATGCTGTAATTCTTATATGGTTATATGTTATACTGCACTCCTCAGTGCCCTACCATTTACCTTGTATGTTCTACCTTGGTTTTTCCTTTCAAAGTGCAATACCTCACACTTGTCTGTATTAAACTCCATCTGCCATTTTTCAGCCCTTTTTTCAGCTGGTCCAAATCCCTCTGCAAGCTTTGAAAACCTTCCTCACTGTCTACTGCACCTCCAATCTTTGTATCATCAGCAAATTTGCTGATCCAATTTACCACATTATCATCCAGATCATTGATACAGATGACAAATAAAAATAGACCCAGCACTGATCCCTGTGGCACACCACTAGTCACAGGCCTCCACTCAGAGAAGCAATCCTCCACTACCACTCTCTGACTTCTCCCATTGAGCCAATGTCTAATCCAATTCACTACCTCACCATGTATACCTAGCGACTGAATCTTCCTAACTAACCTCCCTGACTACGCACAAAGTCGTGTTGACTCTCCCTAATAAGTCTCTGTCGATCTAAATACTTGTAGATCCTATCTCTTAGTGCTCCTTCCAATAATTTACCTACTACCGACGTCAGACTTACTGGCCTATAATTCTTGTCAATCTTCATTGCATTCATTCCAGCCAAACAATATCTTTTCTATGACAGCGTGATTAAATGGTCTGCAATACTCCGTGTGCGGCCTCAACAAAGGCTTGTTCAACCGCAGCACAATGCCCCAACTCTGTGCTCTTCACTGTCCCATTTATCAGTGATACCACAGCCAGGGGAAATTCATAGTTTTTCACCAGAACCTAGGGATATTTGGAAGAATGCATCCAGTGCTTCTCTTATCTGGTTGCTACTTCTTTTTGGAACCTAAAATGCAAGACATGCATCTAGGTTTTTCAGTCTACAGGTGCTGCCTGTCCTGTTAGGAGTTCCAGCATTTTCTGCTTTTATTTAAAATCCCACAGGTTGTGATTTTTGGAATCTTTTGCCTTCTGTCTTCTCAGCACACAGTTTATGTATCAGTCCAACTATAGCAACATTTTTATGCTGATTTGCCTGACATTTAAATGTTACAAGCTGGACAGGAAAAGAATAATAAGAAAGGACTGCTGTTATAAATGTAGAGTAAACAAATTGCATTTAATGAAACCAGTATTTCCCAATTTATTTAATAGCTAATGTATATCATCGTCTTAATTCGATAAACTACAGACCCCATAAATCATGATAAGCAAGTAATGTTGCATTTTGGTTGAAAGATAAATATTGATTCAGGTATCTTCAATGTAGTTCTTTGAGTAGGCAGATGAAGTTTCCCTTTAAAACTTCAGGTGAAAGGAAAGGTTCCCCACTGCACTTAACCTCTCCATACTAAAGCTGCAGAGATTCCCTCAGTACTAAACATCTAGAGAGGGATTTAAACGCATAGAAAATTTAACATAGAACAGTACAACACAGTACAGGTCCTTGTGCCAACCTCTTAAGCTACTCTAGCATCAATGTAATCCTCCTTCCTCCATAAGCCCCCCATTTTTCTTTCATTCATCATCCTTTCTAAGAGTTTCTTAAATGTTTCTAAGGTATCTACCTTTACCATCAGCTCTGACAGAGCATTCCACGTGCCCACCATTCTCTGTGAAGAAACGGTTATCTATGACAACCGCTTCCTATGCTTTTAAGACCTTAAGACCATAAGATTTAGGAGCAGAATGAGGCTATTCAGCCCATCGAGTCTGCTTCACTATTCCATCATGGCTGATCCCAATCCCACTCAACCCCATACACCTGCCTTCTCGCCATATCCTTTGGTGGCCTGTCCAATCTTCCAATTTGTCTAAGTCCAGCTGCAATTGCATTGCTTCCTCAGCACTACCCACCCTCCACCTATCTTCCTATCTTCCTATCTTCAGAATCAGGTTTATTGTTACTGGCATGGGACCCGAAATTTGTTAACTTGGTAGCAGCAGTTCAATGCAATACATAATATAGAAGAAAAATAAAATAATAATAATAATAAATAAGTAAATCTTATTCAGTATAGTTTGTACAGTATACGTGTATTGAATAGATTAAGAATAATGCAAAAAACAGAAATATTATATATTTTAAAAAAGTGAGGTAGTGTCCAAGGGTTCAAAGTCCATTTAGGAATCGGATGGCAGAGGGGAAGAAGCTGTTCCTGAATCGCTGAGTGTGTGCCTTCAGGCTTCTGTACCTCCTACCTGAGAAAAGGGCATATCCAGAGTGCTGGAGGTCCATAATAATGAGACACTTTTCCTTGAAGATGTCCTGGGTACTTTGTCGACTAGTACCCAAGATGGAGTTGACTAAATTTACGACCCTCTGCAGCTTCTTTCAGTCCTGTGCAGTAGCCCCTCCATACCAGACAGTGATGCAGCCTGTCAGAATGTTATCCACGGTACATCTATAGATGTTTTTGAGTATATTTGTTGATATACCAAATCCCTTCAAACTCCTAATAAAGTTTAGCCGCTGTCTTGCCTTCTTTATAACTGCATCAATATGTTAAATCCTCAGAGATCTTGACACCCAGGAACTTGAAACTGCTCACTCTCTCCACTTCTGATCCCTCTATGAGGATTGGTATGTGCTCCTTCGTCTCACCCTTCCTGAAGTCCACAATCAGCTCTTTCATCTTACTGACATTGAGTGCCAGGTTGTTGCTGCAGCACCACTCCACTAGTTGGCATATCTCAGTCCTGTATACCCTATCGTCACCACCTGAGATTCTACCAACAGTGGTTGTATCGTCAGCAAATTTATAGATGGTATTTGAGCTATGCCTAGCAACACAGTCATGTGTATATAGAAAGCAGAGCAGTGGGCTAAGCACACACCCCTGAGGTGCAGCAGTGTTGATTGTCAGCGAGGAGGATAACGGCTACAGCAGAGCACACCTGTGGCCGTTCACATCAACAATAAGTATACCGTTTTGGATACTGTTGGTGGGAACGGCCTACCAGGGACAAGTTGCAGTGGTTGCATCTCTGGCACCGAGACTGGCCTCTCAGCTCAGAGAAGGAGGGAAAAGAGGAGAGCAGTAGTGCTAGGGGATTCGATAGTTAGGGGGACAGATAGGAGTTTCTGTGGAAGAGATTGAGAATCCCAGATGGTCTGTTGCCTCCCTGGTGCCAGAGTCTGCAATATCTCAGATCGAGTTCTCAGTATTCTCAAGAGGGAGGGTGAGCAGCCAGGTATCATGGTCCATGTAGGGACCAATGACGTGGGTAGGAAGAGTGAGGAGGTCCTGAAAGGTGAGTTTAGGGAGCTAGGTGCCAAGTTAAAGGACAGGACCTCCAGGATAGCAATCTCAGGATTGCTACCAGTACCATGTGCAGGTGGGTTTAGAAATAGTAAGATAGTGCAGATCAACACGTGGCTGAAGACATGGTGCAGGAGGGAGGGTTTCAGATTTATAGATAATTGGGCAGTTTTCCAGGGAAGGTGGGACCTGTTCTGGCAGGACGGTTTACATCTGAACAGGAGGGGGACAAATATTCTTGCAGGTAGGTTTGCTAGAGAGGCTCCAGTGGATTTAAACTAGATAAGCGGGGGGAGGAGACCCAGAGTGTAGGAACAGATGTATGGGAGAAGGAAGAAAAAGAAGACAGTAAAGTTCTTTGTACTGTTAGAGATAAACAGAGAGGAAGAGGTGGAGAATTTCTTAAATGCATTTATTTTAATGCTGGGAGTATTGTAAGAAAGGTGGACGAGCTTAGAGCATGGATTGATACCTGGAAATATGATGTTGTAGCTATTAGTGAAACATGGTTGCAGGAGGGGTGTAATTGGGAACTAAATATTCCTGGATTTTGTTGCTTCAGGTGTGATAGAATCGGAGGGACAAGAGGGGGAGGTGTTGCGCTGCTTGTCAGAGTAAATATTACAGCGGTGCTCTGGCAGGATAGATTAGAGAGCTCGTTTAGGGAGACTATTTGGGTGGAATGCAGGAATGGGAAAGGTGTAGTAACACTTATAGGGGTGTATTATAGACCACCTAATGGGGAGCGAGAATTGGAGGATCGAATTTGCAAGGAGATAGCAGATATTTGTAGTAAGCACAGAGTTGTGATTGTGGGAGATTTTAATTTTCCACACATAGACTGGGAAGCCCATACTGTAAAAGGGGTGGATGGTTTGGAGTTTGTAAAATGTGTGCAGGATAGTTTTTTGCAGCAATACATAGAGGCACCAACTAGAGAAGGGGCAGTTTTGGATCTTCTGTTAGGGAATGAAATAGGTCAGGTGACGGAGGTATGTATTGGGGAGCACTTCGGGTCCAGTGATCACGATGCCATTAGTTTCAATATAATTATGGAGAAGGATAGGACTGGACCCAGGGTTGAGATTTTTGATTGGAGAAAGGCTAACTTTGAGGCGATGCAAAAGAATTTGGAAGGAGTGGATTGGGACAATTTGTTTTATGGGAAGGATGCAATAGAGAAATGATGGTCATTTAAAGGTGAAATTTTGAGGGTACAGAATCTTTATGTTCCTGTTAGGTTGAAAGGAAAAGTTAAAAGTTTGAGAGAGCCATGGTTTTCAAGGGATATTGGAAACTTGGTTAGGAAAAAGAGAGATATCTAAAATTAATATAGGCAGCATGGAGTAAATGAGGTGCTCAAGGAATATAAAGAATGTAAGGAGAATCTTAAGAAAGAAATTAGAAAAGCTAAAAGAAGATACGAGGTTGCTTTGACAAGTACGGTGAAAATAAATCCGAAGGGTTTCTACAGTTATATTAATAGCAAAAGGATAGTGAGGGAAAAAATTGGTCCCTTAGAGAATCAGAGTGGACAGTTATGTGTGGAGACAAAAGAGATGGGAGAGATTTTGAACAATTTCATTTCTTCGGTATTCACTAAGGAGAAGGATATTGAATTGTGTAAGGTAAGGGAAACAAGTAGGGAAGTTATGGAAACTATGACGATTAAAGAGGAGGAAGTACTGGCGCTTTTAAGAAATATAAAAGTGGATAAATCTCAGGATCCTGACAGGATATTCCCTAGGACATTGAGGGTGGTTAGTGTAGAAATAGCAGGGGCTCTGACAGAAATATTTCAAATGTCATTAGAAACAGGGATGGTGCCGGAGGATTGGCATATTGCTCATGTGGTTCAATTGTTTAAAAACAGTTCTAAGAGTAAACCTAGCAATTATAGGCCTATCAGTTTGATGTCAGTGTTGGGTAAATTAATGGAAAGTATTCTTAAAGATGGTATATATAATTATCTGGATAGACAGGGTCTGATTAGGAACAGTCAACATGGATTTGTGCGTGGAAGGTCATGTTTGACAAATCTTATTGAATTTTTTGAAGAGGTTACAAGGAAAGTTGACGAGGGTAAAGCAGTGGATGTTGTCTATATGGATTTCAGTAAGGCCTTTGACAAGGTTCCACACGGAAGGTTAGTTAGGAAGGTTCAATCGTTAGGTTTTAATATTGAAGTAGTAAAACGGATTTAACAGTGGCTGGATGGGAAATGCCAGAGAGTAATGGTGGATAACTGTTTGTCAGGTTGGAGGCCAGTGACTAGCGGTGTGCCTCAGGGATCTCTACTGGGTCCAATGTTGTTTATCATATACATTAATGATCTGGATGATGGGGTGGTAAATTGGATTAGTAAGTATGCAGATGATACTAAGGTAGGTGGCGTTGTGGATAATGAAGTAGGTTTTCAAAGTTTGCAGAGAGATTTATGCCAGTTAGAAGAGTGGACTGAACAATGGCAGATGGAGTTTAATGCTGATAAGTGTGAGGTGCTACATTTTGGTAGCGAATAGGACATACATGGTAAATGGTAGGGCATTGAAGAATGCAGTAGAACAGAGTGATCTAGGAATAATGGTGCATAGTTCCCTGAAGGTGGAATCTCATGTGGATAGGGTGGTGAAGAAAGTTTTTGTTATGTTGGCCTTTATAAATCAGAGCATTGAGTATAGGAGTTGGGATGTAATGTTAAAATTGTACAAGGCATTGGTAAGGACGAATTTGGAGTATTGTGTACAGTTCTGGTTACCGAATTACAGGAAAGATGTCAACAAAATAGAGAGAGTACAGAGAAGATTTACTAGAATGTTACCTGGGTTTCAGCACCTAAGTTACAGGGAAAGATTGAACAAGTTAGGTCTTTATTCTTTGGAACGTAGAAGGTTGAGGGGGGACTTGATAGAGGTATTTAAAATTATGAGGGGGATAGATAGAGTTGACGTGGATAGGCTTTTTCCATTGAGAGCAGGGGAGATTCAAACAAGAGGACATGAGTTGAGACTTAGGGGGCAAAAGTTTAAGGGTAACATGAGGGGGAATTTCTTTACTCAGAGAGTGGTAGCTGTGTGGAATGAGCTTTCAGTAGAAGTGGTAGAGGCATGTTCAGTATTGTCATTTAAAGCAAAATTGGATAGGTATATGGACAGGAAAGGAATGGAGGGTTATGGGCTGAGTGTGGGCCAGTGGGACTAGGTGAGAGTAAGCATTCGGCACGGACTAGAAGGACTGAGATGGCCTGTTTCTGTGCTGTAATTGTTATATGGTTATGTGGTTATCACCAATCCGTACAGTTTGTGGTCTTCTGGTTAGAAAGTCGAGGATTATCTACAGCTGTAATTTTTGCCACAAAGTCATCAATTCCATTATATAAATCATTAACAAACAATGTGAAAAGCAGTGGTCCCAATACTGATCCCTGAGGAACTCGATTAGTCACAGGCAGCCAACCAGAAAAGGTCCTTTTTATTCGCACTCACTGCCTCCTGCTTGTCAGCCATTCCACCATCCATGCCAATATCTTCATGTAACACTATAGGATATTATCTTGCTAAGCAACCTCGTGTGTGGCACCTTATCAAATGCCTTCTGAAAATCTAATTAAGTGACATCCACTGCCTCTCTTCTGTCATTCTGCTTGTTACTTCCTCGAAGAACTCTAACAAATTTGTCAGGCAACATTTCCGTTCAAAGAAGCCATGCTGACTTTAACTTATTTTATCATTAGTCTCCAAATACCTCAAAACCTCATCCTTAATAATAGACTCCAACACTTCCCCAACCACTGAGGTTAGGCTAACTGGCTTATAATTTCCTTTTGTTTGCCTTCATCCCTTCTTAAAGAATGGAGTGACATTTGCAATCTTCCTATCCTCCAGGACCTTGCCAGAATCAAGTGATTCTTGAAGGATCATGACCAACGCATCCGTTATCTCTGCAGAAACCTCCCTCAGGATTCTGGGATGTAGTCCATCTGTTCCAGGTGACTTATCCACCTTAGGACCTTTGAGTTTGCCTAGCACTTTTTCCTTTGTAATGGCAATGGCACTCACTCTTCCCTGACACTCTGAGACCTCTGTCACACTGCTAGTGTCTTTCACTGTGAAGACAGATGCAAAGTACTCATTAAGTTCATCTGCAATTTCCTTGTTCCCCATTACTACCTCTCCAGCATCATTTTCCAGTGGTTCAATATCAATTCTCACCTCCCTTTACTCTTTATATAACTGAAAAAACTTTTGGTATCCCGCTTTATATTATTGACTAGTCTGCCCTGATATTTCATCTTTTCCCTTCTAATAGCTTTTTAAGTTAGGTCATTTAGCCCCTTAAGTCTGCACACCATTTCATCATGGTTGATCCATTTTCCCTGTCAGCCCCGATCTCCTGCTTTCTCCCTCTATCCCTTCATGCCCTGACTAATCAAGATTCTCCAATCACTTAAATCACTTTAAAATTATCCCCTCTTGTACTAGCCATTAGCCAGAAGTCTCTGGCTGTCCATTCGATCAATGATTCCTATCATCTTGTACATGTCTACCAATCCCCCTCCTTTGCTCCAAAGAGAAAAACCCAGCTCACTTGAAGAGGCCCTCTAATCCAGAGAGCATCCACATTAATCTCCTCTGAATCCTCTCTAAAGCTTCCACATCCTTCCTGATAATGATGGCTCCTACATGGATGCAACAGGTAAGTCTGCCACCACTGAGCTTCAGTTAATATCCATAAACAAAACAGATGAGTCTATTTCTCAACAGTAAGAATGTCACATCAAACTAAACAGTACCAAAGGAAGCATTTCAGCCCTTGAGTCTAACTGACCATTTATACTAACCCCACATTTATTCTTCCCATATCCCCATGAACTCTCTCCTCAGTCTCTGCCACACAGTCACGCACTATGGGCAATTTACAGTGTCATTTACCTAGGCTGACATACCTGCACAGGTGTCTCTGTGATGTTGCAAAAAACCAGAGCAAGCCGGATAAAAAAGCAAAAAATAAAAATGCCCAGCATACACGACAACTCTGGCAGCATTTATGACGGTATATAAGTCTGTTGATCTGTTTACTTTGTTTCTATTTTATTTAGAAAAACAGTGTGGAGCAGGACACTGCCCAGTAACCTATCTAACTAACACTAGCCTAATCACAGAACAATTTATAATGAGCAATTAACAAACTGGGATGCCTTGGGACCGTTGGAGAAAACTGATCCGAAACCCAGTGGTCACGGGGAGAACGTACAACTCTTTGCAGATAGTGCTGGAATTGAACTTTGAATTCAGTCGCCCTGAGCTCAGCATTACACTAACCCCTACACTGCCATATTGATTGAGAAATTTTTGTACCAGTTAAATATCTCTCTGCTGGAGTCAGCTGTGCGACTTTTCAAGGTGAGGAGGAGCAGTAATTTGCATGAAATCCATCAGAAGGTGATGTGAAAGACCGCAGTTAAATTGTTCTGAGGTGAAGTGAAAATCTCTATTTTGCATGCAAACCATATTTCGACATATCTGTCCATTTGGCTAGTGCAAAAGAAAACAGTTACAGTGGGTATATGCTCAAGTTCAATAATTATGTTACAAAACACCCTGTTCTACAAATACATTCAATCCTAATAATTAATTTATCACTGATGAGTAAACAGATAATGAATATTTAAAAATTACTTCTTTTTTTCAAAATAGCTTATTGTTTTTAAAGAACTAGTTACTGGTTAATATAGTGCTATGTTCAGATGCCAACATTTTATACAACTTTAACATAACATCCCAACTCCTGTCCTCAGTACTTTGATATATAAAGGCCACTGTGCCGAAAGCTTTCTTACAGTCCTATCTATCTATGGCATCGCTTTCATGGAATTATGGGTTGGTATTCTAAAGTCCTTCTGTTCCACCTCCTCAGAACCTCACCACTCACCGTTTAAGTCCTACCCTGTTTATCCTCCCAAAGTGCAACGCCTCATTAAATTCAATCTGCCATTTTCAGTCCATTATTCCAATTGGTTCAGACCCTGCTGCAAACGTTGATATCCTTCCTTGCTGTCCACTATACTCTGAGTCCTGGTGTCATCCTCATATTTGCTGATCCAATTGACTTCATTGTCATCCAGATTGTGTCAAGATGGTACCAATGACCAATGGGACTGAGTGCATCACCCTGCATACAGTTCACAAAACTACTTCTCCTTCGCTAACGTATGCTTCTTCTACTAAACTGTGTGTGACTGGAGCCTGTAACTTACATTTTGGTGATGTGTTTTTGGGCTGGCTGAGTGATCTGGCACTTTTGCTGTCTCTGTGGGATCAAGATGGGAAACAAAGTGCACAGCTTAATGTCAGAGCACAAACCTACCATCAGCTCCATTACTCACTCTCACCCGCATCTCCTCCATTTCCCGCACTTCGGCCCTCACCCCATCCTCCCGTCACCACAACAGGGACCATGTCCCCCTTGTCCTCACCTATCACCCCACCAGCCTCCGGATCCAGCATATTATCCTCTGCAACTTCCGCCACCTTCAACAGGACCACACCACTAAAGACATCTTTCCCTCTCTACCCCTCTCTGCTTTTTGCAGGGATTGTTCCCTCCGTGACTGCCTGGTCCACACGTCCCTCCCCACAGATCTCCCACCTGGCACTTATCTCTGCAAGCGTAAGTGCTACACCTGTTCCTACACCTCTTCTCTTACCACCATTCAGAACCCCAAACAGTCCTCCCAGGTGAGGCAACACTTCACTTGTGAGTCTGTTGGGGTAATCTATTGCATCCGGTGCTCCCAGTGTGGTCTCCTCTACATCGGCGAGACCCGACACAGATTGGGGGACCGCTTCGTCGAGCACCTACGCTCCGTCCACCACAACAGACAGGATCTCCCAGTTGCCACTCACTTCAACTCTCCTTCACATTCCCATTCGGATATGTCTATACATGGCCTCCTCTACTGCCATGATGAGGCCAAACTCAGGTTGGAGGAACAACATCTCATATACCGTCTGGGTAGTCTCCAGCCCCTTGGTATGAACATTGAATTCTCCAACTTCTGGTAATTACCTCCCTCTCCCTTCCCCCATCCCACCTTCACTCGGTCTCCTCTTCTAGCTGCCTATCACCTCTCATGGCTCTGCCTTCTACTACCCATAGTGCTTTCCTCTTACATTCCTTCTTCACCTCTCCTGCCTATCCCCTCCCTGCTTCCCCTCCCGCACCCCTTGATCTTTCCCCTGACTGGTTTTCCACCCTCCCCCCACCTTCTTTATAGGGCCCCTGCCCCTTCCTTCTTTAGTCCTGATGAAGGGTCTCGACCCGAAACATTGACTGCTTCTTTCAACGGATGCTGCCCGACCTGCTGAATTCATCCAGCTTTTTTGTACGTCCATTACTCACTGAGCTTGCTGATTAAAGCTTCAAACAAGATTGAAATTGAAATGCAAGCAGGTGTTCAACGTTTTCTGCCTGCACTTGATCGGTCTCTCTGTCACTTGCTGCTGCCAGAGGAATATGCAGGAGTCTTGGGTATTGGACAAGGTATGATTGGCATGGCTAATGGATTGGACTCATTTTCTGATGTCTCTGCGATACGTGTTACATGTGTTTCTGATTTCCTGTTACTCTTTTTTTATTGCTATTTTGCATGATTTTGATCAGGGCAGTTTGACGGGAACTGGCTCTGTGACCTGAATCAACAAATGACACATAAATTGAACTGAACAGAACTGAACTAAACATTTCTGGACTGTTTTGAGGACTCTGTGGTTCGATGTTTAACATTGTCTGTGATTCGCTTGTTGTTGCCGTTTGTTTGATTTGCTCTTTTTTCACACATTGGTATTTGATGTTTTCTTTGAATGAGTTTCATGATATTTCTCTGTTTCGTGGCTGCCTGTGGGAAGATGAATCTTAGGCTTGTATACTACATACACACTTCGTTAGTAAGTATACTTTGAATCTTTGAAAATTGTTGATACGACAACAGTGAACCTAGCATTGATCCCTGTGGCACACTACTCGCCACAGGCCACCTTTCAGAGAGACAGTCATCTCCTGGCTTCTTCCAAGAAGCCAATGTCTTGGAAGAATTTACTATTACTACTTCCAATTTACTACTTGAATGCCAAGCAACTGAAGCTACCTGATCAACTTCCCATGTGGGACCTTGTCAAAGGACTTGCTAAAATCCATGTCAACAACAACCACAGCCTTGCCTTCATCAGCTGCCCTGGTAACATCCTCAAAAAACTCTATAAGATTGGTTAAACTTTTGTTAACTTTTTGTTAACATTTAAATTGTGTGTAATGTATATACATTTAGGTTTAGGTGAATTATGTTTGTTGTATTTGAAAAGTCCTGTGCTGCTGCTGCTGCAGCAAAAGGCTAATTTCTTCTCTCTTTAATCCTTTTCACTCCTTATGGAGCATAGGCTAATTTGCATGCCATGTATTTCCTGGGTATGTATGCCTGGGACATGATTCCAGACCACAGCAGTGGAAAGTACAAATAGAAAGGGACAACTATGAAATGGGCAGAATAGGAACACGAGCGGGGGATGGTGATAACGAACACAAAAGAATGATGTCCACAGGAGACCAAGTCTTTGAGTATATTTAAAGCAGAGTTTGATAGGTTCCTGATCAATAAGGGTGCCTGGGGTGGACGGGGGAAGGCAGAAGAATGGGGTTGAGAGGGTTAATAAATTAGCCATGATGGAATGACAGAGCAACTCAATATTCTGCTCCTATATCTTATTGTATTGTGGTTTTTTTAATCCCTGGAGAGGATCTTGATTACCACTGGGCCAGTCATAGTGATCTGGTCCATTCTTCATAGTTCCAATTTATGTCCACACTTTTTAACTTATTATGTATTTTATTTTATTTAGAAGTACAGCATGGGAACAGGCCCTCCCAGCCCAACAAGCATGTGCTGCTCAATTACACTGTGACAAATTGCATACTAACCCATACGTCCTTGGAATGTAGGAGGAAACTGGAGCACCTGGAGGAAACCCATGCGATCACGAGGGAAAGTGCAAATTCCTTACATAAAGTTGGTTCTGTAATAGTATTACACTAACTGCTATGTAACCATGCTGTGACCATATACTTACAGTTATTTATTTTCGAAAGGCCTAGGGGTATCACTACCCTTTCGTAAGAACAAGAGACCATGAGCAGTCCCTTTGCCACAGGCTCTGGAAAGAGAATCCATGCCCGCAGATCACTACGAATTTTCACATTTCTTTAAATTTTAATGTCAAGATTGTTTAATGTCATTTCCAGTACACAAATGTAAAAGAGAACAAAACAATTGTTACTCCGGAGTTGATGCAGCACAAAAGAAAACACAGTAAGATTTTAAAAAACAAAAATAAAAGAAACACAATAAATATAAATGCATAAGATAACTACAGTGACTGGGTCTCTGGTACTGAGTCTAGTGCTGTGACTCAGAAGAGCAGAGAGCTGAAGAGAACTGCAGTGTTGATAGGAGATGCCTTAATTAGACGAACAGAGATGAGCTTCTGTGAGCACAATAGAAATATCTGGATGTTATGTTACCTCCCTGGTGCCAAGTTCAAAGATGTCTTGGATAATGTCCATGGCATTCTCAAGGGTGAGGGTGAGCAGCCAGAAGTCCTGGTACAGAGTGGCACCAATGACAAAGGTAGACAAGGTGAGGGGGTCCTGAAGAGAAATTTTAGGGAGCTAGGTGGAAAGTTGAGAAACAGGACCACCAGGGTAGTGCCACATCCTAGTGAGGGTAAGAATAGGATGATTTGGAAGGTGAATGGGAACCAGAGTAATAGTGTTGAAGAAGAAGTAATTGGTTTACAAACAGAGGCAATGTATAGTGAGACTGCTAGCAAAAAGAGCTTGATGAAAGAGCAAAATTGCAGTCAACAGGATGAGTTGTCATGTAAAAGGTGAACAAAATCGAAAAAGATGAATATAGGACCATAAGACCATAAGACATAGGAGCAGAATTAGGCCATTTGGCCCATCGAATCTGCTCCACCAATTAATCATGGCTGATCATTATTTCCCCTCTTCAGCCCCACTCCCCAGGCTTCTACCTGTACCCTTTGATGCCATGTCAAATCAAGAACCGATTAAGCTCTGACTTAAATACACATGTCGACCTGGCCTTCACAGCTGCCTGTGCTAATGAATTCCACAAATCCACCATTCTCTGGCAAAAAAAAAAATTCCACATCTCTGTTTTAAATGGGCACCCATCTATCCTGAGGTAGTGCCCTCTTGCCCTGAAGTCTCCCACCATGGAAATCATCCTTTCCATATCTACTCTGTCTAGGCTTTTCAACATTTGAAAGGTTTCAATGAGATCCCCCCTCATCTGAATGGCCTACTCCTGCACCTATTTTCCAAGTTTCTATGTTTCTATCCTTCTAAATTTCAGCACGTACAAACATAGAGCTAACAAACATTCCTCATATATCAACATTTTCATTCCTGGAAGCATCCTTGTGATCCTCCTCTGGACCCTCTTCAATGTCAGTACATCTTTTCTTAGATGAGCCCAAAACTGTTCACAATCCTCAAGGTGAGGCCTCACCAATACCTTATAAAGCCTCAGCATCACATCCCTGCTCTTGTATTCTAGACCTCTAGAAATGAATGCTAACATTTCATATGCCTTTCTCACCACCGACTCTACCTGCAAATTAATCTTTAGTGTGTTCTACACAAGAACTCCTAAGCCCCTTTCATCTCAGATTTTTGGATTTTGGATTTTCTCCCTGTTTAGAGAATAGTCTGCACATTTATTTCTACTACCAAGGTACATGACCATATATTTTATGACATTATATTTCATTTTTCACTCTCTTGCCTATTCTCCTAATCTAGGCCTTCTGCAGCCTACCTGTTTCCTCAACCCGACCCGTCCTTCCACCAATCTTCATATTATCTGCAAACTTGGCAACAAGACTATCTATTCCACCATCTAAATCATTGATATACAGCATAAAAAGAAGCAGTCCCATCACTGACCCCTGCGGAACATCATTAGTCACTGGCAGCCAACTAGAAAAGGATCCTTTTATTCTCACTCGCTGCCTTCTGCGAATCAGCCAACACTCAAACCATGCCAGTAACTTTCCTGTAATACCAAAGGCTCTTAACTTGGTAAGCAGTCTCATTTGTAGCACCTTTTCAAAGGCCTGAAAGTCCAGATATACAACATCCACTACATCCCCTTTATCTACCTTACGTGTAATCTCCTCAAAGAATTCCAACAGGTTCGTCAGGCAAGATTTTCCCTTAAGGAAACCATGCTGACTTTGTCATCTGTCTCCAAGTACTCCATAACCTTATTCTTAACATTGACTCTAACATCTTCCTAGCCACAGTGTTCAGGCTAACTGGTCTATAATTTCCTTTCAGCTGCCTTCCTCCTTCCTTAAAGAGTGGAGTGACATTTGCAATTCTCCTTCAGCTTTTTGAGCACCTTCTTGTAGTAGTATCTGCACTCACTTCTCTTCCCTCACACCCTTCAACATCTGGCACACTGCTAGTTTCTTTCACAGTGAAGACTGAAGCAAAATACTCATTTAGTTCACCTGCCATCTCCTTGGCCCCTGTTATTATTTCTCTGGTCTCATTTTCTAGTGGTCCTATATCCACTCTTATCTCTCTTTTATTCTTTACAAACTTGAAAAAACTTTGACAATCCACTTTGATTTTATTTACCAGCTTGCTTTCATATTTCATCTTTTCCCTCCTAGTGATTCTTTTAGTTGCTTTCTGTAGGTTTTTAAAAGCTTCCAGTCCTCTCTTTCCACTAATTTTTGCTTTGTTTTATGCCGTCCCTTTTGTTTTTACATTAGGTTTGACTTCCCTTGTCAGCCACGGTTGTATTATTTTGCCATTTATGTATTTCTTTATTTTTAGAATCTTGAATGTTCCAATACCCTTTCTCTTGTGCTCTCATCAAGCCACCTCTGTTGCCTTCCTCATTATCACATATCTTCTTAGTTTTTCTTCTCTTCTGCATTTTCTCTACATAACAGCCAGAAAGTGGCAAACCTCTGGAACTTATTGGCACATGCAGCTGCGGAGGCCACGTTATTGGATATATTTAGGCAGATGTTGATAGATTCTTGATTAGTCAGTGCATGAAGGGATATGGGGAGAAGGCAGGAGTATGGGATTCAGAGGGAAATGGATCAGCCTTCACGAAATGGCGGAGCAGACACAGTGAGCCAAATAGCCTAATTCTGCTCCTATATCTTATGGTCTTAACCTTGTGTGTGCAAGAGAGAGCATCCTAACATGTACATCACTGCATGGCATGGAAAGTGCACTGCAGCAGACTTGAAGTCAACACTGTTCAACCCATTAACAGCACAGGCCTAACCACCATCAAAGAAATATGCCAGAAAAAGGCTGGTAGCATCACAAAGGATCCCACCCACCCTACTCAGGGACTGTTTGACTTGTTCCTAATAGGGACGATGCTACTTCACATCCACCTGAAGACCACCAGACTTAAAAATAGTTACTTTCCCCAAGCAGTAAGGCTGATCGACACCTCCACCCACTGACCACCCCTTCCCCAACTCCACACTCCCAACCACCATTACTTTATGATTTCCTGTCAGTCACTGATGTTCAGACACTCCTGTGCCTAGTATCACTTTATGGACATACAATGAGTCTTTGTAACCCTCTCACCGGGCTCGTATACCAATTCAACTCATTAGCTAACTCTGCTAACATCCCCGTAACTCAGCGAGAGAAGGCCAACTTTATAAACAATATTTGTCTAGGGTCGGTATGATATAGGATACAACCAAACAGGAAGATGGTGATGTTCAGTTTGAAGATTCGATTTGAGTGAATGCTGTGTTAATACTGCCTTTACACAATTGTCAATCAGCAAGAAATAACAAACCTTACGCCACATAAAATTATACAGAGAGAATATTTACAAATATCAGCTTTATTAAACAGCTAATAGGAAAGAGAAAATAAATAAAAGGGCTGATTACAGTTAAATTAGTCCACTGTGCACATAACCGTTGGGGCTCATTTCTGTAGTTCACTCTATGCACAAACTGCACCCATGGTCTGCATAAAAGCACCCGCCACATTCTGAGCTTCCCTTAAAGTCCATATCAAACAAATGGGCTCTCTCTCAGGAGTATTGGCCCTTCCTCCTTGGAGCCATTCATCTGCACAAAGCACTTCTTGAAACAGGGACTCTCCTTCCAATGGGATTCTCTAACATCTTCCCTTATGACTCACTCGGCAGCTTCCACCAAAAGACCCCAAACCAGACTGCTGTCCTTCAGAAAACTCTTGTGTACATCTTTCTAAAACCTTCTCTCACATCCCACAATTCTCATTGGCATGACTCACATCTGTATTTGGACAACATAGGTCCTTATCTTAGCTGAAGCCAAATCACACTTTCCAGCATGGCACACTGCTTTTACAGAAAACTGCTGATATAAACTACCTCACAGCATAGTAGTAGAAATCTTAATCAAGGCATTACATATATAACACCAGACGATATAGGAGCAGAAGCAGGTCATTTTTCCTCTCAGCCCCAATCTCCTACCTACCCCCCCCCCCCCCCCGTATTCCTTCATGCCCTGACCAATCAAGAATTTATCAACTTCTGCCTTAAAAATACGTAAAGACTTGGCTTCCACATCTGCATGTGGCAATGAATTCCACAGAATCACCACTCTCAGGTTAAAGATATTCCTCCACATCTCCATTCTAAAAGGACGCCCCTCCATTTTGAAGATGTGTCCTCCGGTCATAGACACTCCCACTAGAGGAAACATCCTTTCCACATCCACTCTATCAATGTTTTTCACCAGTCAATTAGGTTTCAAATAGTTCACCCCTCATTCTTCTAAATTCCAGCGACTACTGGCCCAGAGCCATCAAACTCTCTTCATATGACAAGCCATTTAATCCTGGAATCATTTTTGTGAACCTCCTTTGAATGGTCTCCAGTTTCAGCACATATTTTCTAAGGTAAGGGGCCCAAAACTGTACACCATACTCCAAGTGAGGCCTCACCAGTGCTTTATAAACTCTCAACATTACATCCTTGCTTTTATATTTTCGTGCTCTTGAAATGAATGCAAACATTGCAATTGTCTTCCTCATCACAGACTCAACCTGCAAGTTAACCTTTAGGAAATCCTGCACAAAGATTCCTAAATCCCTTTGTGCCTCATATTTTTGTATTCTCCTTCCATTTTGAAAATGGTCAACCCTTTCATTTCTTCTACCAAAGTGCATAAGTGCACATTTCCTCGACATTGTATTCCATCTGCCACTTTTTTGTCCATCCTCCTAATCTGTCTAAGTCCTTCAAGCCTTTCTATTCTCTCAAAAAATCTGCCCCTCTACCTATCTTTGTATCAACTGCAAATATTGTAACAAAGCCATAAATTCCGTGATCCAATCATTGACATGTAACATAAAAGGAATCAGTCCCAGCACAGACCCCAGTGGAACACAACTAGTCACCTGCCGCCAACCAAAACAAAATCTCCCTTTTTTCATATTATTTGCCTCCTGCCATCAGTCACTGCTTTATCATGCTAGAATCTTTCCTGTAATACCATGGGCTCGTAACTTGTAGCACCTTGTCAAAGGCTTTCTGAAAATCAAGCACACAACATCAACCAACTCTCCTTTGTCTATCATGCTTGTCATTTCTTCAAAGAATTCCAACAGATTTGTCAGGCAATATTTTCCCTTGAGGAAACCATGATGATTACAACCTGTTTTATCATGTGCATCCAGGTGCCCCACAACTACATCCTTAACAATCGACTCCATCCACTGATTCAGACTAACTAACATATACTTTCCTTTCTTCTGCCTCTCTCCATTCATGAAGGGTGGAGTGAAATTTGCAATTCTACAGTCTTATGGAACCATTCCAGAATTTAGTGATTCTTGAAAGATCGTTACTAATGCCTCCACAAGCCACCTCTTTCAGAACTCTGGGGTGTACACCATCTGGTCCAGATGGCTTATCTACACTTAGACCTTTCAATTTTCCAAGAACCTCCTCTCTAGTAATGGCAATTTCATACACTTCATGACTTCTGACACCTGGAACTTCCACCATATTGTTAGTGTCTTCCACAGTGAAGATCGATGCAAAATACTTATTCAGTTCATCCACTATTTCTTTGTCCCCATTACTACAGCATCATTTTCCAGCGGTCTGATATCAATTCTCACCTCTGTTTTACACTTTTTGTATCTGAAGAATCTTTTGGTATCCTCTTTAATATTATTGGCCAGCTGAGTTTCGTATTCCCTCTTTACCTTTGTAATTAAATTTTAGTTGCTTTCTGTTGCTATTTTAAAACTTTCCAGTCCTGTAACTTCCCACTATTTTTGCTCTATTATATGCCCTCTCTTTGGCTTTTACTTTGGTTTTGACTTCTCGTGTTAGCCATGGTTGTGTCATCCTGCTTTTCGAATATTACTTCCTCTTTATGACATATATATACTGTGCCTTCCGAATTGCTTCCAGGAACTCCAGTCATTGTTGCTCTGCTGTCATCCCTGCCAGTGTTCTGTTCCAATCAATTCTAGCTGACGCCTTGCTCAGGTCTTTGTAATTTCCATGAGACCATAAGACAAAGGAGCAGAAGTCGGCCATTCAGCCTATCGAGTCTGCTCCATCATGAGCTGATTCAATCTCCCCTTTAGTCCCATTCCCCCATATACTCATCATAACCTTTGATGCCCTGACTACTCAGATACACAGAGACAATCTCTGCCTTAAATACACCCAATGACTTGGCCTCCACTGCCACCCATGGCAACAAATTCCATAGATTCACCCCCCTCTGGCTAAAGTTTTTTTTTTGCATTTCTGTTCTGAATGGGAACTCTGCAATCCTCAAGTCATGTCATGTACTAGACTCCCCCACCATGGGAAACAACTTTGCCACATCCACTCAACATTCAAAATGTTTCTATGAGGTCCCCCCTCATTCTTCTAAACTGCAAGGAGTACAGTCCAAGAGCAGTCAAACGTTCCTCATATGTTAACCCTCTCATTTCCAGAATCATTCTAGTGAATCTTCTCTGAACCCTCTCCAATGTCAGCACATCCTTTCTTAAATAAGGAGCCCAAAACTGCACACAGTATTCCAAGTGAGGTCTTACTTATAGAGCCTCAACATCACATCCCTGCTCCTATACTCTATTCCTCTAGAAGTGAATGCCAACATTGCATTCGCCTTCTTCACCACTGACTCAACCTGGAGGTTAACCTTAAGGGTATCCTGCACGAGGACTCCCAAGTCCCAGTGCATCTCAGAACTTTGAATTCTCTCCCCATTTAAATAATAGTCTACCCATTTACTTCTTCTACCAAAGTGCATGACTGTACACTTTCTGACATTGTAATTCATTTGCCACTTCTTTGCCCATTCCTCCAATCTATCCAAGTCTCTCTGCAGACTCTCTGTTTCCTCAGCTCTAGCGGCCCCTCCACCTATCTTTGTAACATCAACAAACTTAGCCACAAAGTCATCTATTCCATAATCCAAATCATTGATATACAACGTAAAAAGAAGTGGCCCCAACACAGACACCTGTGGTAACTGGCAGCCAACCAGAACGGGATCCCTTTATTCCCACCCTCGGTTTCCTGCCAATCAACCAATGCTCTAGCCACGTATTAACTTTCCCATAATTCCATGGACTCTTATTTTGTTTAGCAGCCTCATGTGCGGCACCTTGTTAAAGGCCTTCTGAAAATCCAAATACACAACATCCACTGCATCTCCCTTGTCTAGTCTACTTGTAATTTCCTCAAAAAATTGCACTAGGTTTGTTAGGCAGGATTTTCCTTCAAGGAAACCATGCTGAGTTCTGCCTATCTTATCATATGCCTCCAGGTACTTCATAACCTCATCCTTGACAATCGACTCCAACAATTTTCCAACCACCAATGTCAAGCTAACAGGTCTATAATTTCCTTTTTGCTTCCTTGCCCCCTTCTTAAATAGCAGAGTGACATTTTCAAACTTCCAGTCCTCCAGAACCATGCCAGAATCTATCAACTTTTGAAAAATCATTGCTAATGCCTCTGCAATCTCCACAGCTACTTCCTTCAGAACATGAGGGTGCATTCCATCTGGTCTGTGAGATTTATCTACCCTTAGTTCCATCTGGTCCGGGAGATTTATCTATCCTTAGACTATTCAGCTTCCTGAGTACTTTCTCTGTCGTAATTGTGACTGCGCATATTTCTCTTCCCTGACACCCTGAATGTCCGGTATATTGCTGATGTCTTCCTTAGTGAAGACTGATGCCAAATACTCATTCAGTTCCTCTGCCATCTCTTTATCTCCCATTACAATTTCTCCAGCATCATTTTCTATTGGTCCTATATCTACTCTCACCTGTCTTTTACTCCTTATATACTTGAAGAAGCTTTTAGTATCCTCTTTGATATTATTTGCTAGCTTCCTTTCATAGTTCATCTTTTCCCTCTTAATGACCTTCTTAGTTTCCTTTTGTAAGCTTTTAAAAACTTCTGAGTCCTCTGTCTTCCCACTAATTTTTGCTTCCTTGTATGCCCTCTGCTTTGCTTTTACTTTGGCTTTGACTTCTCTTGTCAGTCACGGTTGCATCCTTTTTCCATTCGAAAATTTCTTCTTCTTTGGAATATATCTGTCTTGCACCTTCCTCACTTCTCGCATAAACTCCAGACACTGCTGCTCTGCCACCCTTCCCACTAGTGTCCCTTTCCAGTCAACCTTGGCCAGTTCCTCTCTCATGCCACTGTCATTTCCTTTACTCCACTGAAATACCAACACATCGGATTTTGGCTTCTCTTTCTCAAATTTCACAGTGAACTCAATCATGTTATGATCACTGCCTCCTAAGGGTTCCTTCACTTCCATCTCTCTAATCACCTCTGGTTCATTACACAATACCCAATCCAGTATAGCTGATCCCCTAGTGGGCTCAACAACAAGCTGTTCTAAAAAGCCATCAAAGAATTCTACAAATGGTCTCTCTTGAGATCCAGTGCTGAAGTGATTTTCCCAATCCACTTGCATGTTAAAATCCCCTACAATGATCATAACACTGCCCTTCTGGCAAGCCTTTTCTATTTCCTGTTGTAATTTGTAGTCCACATCACTGCAGCCTTTTGGAGGCCTGTAGATAACTGCCATCAGGGTCCTTTTACCCCTGTGATTTCTTAGCTCAGCCCATAAAGATTCTGTACCTTCCGATCCTATGTCAACTCTTCCTAATGATTTAATATCATTTCTTACCATTAAAACCATGCCACCCCCCTACCTACCTGCCTATCCTTCTGATACACCATGTATCCTTGGATGTTCAGCTCCCAGAGACTTGCATCCTTTAGCCACGTCTCAGTGATTTCCTCTCCTTTACTCCACTGTAATACTGATACATCTGACTTTAGCTTCTCCTTCTCAAATTTCAGGATGAGTTTATTCATATTATGATCACCTACCCCAAAGGGATCTTTTACCTGATGCTTTTTAATCAATTCTGGTTCATTGCACAACACCCAGTCCGGAAGAGCTGATTGGGCTCACCCCCAAGCTGCTCTAAAAAACCATCTCAAAGGTATTGTAGAAATTTGTCCTCTTGGGATGCAACACCAAACTGATTTTTCCAATCTACCTGCATATTGATATTCCCCATGACTATCATAACATTGGTCTTTGGCATGCATTTTCTATCTTCTTTTGTAAATTGTAGTCTACATCTTTATTACTGTTTGGAGGTCTGTATATAATTCCCATCACTGTCTTCTATCCTTATTGTTACATAGCTCTCTACACACATAGATTCTAGACTTTCTAGTCCTATGTGATTTTATCTTTTACCAACAGACCCAACCCACTCTTTTTGTCTACATGCCTGTCCTTTAAATACAATGTGTTTCCTTCGATATTGAGCTCCCAGCCATTGTCTTCTTTCAACCGCAACTCAGTGATGCACTTAACATTACACCTTCTAAGCTGTGACTGTACAGCAAGTTCATCTACCTTATTCTGTATACTGTGTACATTCAAATACAACACTTTCAGTCCTGTATTCATACATTACAGTTCATCCCATTGACTGCAATTATGCCCTATCATCAACCTCTTCTTGCTGAAAGAATCACTACAGTGTCTCTGTTTGTAAACCAACTCTCCCAAACTCACCCCTATCACTCTGGTTCCTATACCCCTGCCAAGTTAGTTTAAAACCTTTTGAACAGATCTAGAAAACCTGACCATAAGGACATTGGCTACTTAAGTCAGGGGTAACCTGTCCCTTTCGTACCTTCCCCAGAAGGCATCCTAATGATCCAGATATCTGAAACTCTGCACCACTGCCTCAGCCACACATTCATCTGCCGAATCATACTATTCTTATCCTCAATGGCACACAGTATGGGCAACAATCCAGAGATTACTATCCTGGAGGTCCTGCTTTTCAGTTTACTCCCAGCTCCTTAACAACTCTCTTCAGGACATTCTCACCTTGCTACCTATGTAATTGGTGCCAATATATACCAAGATTTCTGGCTGTTCACCCTCCCCCTTTAGAATGCCATGGACCTGATCTGAGATATCCCTGTCCCTGGTACCTGGGAGGTAATATACCATTCTGTTGTCTCTTTCACATCTACAGAATCTCGTCTCTATTCCCCTAAATATGGAATTTCCTATCACTACCACAGCCTTCTTCACATCTTTTCCCTTCTGAGCCACAGGCCATCCTCCTCAATAGTATCCAAAATGGTATATTGTTATAGAGGGAAACTGCCACTGGGGTACTCTGGACCAGCTGTTCTTTTATAAACAAGAGGAAATCAACAGATGCTGGAAATCCAAGCAACATACACAAAATGCTGGAGGAACTCAGCATTTCCTGGCAGCATCCAGGAAAAGAGTACATTTGATGTTTTAGGCTGAGACCCTTTAGCAGGACAACCTGCACTTTTATATTCTTTCTCCCGACAGACACCCAGTTACCTGCCTCCTGCATCCTAGGGGCAACATCTCCCTATAGCTGTTGCAGGAGCAACTGAGGAGAACCCAAGTGCAGGACAAAGACACAGAGATTGAGTTGGCATGCTTGTGTAGATGTGAATGTTGAACAGCAAACAGAAGGAATCTTGACACAGAGCTCTGATATGGTCTTGACACGGAGATGGGGTTTTCTTGGATTATCTTGAAACTAGAGCTGAACTTAGAACTAACGGTTCTAACGAACTGGCAACCAGCAGTTGTGATGCCAGGGTTCTTATACTGCAGTTCTTGATGGAGACCAGTTGTGCTGTCATCAAGCGAATTAGCAGTAAATGGAAAATTAACGATTGGAATCAAGGCATAATCAAAGGAGATTAGGGGCAAGATAGGGGATTAACAATCGGGACCATGACAGTACCCTCCCCCCGCCTCAACAGCAGCCTCCAGGTGATCCCACAGGCTTGTCTGGATGGTCCCGATGGAAATAACGGATGAGGGAAAGGTCTCAAGGGTCTGGTTGGACCAGGATGGGAACGGAGGTGAAACGCTTCTTCAGCTCTGAGAACCCTGAGTCAGCTTCAGGGTCCCAATGAAAAGGGGTGGTAAGTGAGGTGAGTTGGGTAAGGGGCACCGCCACCCAATTATAATCCCTGATGAAACGGCAATAGAAGTTCGCAAACCCTAGAAATCACTGGAGTTGCTTGCGTGTCATGGGTCTTGGCCACTCCCCCACCGCCCAGATCTTCTCGGGATCCGCTCTCACTCACCCACTCTCGATGATGTACCCTAAGAAGCTGAGTGAGGGAACATGGAACTCACACTTCTCAGCTTTAATGAACTGTGTGTTCTCTCAAAGCCTCTGTAGAACCTGACAGACATGATGGGTGTGTTACTGGAAACTGCTGGAGAAGATTAGGGTGTCATCCAGATAAGCAAACACAAAATGGTTAATGAAGTCTCTTAGGACATTGTTACTCAGGGCTTGGAAGACTGTGGGGGCATTGAAGAGGCTGAATGGCATGATCAGGTATTCAAAGTGGCCAGGAGGGGTATTGAGTGCCTGTTTCCACTTGTCTCCCTCCCTTATTCTGACAAGATGATAGGCACTTTGTAGATCCAACTTGGAGAAGATGGTGGCTCCGTGAAGTGGTTCGAAAGCAGAGTTTATGAGGGGCTTGTTCTTTATAGTTATATTATTTAAGCCTTGGTAGTTGATGCAGGGACGTAGTGAACCATCCTTCTTCTGAACAAAGAAGAACCCTGCACCCACTAGGGAGGATGAAGGTCAGATAATGCCCGTCATAAGAGATTCACTGATGTAGCCCTCCATTGCTTTCCTCACTGGTCAGGACAAGTTATAGAGCAGAGGGACAAGTTATAGAGCGGAGGGACAAGTTATAGAGCGGAGGGACAAGTTATAGAGCGGAGGGACAAGTTATAGAGCAGAGGGACAAGTTATAGAGCGGAGGGACAAGTTATAGAGCAGAGGGACAAGTTATAGAGCGGAGGGACAAGTTATAGAGCGGAGGGACAAGTTATAGAGCAGACTGGTGGGTAGAGGAGCTCCGGGGAGAAGGTCGGTAGCACAATCGTGTGGTCGGTGTGGAGGCAGGGAAAGGGCGCGTTGTTTACTAAACTCTTGTGCCAGGTCATGGTACTCAGCTGGAACCCTGGACATGTCGGGGGGTTCAACGGCAGATGAGGTCGTGGTGGTTCTTATGGGGAAAAGGCTGACTGTAGACAAATGGAGAGACAAAACAGACTCCAGCTGGCCATCTCCCCAGTGGACCAATCAATGTAAGGATTATGGCGGCTTAACCAGGGGTACCCAAGAACTATAGGAGCTTGAGGAGAGGAAATTAGGTTAAATTGTACCTGTTCCCAATGGTTCCCAGAGGGAATCAAAGACAGTGGTGGTGTACGGTGAGTGACTCGGGCCAGAAGTCTTCCATCCAGTGCCCGGGCTTCCAGAGGGGTACTCAACAGCTCCCAAGGAATTCCAGCCTGGGAAGCTATGTCTTCATCCAACAGATTTCCCTCAGCACCGGAGTCCACCAAGGTGGACAGAACAGGGACTGTTGGTGGTAGCTTATAGTAGCTTGGATCTGCATCGGGGTTTGGGGACAGAAGGGAATGTTGTCTGACTCACCAGGGTCCCCCTTTCTACTGGTGAGCCCTCCATTTTGGCTGAAGGGAACAGGTAGCATGAAAATGGCCAGACTGACCGCAATAGAGACAATCCCCCGCTCTGAATCTCCGGAGTCGCTCTGTGGGAGAAAGACGGCTCCAACCCAGCTGCTTTCGATCCTCTCCTGAGGTGGTGGAAATGACCGGACCAGGAGCTATTCTAGGAACGTGAGGAGGAGAGAGGCTAGGGCTGGAAGAAGATGGTAAAGCATGCCATGGGGTGACTAAAGGTATTGGGGGACCGGTACTCTCCCTCCAACATTCTCAGAGTCGGTTGTCCAGCCTGGTGGCTAGGGAGATCAATGAATCCAGGCTGCTAGTGTCATCCCTTGCCGCCAACTCATCCTTTACCATGTCACAGAGGCCTTGCCAATATACCTCCTGGTGTACCTCATCATTCCACCCCAAGTCGGCCACTAGTGTCTGGAACTCCACAAAATATTCGGCAACACTGCATGAGCCTTGACGGAGGGTGAGTAGATGCTTAGCGGCATCCTTATCGTGGACGGGATGGTCAAAATTCTTTCGCTTTTCTGAGATGAAGGTGGGGAATTAAGAGCAGGCCTCTGGCTGATTATCGCAAATTGCGGTTGTCCACGCTAAGGCACTTCCTCGCAACAGCCCCACAATGTAAGCTATTGTTGATCTGTCTGTGGCATACGTGGATGACTGCTGCTCGAACACCAAGGAGCATTGCAGCAGAAAGCCCCAGCACATCCCCAGATCCCCAACATAGGGTTCTGGTTCAGATACATGTGGCTCTCTTAGCGGTCGTGTTGTCGACACACAGGGTGTTGCCACTACAGGCTGTCCGAGCTGGTCAGACAGAGTTCCTGGAGTGGACGGAGTAAGATGAGCGGATACTCGGTCGACCTGTTCACTGACAAGGAACGGAGGTTCTCCATGACATCCCAGAGCAGCTGATTGTGCAGGCCCAGTAGGGAGCCCTGGCTGGCAAGGGCTTGTTGCAGGCAATTCGTGTCCACTGGGATCATTATGGACAGTTCGTTCTGTTGCATGGGCGACTGAGGAGAACCCAAGTGCAGGACACAGGCACGGAGACTGAGTTGGGGATGCTGGTGCAGACGTGAACGTAGAACAGAAAACAGGAGGAATCTTGACACGGAGCTCTGATATGGAGTCTTGACACAGAGACAGGGTTTTCATGGAGAATCTTTAAATTAGAGCTGAACTTAGATTCTAAGTGGTCAGGAAACACATTTATCACACAAGAATAGACTAATGAACTGGCAACCAGTGGTTGTGATGTAAGGGTTCCTATACTGCAGTTCTTGATGGAGACCAGGTGTCATCAAGTTGTCATCAAATGAATTAGCCGTAAATGGGAAATTAACAATTGGAATCAAGGCATAATCAAAGGAGATTATGGGCAACACAGGGGATTAACAATCGGGACCACGACAATAGCTCCTATCTATCAGACTCCTGTATGAGTCAAGCGTCTTTGAGCTGCAGGTCCAGTTCCCTAACACATTCACTGAGGAACTCAGTGCACTTCATGCAGATGTGGTTATCTGAGAGGATGTTAGTCTCCTGGAATTCCTACATCCTACACAAACTGTCCATGGAGTCATACATTCTGCTCTAACTGTGCTCTAACAGAAGGGGAAGAAACTTACCAGATACTTACCTTGCTTAATTCTGATCTTGCCTAAGTCTGTTGAGCCAAAGCCCAAACCTCCCCATTCTAACACTGGCCCACTTACAAAATGGCCACTCCAGCAATGGCTGCTCTGTTTGTCACTGCCTTTTTTATCACCCTTGCTAATAAATTCCATTTGCTGCTTGGCCATGGTTCAATTTCCAAAAATTGCTGTGAGGTGCTGCTTTTTTAAACTTCAATCAGGGACTTGTGTGAAGCCACCTCTTCTCACACTTCCATCCATTGACTGTTCGCAGTTCAATCTTCAGGTATGTGAGTATTGATCTACATATTCTAGCATAGAGGTGTTGGCTTTACCACTTGGCCTTGTTTTCTTTATTCCTCTAAACTTCCAATTTAATTCTCATCAAAATGTCTGATTAGAGCCATAATAATTTGCATCAACCTATTTGAGATGCTTGCTTTTATCTGTCAGTGCATAAAATAACATTTCTAAAGCCAGAACCCAAAATGCTGCAACACTGAGAAGGTCAGGAGAGTTCTGCAGCGAGAGGGTTAACAGGTTAGATCATGCTCAATCTGACCAAAAACCTGTGCTCCACCTCCATGTTAGCCCAGTAACATCCCTGGTCCCTTCATGTCAATGTGGTGATCAAGAAAGCACCTGTACTTACGTAGGCATCTGAGAACATTCAACTTGACAAGGAGGATTCTTTCAAACTTCTGCAGAAAGGCTATAGATACTACCTTGATGGGATGCAGCTAAACATTGTATAGCTACTGCTCTGCTTTTCACAGATTGAACCAATAGAAAATGGTAGACACAGCCCAGTCTATCATAGACCCGTCACCTCCTTCCATCCAGTCCATCTTCATGATGTGTTGCCTCCAAATGGAGGCAGCCTTACAGAGATAGGAAGGGATGATGCCAGAAAGGTAGTTTTGAATGTATGTTTGAGTATTTTTAGTTGAGGCTCTGCCTAGCCAAACACAGTGTTGGTCAGAATGTATTAATGGTTGGTTAAGCTGGTGTAAGATCAGACATTATATCTTGAGATCAAGATGAGACATAGGAAACAGAAGTGGAGGGAGCCAGGTAGGTCTGCATGGAACGGCAAACCATTACATAATATGCCTCATTTGTTGAAGAGCTCATAGCATGTAATTCTATTTAAACTACACCTTTTTATACCAAAACACAGCTGTGTACCTGACAAGCTATCAGACAGTAATCACAGCACTTCAGAATAATTCCTTGTGTGAAGTGCCCTTTGATTTTTAGGGGAGATGTGATTAGACAAAATGTAAGTGTAAGCCTCCTGTATTTGAAATGATATTATGACATTTGCAGTAGCTGCACAGAGTATTAATAGCTCTTTCTAATGGTTATTTCACTGCATTACAAAAAGTTCCAGTTAATTATATAGAGCAGGCTGCTTCAACTGACCTATTAAAGAATTCATCAGTGGATCTGTGTACATGATGAAAGGGTTTGTTCAGATTTATACTGAATGATTCACGGATGTAATTGCTTGCCACAAAATGAATGATATACAGATAGAAACTTTACTTAAATACCAAAAAAACTTAGAACTGAAGTTCATATAATTGGAAGAATGATTAATTCAATAAAAAGTTCACTCTAACAATTGTTCTTGTTTGTTTTTGGATAACTGGTGAAATGTGCTGTAAATCTTACTAGCACCAACAATGATGATCTAGACCATGATGATATACCAGTATGGTTTAATATATGCCTGAAGTTGACTCCCCTCTACTGTCAGTGAAAATCCCAGCCCATTTACTTCAAACACTCCATTAGGTGCCAGGAAAAATGCCAAGACAAGTGCATTGACTAGGAATTTGCTGATAAATAAAAGAGAGAAGAATGTGACAAAATTCAATTTGAAGTAGACAACAGAATTGATCATTGCCTGCTTTAGAGGTGAAACCAGGGTCAATTAGGGGGGAATTTGGATAGACATCTGATGAAAAATAGCAATCTGCAGAGGTCTATGGAGAATGAGATTGAATAACTTGCTCTGGAAGGAAGCAGTATAGATTCCGTGCTGTGATTGTTATATGGTTATATGGTTATGGTTATATACTCCCCTGTGTTGCAACCAGTCTGTAACTCTATGTTGAAATTTATTGTATAGTTTTATGTACCTTGAACTGAGAGATTTGCTCAGATGTTTTAGAAATAATTAGAAGTTCACAAAAGTAACATGGGATTTTAAATCACAGACAGGTTGAAGTAGGTCAGGATCTTAGAGATTCTGTTGTATTTCTACTGCAGTCTGATCATTTATTACCTTTATTAGGTCAATTGCTTTTTGCTTCTACAATAATTTTTACCTTGAAGACAAATTGTCAAGCTATGAGGGATTTGCATATCAGATGCATTTAAAATTGGCTCCAAAGCTTTGGCAAGAGCATTTTGAAGATCAGGTCCAGTAGTTCACTGCCTGTGGCCTATCAACCATTAAGATCTTGTTTGCCTTGCTGGGTGTGATAAATGCCATTGCTCGGCCCAAGGCAGGTACTGGAGTCCAAGAAGTGATCTATATCTAAGCTGCCTTCTGGGGTCTCTTCTCTAAGTTGTTACCTTTGAAGTGTACGCTTCTCAATCCCCAATGTGCTGAAATCTTTTGACTGGAACTTGACTCTGGTTTCTTGTCAGACTCCTCTGAGATTAGAGTAAGCTATGTAACCAGTGAGCAGGGCATTGCAAAGTTTATAACAGTGCAAACTGCTTTGCACCAATGACTGAAACAGTGAGATTCCTTTGTCCTATGTAACTTTTTCAGACAGGACAATCGTTATTTTAGAATCAATTGAACTGCATGTCTCAGAATGATGACTTCTTTGTTTATTTACTCATTCCTGCTTTATTGTCATTATTGGTAATGCTAGCGTTTTACCAGCCATCATCTCTTAGTTAAGAATTAACTATGTTGATGGGTCGACAGTCATGTATTGGACATACTGATTATGGACAGCAGATTCGTTTTTCTGATACACATTAGTGAACCAGATCAATTTGATGATAATCAGGTTCATGGCTACCATTACAGAGATCAGTTTGATTTTAAATTGGATTTCAAATCTCCAGTTACATAATGGGATTTGAACTTGTACGATGAAAATTCCAGAAATCGGGCTGCTTAACAAACATTAACATAACAAATGCATTGCTTTATCATGGTATATACAGAATTTTTTGCTGTTATTATGCATTATGCTTGTATAATGTCTTAAGTTTATATTTCAGAGGACTTTATTGTAGGTTTTCATTGCAGCTTCTGATATGGCTTTTCAGATTTTATAGAAATGTCAACAAATGCTAAAAGCACTTGTATTTGACATTAGGTTTACATTTGTAATAATGTGCTGTGTTGGCTCTTGATTTATTTGCGTATAATGTTGGCTGCAGACTTTTCTCTTACACTTGTTTTCAATGGTTAGTACCTACTGAAGGTACAAAACTAGAGACAAGATACAATTATGCAATCTAAAATCACTAGTCAGTGGACATGATCACACTTCAAACTTTGTCTATAATCAAAGTGCGTGAAATGAAAATACAGACTCAATTTCACTCTGTGTAATGTTTCTGCTTCAGAATCAGAAGGATATATGTCTATGTGACATTGAAAAATAGGATCAGGAGATATCAATTTAGCCCTTGTAGTCTGCTCCAGTATGCAACACCACCACAGCTGATCCTGCCTCTCAAAATATATTTCTGTTATCTTCTCATTTCCTTTTGTATCTAGAAATCTACAGTTCTGTAAAGCGTTCATGTTTTTGGAAATGTTCACGTCTTATTGTTTTACAACATTGAATCACAGTGTATTTATTTTGGCTTTTTTGACACTGATCAACAAAAAGTCTCTTATGTGTCACAGTGAAAATAAATCTTTACAAACTGATCTGAACTAATTACAAATATAAAACACAAAATAATTAATTGCATAGGTATCCACCCCATTCAAGTCAGTATTTAGTATATGCACCTTTGGGAGCAATTACAGACTTGACTCTGTGTGGACAGATCTCTATCAGCTTTGCACATCTGGACACTGCTATTTTCCCCATTCCTTTTTACAGAACTGCTCAAGCTCTGTCAGATTGCATGATCATGAGTGAACAGCTTTTCAAGTCCAACCACAAATTCTCAATTAGATTGAAGTCTGGCCTCTGACTTGGCCACACCAGGACATTAACCTCTGCATGGAGGTCGGTGATCAATGGTATGCCTTAGGGATCTGTTCTGGGACCCCTACTCTTCCAGATTTTTATAAATCACCTAGATGAGGAAGTGAAGTAAATTTAGTAAATTTACTGTTAGTAAATTTAGTAAATTTGTTAGTAAATTTGCTGATGACACAAAGGTTGGAGGTGCTATGGATAGTGTGGAAGGCTGGCAGAGGTTGCAGCGGGATATTGATAGGATGCAAAACTGGGCTGAGAAGTGGCAGATGGAGTTCAACCCAGATAAATGTGAGGTGGTTAATTTTGATAGGTCAAATATGATGGCAGAATATAGTATTAATGGTAAGACTCTTGGCAGTGTGGAGGATCAGAGGGATCTTGGGGTCCTAGTCCATAGGACATTCAAAGCTGCTACATAGGTTGACCCTGTGGTTAAGAAGGTATACGGTGCATTGGGCTTCATTAATTGTAGGATTGAGTTTAAGAGCCGAGAGGTAATGTTGCAGCTATATAGGACCCTGGTCAGACCCCACTTGGAGTACTGTGCTCTGTTCTGGTCGCCTCACTACAGGAAGGATGTGGAAACCATAGAAAGGGGGCAGAGGAGATTTACAAGGATGTTGCCTGGAATGGGGAGCATGCATTATGAGAATAGGTTGAGTGAACTTGGCCTTTTCTCCTTGAAGCAACGGAGGATGAGAGGTGACCTGATAGAGATGAACAAGGTAATGAGAGGCATTGATCATCTGGATAGTCAGAGGCTTTTCCCCAGGGCTAAAATGGCTAGCATGAGAGGGCATAGTTTTAAGGTGCTTGTAAGTAGGTACAGAGGAAATGTCAGGGGTAAGTTTTTTTATACAGAGAGTGGTGAGTGCATGGAATGGACTGCTGGTGGTGGTGGTGGAGGTGGATACAATAGGGTCTTTTAAGAGGCTTTTGGATAGGTACATGGAGCTTAGAAAAATAGAGGGTTATGGGTAAGCCTAGGTAGTTCTAAGGTAAAGACATGTAGAGATCTGTTTTCACTTTGTCATGGAAGAATCTTTTTCTGTTGATCAGTGTCAAAAAAGCCAAATTAAATGCACTGTGATTCATTGTTGTAAAACAGTAAACACGAAAACTTCCCAGGCAAGTAAGTGCTTTACAGGCACTCTATCTCCATCCTTAAATCAGCGATTGGGCCTCCATAGCCCTGGTGGAATAAAGTTCCACAGGTGTACCACTCTCCAGTAAAGCCTCTCAGTCCTAAATTTCTTACCCTGTACCGAGACTATGACCCCTGGTTTTAGAGTGCTGAGGAGGGGAAACATCCAGGAGCAAAACAAATCTCTAGTGACCAAGAGCATGCACCATACTGGACCTGGTTTTGAGTAACAGCAAGTCAGTATGGAAGGGTGAAGATACCTCTCAGTGAGGTAACAGTCGTCACAACTCCTTTATTTTTAAGGTAGCTATAAGTAATGTTACGGATTCAGCAACAATAAATATATGAGCGAGGCAGGGGTTTTTATAACAAATAACACGTTTATTAAACACTGAAAACAAACCCCCCAAAAATAAACAAATCACTAACGTAACCGGAAATCAACTGCTGTGCAGCAGCTTAAACAGTTCTTAAAGCAAGGAAGTTTAAACAGTTCTTAAAGCGATGTTGCAAAAACAGTTCTTCAAAGTAGTATTGCAAAAGTTCAAAATGCTCACAGTCCATTTAAGGGAGAGACTTTTTAAACAATTTAAATTCTCTTTCATGTCATTTTGTTGCAGTTCCCAGTCGAACTACTTTTCCCACGAAGAAGTTAGGAAGATGCAGAATGAAACAGCTTAAAGGCACTGACCTTTCCTTTACAAAACTGTTCCCAATCCTTTCTGCTATTCGCAGGGATTAACACGGGGACAGTCAACAAATACCTTCCGAATGAGGATCAAACAAGGTCGAACCTGTTTCACCATCGAAATCGACTCTCCTCGATCTTTTAACTCCAGAACTCCAATCTTCACTCTCCACTGATTCTCAACTAGCAGTATTATAAAGAAACTACTGACAATGGCCTTTTAAACTTTAGGCATTAGATAAAACTTCATCTTTCAACTAAACTGCGTCATAACATTAAATCACGCAGTGGCATGAAGTCAACATGGCAAATCCAGCCATGAACTGCCCCTCCTCACAGGGAGGGGTCCTCCTTTAATACCCTGTAAAAAAAAACCTGTCACAAGACCTCTACTGGCAGGAAAATGACATCACTCCACCATCACAAGACCATTACTTCAAGTCCAGTATAGCTTCAACACCTGTCATGTGACAAGGGTACCACTGTCACGTGTCACGGGTACGTAACAGTAAGGATATGTATGGATGTTGAGGGAGAATATTAAATTGGAACAGAGTAAATTACAAGAGCATTAAGCAGGAATTAGGTGAAGTTTATTGGGAAGAGTTGTTTGTGGGTATGTCCACCTCTGTCGTGTGGAGATGTTTAAAAACTAATTGTATAGAGTACAGGACAGTTATGTCCATGTGAGAAGGAAGGATATGGCAAGGTAATGGAACATGGATGTTGAGAGACATAGTGAATTTAGTCAAGTAGGAACAGGAAGTGTATGTAAGGTTTTGGAAGTAGAATAAAGGAAGGAGCAAGAAAACAACTCAAGCAGAGAATTAAGAAAGCCAGGAGGGCCATTGAAAAGTCTGTAGCAAGTAGGATTACATAGAATCCCAAGGCATTCTATCCATAGATCAAGAACAAGAGGAAGACTAGGCAGTGAGTAGGGTACTCATGGATAAAGGATGAATATGTGCTTGGAGGTGGATGATGCGTGTGATGTCCTAAATGAGTACTTACCAAGGAGAAGAACTTGGATGATTGCAAGAAAAATATGGAGTGGGCTAATTTGCTAGGACATTTTAAGGTAATGAAAGAGATAGTGTTGGGATCTCTAAAAGAATATTAAGATGGATTTGTTCCCAGGGCTTGATGGGATATAGTTCAGATTATTGAGAGAGGCAAGATATGAGGAGCTTTGACCATGATATTCATGTCCTCTCTAGCCAGAGATGTATTCCTGGAGCACTAGCAAGCTGCTAACATTGCTCATTATGCAAGAAGAGAAATTGAGATAATTCTGGAAACTATCTACCGGTGATTCACATTCAGTGGTAGGAAAGTTGCTGGAGGGAATCCTTAGGGATGGGATTTATGAAACTTTGGAAAACCATGTCCTAATTAGGGAGAGGAGGTATGTGGGGCAAATTGAGTTTTGTTAAGTTGATAAAGTGTTTTGACAAGGTGTCAAGGTTGTTCAATGAAGGCACCATTTAGGTGTTGTCTAAATGGACTTTGACATTTGACATGATCCTTCATATCAGACTCATCCCACAGACTAGAATGCATGGGATCCACAGTAAATTGGTCACTTGGTCGGAATTGGCCTGGCCATAGAAGATGGAGGGTAGAGGCTGATTGGACTTAATCTGGTTGGAGATCTGTGTCTAATTCTGTTTTGCAGGTATTTGTACTGGGATCTCCGCTGCTTGTAAAATATGGTATATTAATGAAATGGACGAAAGTTTAGATGGTTGAGTTAGTAAGTTTTCAGACACTACCAAGACTGGCAGTGTTGTGGATAGCATATAAGCTGCCAAAGGGTTCAGTGGGATATAGATCAATTGCAGGTATGGGTGGAGAAATGGCAGATAGAGCTTAACCCAGGCAGGAGTGAAGTGTTGTGCTATGAGAGGTCATATCTAAAAAGACAGTGTACTTTTAATGGTAAAGACACTAAACAGTATTTATGTGCATATGGATGTTAAGTCCATAGCTCTCTGAAAGTGAGTACATAGGTTGATAATAGTGATAAAGAATGCATATGGCATACTTACTTACTTACATTAGTTGAGGTATTAAGTGAAGAGTTGGAAGGTTATATTGCAGTTTTATAAAACTCTGGTTAGGCCACATCTAGAGTATTGCATTAAATTCTGGTTGCCCCATTATAGGAAATATATTGCAGGTTTGGAGAGGGTGTAGAGGAGGTTTATCAGGATGTTGTCTGGACTAGAGGGCATATCCAATAAACAGAGGTTGAACAGACTTAGGTTGTTTTCTCTGGAGTGACAGAGGCTGCAAGGAGATCTGATAGAAGTTATTATGAGAGACATAGAGTAGACAACTGATAACATTATCCCCAGTTTGAAAAGTCTGCGTGCATTTAAACTGAGAGGGATTAACTTCAAAGGCAATACACAAGGCAGGTTTTTCACTTAGTGACTGGTGCTGGGAATGCACTGCCAGGGGTGGTGGTGGAGGGAAACATGATAGAGACATTAAACTGGCTCTCAGAAATGCCCATGAATGTGCAGGAGATTGAAGGATATGGGTATTGTGTGGAGATTAATTGAGATGGATATTTGATGACTCGTGTAATTAGTTAGGTAAAACGATGTCGGCTGTAAGGCTTGTTCCTTTTCTGCATTGTTCAAATGTAAGTTTTATAACCATATAACAATTAGAACATGGAAACAGGCCATCTCAGCCCTTCTAGTCCGTGCTAGACGCTTACTCTCACCTAGTCCCATTGGCCTGTACTCAGCCCATAACCCTCCATTCCTTTCTTGTCCATATACCTATCCAATTTTACTTTAAATAACATTACTGAACCTGCCTCTACCACTTCTACTGGAAGCTCGTTCCAAACAGCTACCACTCTCTGAGTAAAGTAATTCCCCTCATGTTACCCTTAAACTTTTGCCCCCTAACTCTCAACTCATGTCCTCTTGTTTGAATCTCCCCTACTCTCAATGGAAAAAGCCTATCCACGTCAACTCTATCTATCCCCCTCATAATTTTAAATACCTCTATCAAGTCCCCCCTTAACCTTCTACGCTCCAACGAATAAAGACCTAACTTGTTCAACCTTTCCCTGTAACTTAGGTGCTGAAACCCAGGTAACATTCTAGTAAATCTTCTCTGTACTCTCTCTATTTTGTTGACATCTTTCCTATAATTCGGTGACCAGAACTGTACACAATACTCCAAATTCTTTAATTCTTTTAGTTTTAATTTTAATTCTTTTCCCTTCACAGACCCTACTACACCAATTGAGAGCCTCCAAAAGATTGTTTGTTGCTTCAGATTCCAGCAACTGCAATCTCTTGTGTCTTCATCAGAGTTTTAATTTCATTGGCGAACTTAGAAATATTGATTACTCCATTCAAATCATGACCATATCTGGTGAAGTACTGATCCCTGCACTCTCTATGACTCCATTCCTGCTGCACTCCTTATGTGTCACGTATATCCTTCGTCCAGGTAAGGATTCAAATCTGCACCAAATAACCCAGGTGCAGTTTCACTGCATGTAAACTACGTTGCTTACATAAAGGTAGGTACCTGTTTCTCATCTTTAAATTTTAAAGTTTATTTTTTCATGTAACTTCAGCAAACTTAGATATCTTAGAATTGTTCCTTTAATATACAATACTAGTATAGATATTAAATAGATGAGTCTGCATCAGCATGAGACTGTTAATGTAAAAAGTCACTGATTTATTGGCAGCAACAAATCAGTAAATAGGAGATTTACTCCAATGGGAGATTGGAAATGTGGAAGAATGGTGCCACAACAACAACCTCTCATTCAACATCAGCAAACCTGGAGAGCTGATTTTTGACTATAGGAAGAAGAAACCAGAGGTCCATGAGCCTATTCTCATTCAGGGATCAGTAATTTTAAATTGTTTGGTGGTGTTATATCAGAGGTTCTGTCCTGGGACCAGCATGCAAATGCCATTACAAAAAAGGCATTGCAGCAACTCTACTTCCTTACTGATTCAGCCTGTCATCTAAAATGTTGAAATCTTCCATAGACACACAGGGGAGAATACCCTGACGGTTGCATTCTGGCCTGGCATGGAGAAACCTGCAAAAGGCAACAAACACAGAAAAGTCCATCACAGGAAAAGCCCTCTCCACCAATGAGCATGACTACGAAGAGCGTTGCCACAGAAAAAGCACCATCCATCATAAAGAGACCTCCACCATGCTCTCCTCTCACTGCTGCCACCGGTCCCACAAGACCAGGTTCAGGAAAAGCTATTACTCTTCAACCATCAGGCTCCTGAACCAGTGAGGATCACTTCACTCATCTCGACACTGAACTTATCACTGAACACAACCTATGGACTCACTTTGAAAGACTCTACAATTCATGTTCTCAGTATTATTTATTTATTTAGTTATTTATTTTGCAATTGCACAGTTTGCCTTCTTTTGCACATTGGCTGAGTGCAATTTTTCATTGATTCTGTTGTACTCCTTGTGAATGCCTGTAAGAAAATGAATCTCAGAGTAGTATTTTGTGACATATATGTTCTTTGATAATAAATTTACTTTGAAATTTATTCCTACTCCCTATTTTCTATCAAGTTAACCAATTATTCATCAATGATATATTTCCATTAACCTTGTGATCTCTCACAAATTTAACGTTGTTGTGGTGGGATTCATTATATGAAGCAGTTTACACTGACACACAAAATCCTTTAGCTTCCTTCCATCCTGCTAAAGAATTCATTGGCTTCCTGAGCAGAGAAGCTGATTTTATGGCTGATTAACTACCTGAGTGTTTACTTGTGATATTTTTCTGCATAGTAATTAAATTAACAACATACTGAACAACATTGACTGAAAAATATTTGTTAGCACAGTGAAGCTGGAAACTATTATTTTGCTAAGTGAAATTTTTGAATGCTATTTGTGTTAACAGCAATTGTGTGAAGTTAATAACATATCAACAGAAAATAACAGTGTCCAAGTAGACAATATGAACTCTGGATGCTCCACTGAACCTTGGTTTCTTCTTGTGTCGCATTATGTACATACAAGTCATGAGCTGATGGTGAAGATCATAAATTAGAATCTCATTCAGAATCAGGTTTAATATCATTGGTATGTGTCATGAGGTGTTTTGCTTTGCGGCAGCAATACATTGCAAGGCAGAATAATGAAAGCACTACAAATTACAATAATCACATATATGAAAATAAATAAGTAGTGCAAAAAGAGAGGAAAAATACTGAGATAGTGTACATTGGTTCACTGTCCATTCAGAAATCTGATGGCAGAGTGAATGAAGCTGTTCCTGAATCATTGATTGTGAGTCTTCAAGCTCCTGTACTTCCTCTTTGAAGGTAGCAGTGAGAAGAGGACATGTCCTGGGTGGTGAGGGTCCTTAATGATGGATTCTGCCTTTTTGCTGCATTGCCTTTTGAAGTTGTCCTCAGTGCTGGAGAGGCTAGTGCCCATCTGTTCCTATGTAGTGGCCTCTCCATACCAGATGTTTCTTGCCAGTTAAACATATTTAGCTGCACTTACATGGGGAGTTGGGATCAGAAGGTAAGAGAATGAGCTCAGTGAGTGGGCAGGTACGAAGCTGAAGGAAAGAGTTACAATGTCCAATTTATTTGCTCTGTCTAATATTCAGTCAATTAAATGCTGCTGTTATTAACTAGCTGATAGTGCAGTCTCAAAAGACCTTACCACTGTTCCATTTCTGTTTCCTTTCAACATCAATAATGAAGTTGAATAACACTAGACAACCAAACCCCAGCATTGCTTTCTGTGCTGACATTAATGATCTTGCAAAGCAGATGCTCATTTAAATCTTGTAACAAAAACAGTAACAAGCAGCTAAACAGCATCCTGAATGTTGCTCATTTTGGTCCTTTGAGCTTGCTCCACCATTCAACAACATCATATGCAATGTCTTTTCCATTCTCTCACTCACTACGCATGTCCAAAGATTTCCTTTGTCATCAAAAATATCATAAAAATTGTGTTTTTCATGAAATACCATAAAATGTTGAATACATTTAAGAAACTCTTAGATAGACACATCGATAATAGAGAAATGGAGGACGATTGATCTTAGAATAGTTAAAAAGTCAGTGCAACATCATGGGCTGAAAGGCCTATAGCATCCTGTAATGTTTGATGTTATATGTTCTAACACTCGATTATAGTGAACTCACAACCCTAATATGGAGAATTCCAAATGTTTGCAACATCCACACAAAGAAAATGTCCTGACTACCTTAGTAACTGAGTGACTGAAATTTCACTCACATTTCTAGGATACAGCTTTATAAACCAACCAAGTATTCTCAGGATTTTGTATGTCTTCAAAAAATATCCTTCCATTCTCTAAGTTCTGCTGAGATGTGATGCTGGGGGGTGGGAGTCAATTTGAAGAGTCTAGGGGAGAGGAGGTTAGTTCACAAATAGAGAAAGCTAGTAGACAGTGTGTGAGGAAGGATAGGCAGGTGATAGAGACGGGGAACACTCAGACCGAAGCTGTAGGGGGGAAGGAGGAAAAAGATAATAAAGTTGATCGTATCGTAAGGGGCAAACAGGGAGGAGGAGGTGGAAAGTTTCTTAAATGCATCTATTTTAATGCTAAGAGCATTGCAAGAAAGGTGGATGAGCTTAGAGCATGGATTGATACCTGGAAATATGATGTTGTAGCTATTAGTGAAACATGGTTGCAGGAGGGGTGTGATTGGCAACTAAATAGTCCTGGATTCCATTGCTTCAGGTATGATTGAATAGGAGGGGCAAGAGGAGGAGGTGTTGCATTGCTTGTCCGAGAAAATATTACAGCGGTGCTTTGGCAGGATGGATCAGAAGGTTCATCTCGGGAAGGTATTTGGGTGAAATTGAGGAATGGGAAAGGTGTAGTAACACTTATAGGGGTGTATTATAGACCACCTAATGGGGAGCGAGAATTGGAGGAGTAAATTTGTAAGGAGATAGCAGATATTTGTAGTAAGCACAAGGTTGTGATTGTGGGAGATTTTAATTTTCCACACATAGACTGGGAAGCCCATTCTATACAAGGGCTGGATGGTTTGGAGTTTGTAAAATGTGTGCAGGATCGTTTTTTGCAGCAATACATAGAGGTACCGACTAGAGAAGGGGAAGTGTTGGATCTTCCGTTAGGGAATGAGATAGGTCAGGTGACAGACGTATCTGTTGGGGAGCACTTCGGGTCCAGTGATTACAATATCTTTAGTTTCAATATAATTATGGAGAAGGATAGGACTGGACCCAGGGTTGAGATTTTTGATTGGAGAAAGGCTAATTTTGAGGAGATGCAAAAGGACTTAGAACGAGTAGATTGGGACAATTTGTTTTATGGGAAGGATGTAATAGAGAAATGGATGTCATTTAAAGGTGAAATTTTGAGGGTACAGAATCTTTATGTTCCTGTTAGGTTGAAAGGAAAGGTTAAAAAGTTTGAGAGAGCCATGGTTTTCAAGGGATATTGGAAACATGGTTCGAAAAAAGAGGGAGATCTATAATAAATATAGGCAGCATGGAGTAAATGAGGTGCTCGAGGAATATAAAGAATGTAAAAAGAATCTTAAGAAAGAAATTAGAAAAGCTAAAAGAAGATACGAGGTTGCTTTGGCAAGTAAGGTGAAAATAAATCCCAAGGGTTTCTACAGCTATATTAATAACAAAAAGATAGTGAGGGATAAAATTGGTCCCTTAGAGAATCAGAGTGGACAGCTATGTGTGGAGCTGAAAGAGATTGGGGAGATTTTGAACAATTTCTTTTCTTCGGTATTCACTAAGGAGAAGGATATTGAATTGTGTAAGGTAAGGGAAACAAGTAGGGAAATTATGGAAACTATGACAATTAAAGAGGAGGAAGTACTGGCACTTTTAAGGAATATAAAAGTGGATAAACCTCTGGGCCCTGACAGGATATTCCCTAGGACCTTGAGGGAATTTTGTGTCGAAATAGCAGGGCCTCTGACAGAAATATTTCAAATGCCATTAGAAACGGGGATGGTGCCGAAGGATTGGCGTATTGCTCATGTGGTTCAATTGTTTAAAAAGGGTTCTAAGAGTAAACCTAGCAATTATAGGCCTGTCAGTTTGATGGCAGTGTTGGGTAAATTAATAGAAAGTATTCTTAGAGATGGTATATATAATTATCTGCATAGACAGGGTCTGATGAGGAATAGTCAGCATTGATTTGTACGTGGAAGGTCACGTTTGACAAATCTCATTGAAATTTTTGAAGAGGTTACGAGAAAAGTTGACGAGGGTAAAGCAGTTGATGTTGTCTATATGGATTTCAGTAAGGCCTTTGACAAGGTTCCGCACGGAAGGTTAGTTAGGAAGGTTCAATCATTAGGTATTAATATTGAAGTAGTAAAATGGATTCACCAGTGGCTAGATGGGAGTAGTGGTGGATAATTGTTTGTCAGGCTGGAGGCCAGTGATTAGTGGTGTGCCTCAGGGATCTGTATTGGGTCCAATGTTGTTTTCATATACATTAATGATCTGGATGATGGGGTGGTAAATTGGATTAGTAAGTATGCAGATAATACTAAGGTAGTTGGCGTTGTGGATAATGAAGTAGATTTTCAAAGCTTGCAGAGAGAATTAAGCCAGTTAGAAGAGTGGGCTGAACGATGGCAGATGGAGTTTAATGCTAATAAGTGTGAGCTGCTACATTTTGGTAGGAATAATCCAAATAGGACATACACCATTTGTACATCGTAAATGGTAGGGCATTGAAGAATGCAGTAGAACAGAGTGATCTAGGAATAATGGTGCATAGTTCCCTGAAGGTGGAATCTCATGTGGATAGGGTGGTGAAAAAAGCTTTTGGTATGCTGACCTTTATAAATCAGAGCATTGAGTATAGGAGTTGGGATGTAATGTTAAAATTGTACAAGGCATTGGTAAGGCTGAACTTGGAGTATTGTGTACAGTTCTGGTCATCAAATTATAGGAAAGATATCAACAAAATAGAGAGAGTACAGAGCAGATTTACTAGAATGTTACCTGGGTTTCAGCACCTAAATTACAGGGAAAGGCTGAACAAGTTAGGTCTTTATTCTTTGGAATGTAGAAGGTTGAGGGGGGACTTGATAGCGGTATTTAAGACAATGAGGGAGATAGATCGAGTTGACGTGGATAGGCTTTTTCCATTGAGGGTAGGGGAGATTCAAACATGTGGACATGATTTGAGAGTTGGGGGCAAAAGTTTAAGGGTAACACAAGGGGAATTACTTTACTCAGAGAGTGGTAGCTGTGTGGAATGAGCTTCCAGTAGAAGTGGTAGAGGCAGGTTTGGTATTGTCATTTAAAGTAAAATTGGATAGGTATATGGACAGGAAAGGAATGGAGGGTTATGGGCTGAGTGTGGGCCAGTGGGACTAGGTGAGTGCAAGCGTCGGCATGGACTAGAAGGGCCGACATGGCCTGTTTCTGTGCTGTAATTGTTATATGATTATGTGAAAAATCTCCTTTACCTTTTCTCGTAGGAATGGTTGCATTGTGATTTGGTAAAGCAATTAGAATGCAGATGAACATAAGAAGCTGTAGATAGTAGTGGTGTCATCCCAGTGCATTCTCCCCTACCTCAAACTTATCAAAGATCCTCACCCACTTGGCCATGCCATCTCCTTGCAGTTGTCATTGGGTGCAAGTTGCCAGCGTCAACATCTATGTTTTTATTTTCACTTGCACTTTGTTTATTTGTCAGTTTTGTTTATGTTTAGTTTTTCATGGATTCTGTTGTATTTCACTTACTTCTGTAAACATCTGCAGGATAATTAATTGCAAGATTAATTATCTGGACAGGTCTGGTCAGGGAGAGCGAGGAGGTGATAGAGAGGAGTTACAGACAGGTGGTCACTCCGAGGCCATGGGGGACAGAGAAATGGGTCACAGTCAGGAGAGCGAAGGGGAAGAGTCAGGTACTTAAGAGTACCCCTGTGGCTGTACCCCTTGACAATAAGTACTCCTGTTTCAGTACTGTTGGGGGGCACAGCCTACCTGGGGGAAGCAACAGTAGCCGTGCCTCTGGCACAGAGTCTGGCCCTGTGGCTCAGAAGGGTAGGGAAAGGAAGAGGATGGCAGTAGTGATAGGGGACTCTATAGTCAGGGGTTCTGACAGGTGATTCTGTGGACAAAAGAAAGAAACTTGGATGGTAGTTTGCCTCCCAGGTGCCAGGGTCTGGGATGTTTCTGATCGTATCCAAGATATCCTGCGGTGGGAGGGAGAAGAGCCAGAGGTCGTGGTACATATTGGTACTAATGACATAGGTAGGAAAAGGGAAGAGGTCCTGAAAGAAGACTACAGGGAGTTAGGGAGGAAGTTGAAAAGCAGGACCTCAAAGGTAGTAATCTCGGGATTACTGCCTGTGCCACGCGGCAGTGAGAATAGGAATAGAATGAGGTGGAGGGATAAATGCGTGGCTGAGGGATTGGAGCAGGGGGCAGGGATTCAGATTTCTGGATCATTGGGACCTCTTCTGGGGTGGGTGTGACCTGTACAAAAAAGACTGGTTGCACTTGAATCCCAGGAGGACCAATATCCTGGCGGGAAGGTTTGATAGAGCTGTTGGGGAAGGTTTAAACTAGTTCGGCAGGGGGGTGGGAATCAGGATGTGAGTGCAGGGATTAAGGTAGAAGGACAAGGGCATGATGCTAAGATTTCTGAGTTGATGAGGAAGGGCAGGCAGGGGACAGAACATGATTGTAGCCAGTTAAAGGGGTTGAAATGTGTCTATTTCAATGCTAGGAGTATTAGGAACAAGGAGGATGAACTTAGAGCATGGATCAGTACGTGGAACTACGATGTTGTGGCCATTACTGAAACTTGGTTGGAGAAAGGGCAGGATTAGATGATGCAGGTCCTGGGGTTCAGGTGTTTTAAAAGGAATAGGATGGGAGGTAGAAAAGTGGGGGAGTGGCATTGCTGGTCAGGGATAGTATCACGGCTATAGAAAAGGAGGACGCTGCAGAAGGAATGTCCACGGAGTCAGTCTGGGTGGAAGTCGGAAATAGGAAAGGATCAATCACTGTGCTGGGAGGAGTCTATAGGCCTCCAAATAGCCCTCAGGACACCGAGGAGCAGATAAGCAGGCAGATTTTAGAATGGTGCAGGAAATACAGGGTAGTAGTTATGGGTGATTTCAACTTCCCTCATATTGACTGGCACCTCCTGAGTGCAAGTGGTATAGTTAGGGCTGAATTTGTCTATGTGTTCTTTGTCTATGTTCTATGCCTATGTGAAGAATAGGAGGATGACAAGAATGAAGGTGGGACCACTAAAGGATAAAGAGGGATAAAGGATAAAGGATGTGCCTGGAGGTGGAGGAGGTTGGGGAGGTCCTAAATGAATACTTTGCTTCAGTATGCACAAGTGAAAAGCATCTTGACCAGGGTGAGGGCGAAGTAGAGCGGGCCTGTGTGCTGGACAATATGGAGATTAAGGAAGAGGAAGTGCTGGATCCTCTTAAAAACATTAAGATTGATAAATCCACAGGGCCGGATAAGATACACCCCAGGTTGTTGTGGGAATTGAGAGAAGAGATCGCAGGAGCATTAGCTATGATCTTTGAATCCTCTTTGGCTGCAGGAGAAGTGCCGGAGGACTGGAGAATGGCAAATGTAGTTCCCTTGTTTAAAAAAGGTAATAGGGAGAAACCTGGGAACTATAGACCAGTGAGTCTTACATTGGTGGTATGCAAACTACTGGAAAGGATTCTTAAGTATAAGATCTACCAGCATTTGGAGAAATATAGTTTACTCATGGATAGTCAACATGGCTTTGTAAAGGGAAGATCGTGCCTCACGAGCCTGATTGAGTTTTTTGAAGAGGTAACAAAAGAAATTGATGAGGCTAAGGCAGTGGATGTAGTCTACATGGACTTTAGCAAGGTCCTTCAAGGTCCTTCATTAAAGACTCATCCAGAAAGTCATGAGGCATGGGATAAGTGGAACCTTGGCTGTTTGGATAAAAAATTGGCTTAAAGGAAGAAAGCAGAGGGTAGTTGTGGAAGGAAAGTATTCTGCCTGGAGGTCGGTGACTAGTGGAGTGCCGCAGGGATCTGTCCTGGGACCCCTGCTATTTGTGATTTTTATAAATGACCTGGATATAGAGGTGGAAGGATGGGTGAGTAAGTGTGCAGATGACACGAAGATTGGAGGAGTTGTGGATGCGGCTGTAGGTGGTCAAAGTTTACAAGAGGATATAGATAGGCTGCAGAGTTGGGCAGAAAAATGGCAGATGGAGTTCAATCCCGACAAGTGTGAGGTTATGCATTTTGGAAGGACAAACCAGAAGACTGAGTACAGGATTAATGGTCATTTACTTAAGAGTGTGGATGAACAAAGGGACCTTGAGGTTCAAATCCATACATCCCTCAAGGTTGCTGCACAGGTTGATAGGGTAGTTAAGAAGGCCTATGGGATGCTAGGCTTCATTAACAGGGGGATTGAGTTCAAGAGTGGAGAGGTCATGTTGCAACTCTACAAATCTCTGGTGTGACTGCACAGAGTATTGTGTTCAATTCTGGTCACCTCATTATAGGAAGGATGTTGAATCTATGGATAGGGTGCAAAGGAGATTTACCAGGATGTTGCCTGGTTTGGAGAACAAGTCATATGAAGCAAGATTAGCAGAGCTGGGACTTTTCTTTTTGGAGCGTAGAAGAATGAGAGGGGACTTGATAGAGGTCTACAAGATTATGAGAGGCATAGATAGGGTGGATAGTCAGTACCTGTTTTCCAGGGCACCAATAGCAAACACCAGATGGCATATGTACAAAATTAAGGGAGGGAAGTTTAGGGGAGACATCAGGGGTATGTTTTTTACACAGAAGGTTGTGAGTGCCTGGAATGACTTGCCAGGGATGGTGGTGGAGGCTAAAACATTAGGGGTATTTAAAAGTCTCTTGGACAGGCACATGGGTGAAAGAAAAATGGAGGGTTATGGGGTAGTGTGGGTTTAGTACTTTTTTTTAAGGACTATATGGGTCGGCACAACATGGAGGGCTGAAGGGCCTGTACTGTGCTGTAGTGTGCTATGGTTTTAAGATAGTATATGGTGACATATAGGTAATTTGACAGTAAATTCTCTTGACTTTGACTTCTCTTTGTCCATTAGATACATGAATGAAGCTGCAAAAACAACCTTAATCACTGCCTTAGTAATGCAAAGGAATTTTTTGTTCTAATTGTGTTCTTTCTTGTATAATTGTATATACATTACATTCTTCTTGTGAGTTTTGGGTCCTTGATGCTATATGCTGTAAAGCTGCTGGAAGTATAGTTTTTATCACTCCGGTCCATACATAAACTTATGTATATCAAGCTCAAGTTCAGGTTTACTGGCATTTAACAATACATATGTAAACAACTAAATGAAACATCATTCCTCTGGGAACAGTACATATAAGAACACACAGCACATACAGAATAATTATGATACAACACATATAGTTAGGATAAAGTACAATGCAGTCCCAATATGATATTAGCACAAGCCTTTGAGTGCCATGGCCTGAAGACTGGTGGTGCATGGGATGTTGTCCTAGAACCATGCAACAATCAACTCAACTTTGAGGACAAACAGCTTACCCCAAGTAGAAATCTAGTTAACTTATACCGAAATGAACTCAATGCAGACTTATAGATGTTTAAATGTTCTTTGCAGAATGGGTTAGAAAGCATCAAGTCACATTATGAGGCGGAGAACTTTTGATCCAAAGAATTGCTAACAACTAAAAGTGACATGGCGAGTGGGAATGGCCCAAGTGCAGAAGGAGAGACAGAGTGGCAGAATGAGCAGTTCACTGAGGTCTAATGAGAATTATACAGAAACAAAGTAAAAATAATAAATGATAGGCCAACAGGGCAGCTAGCTAAAACACTCAAACTAAAATCTAACACTATCACTGCAGCTCAGAAGCAGTAACTTAATACTTAAGTAATACCACTCCTTTGCAGTATCAATCTAAATTGTTAATATTCTTTTCCGGAATGTGGTCTAAGAAAGCAGTGAGTGTTGCGGTTGCTTTGGTCAAGATTTGACAAGACTGAAATGAGAGAAAAGAGTTCAGTATAATCACTATGAAACACTAATTGGGTGGAACATGCATACTCACGGGTGTGATTGCTGATCCCATGCCTGACTGCGAGGGTGCTCAGACTCCGTGACGGAGTCCATAGTTGTGACAAAAAGAACTTTATTCAACAAAATAAAACAACTGACAGCAGATACAAATAAATCTGAAACCATCTTAAATTAAGCTGAGTGACCAAGATTTAAACGAGCAATGTCAGGGAAAGCTGGCTGGTAACCAAGGATAAATGTAAGGTTGCTATGGTATGTGCAGGATAGTTGACATCAAGTTGACAAATGAGACCCAATTGGCATGTACAATGTAGTGACCCCTCTGAACTTCGAACCAAACATGAACAGCCAGTAGTACGGTCTGCCTCAAAGGATCAATTGTCAAGAAATGGATGCAACAAAAGTGAAGGAAAGGAGGACACAAAAGACTATAACACTGATTTATTCAATACAGTCAAAGAGTACAAAATAGTCCTGTTCTAATGGGGAGCTTGCGACTGAAGATTCAGAGTACTGTTGAAAGTCTGCTTGGTTAACTTGGAATTTGAGAGTACTGGGATCAATATAGCAATGTCTTTTACCTTAGTACATACTTATTTGTGATTCAATAGAGATACTGTCTGTGGGAGATAATATATCTATGTAGTTTAGTCAAGGGAACAGGGCCATGAACCTTTATATATAACCTAATGTGGAAAATGTTAATAGAAAAGGAAATTCCTAGAAAATAGGGTAAGTGGGCAAACAATTTGGTCAGAGATTAGTTTTGATTAGCATTTTTAAGGAGAGAATAAGGCAAAAATACAGAAGCCTTAAAAGAACTATTGTAAGGAAAAGAGTAGTGAGGGCTAGTACTCACTAGTAAAATAGTAAATCTGGATTGGCTAATGTGGTGACAGGGTAATAGACAAAATTAGCGACATAGAGACATCGAGTGCAGCATGCACCTATTGTTGTAATAGAAAATTGCATTTACTGTTGACCTGTGGGTAATCATTTTAATCTGTATCATTGGACAACAAAATTTTTTGAAAGTGCTGACTACTCTGAATTTTTCTTTGTTTATGATAGATAGCTTGAAGCTGAACACAAATATGATTTCAGATTACTCGTATCCCATAGGAATTTGGAGAAACAAGAAATTAACTTTTATTGAACACGATGCATTTAATTGCATGATGGTGCTGATGCTTTGCAATTAAGCTAAAAATGTTTTGTTGCCGATTTTCATTTGTACTCAGTGTTGGAGGGTTCTTGCTTAAGTGTCCAACAATAATCGGCCAGCATTGATGGATTCCAGTTGCCCTGATACCGTTTCTCCATGACCACAATGTCCTGGAGAAACCTCTCACCATGCTCATCAATGACAATGTCCAGATTTGCAGGGAAGAAGTCTAACTGGGAATGCACAAAATGAGCCTTTAGTAATGTTGCACTTCGTGGTTTTGTATGCATGAAGTATGTTGTCAACCAGCTGCATGTAGTTTAGTGCTCTGTAATTGACAAGAAAAATTTCAACAGCATCCTTGAACGCCTTCCATGCAATTTTCACCAGTTTCACTTGAAGTTCTTCGAATTGCTTGTCATTGATGACTTGTTTGATTTGTGGCACAACAAAAAATGCCTTCCTTAATCTTCACATCAGTTATTCTGACTTGAATTATGAATTGAAATGACAAATATAGCCGGTTTTAAAAAAATGGTGTATGAAAGGAAAATTACATGAAGATTTTCATGATCACCAGTCCAAAATCCATAAGATACATTCAAAACTATTCAGAAAACAAAAATTTTGTTGACCAGTGTTATCAGGACCGACTCTATAATTTAATTAAGTCATCCTATAGCCACCATTCTATTACAAAATGTAGTTCACTGATAATCTTGTCAACTGCAAATGTAAAAGCTGTACCAAATTCATGCACAGGTGGATTAGTTTTGGCTGGTCTTCTGGTATGCAGCATTATTTCAAACACCAACTCTGTGAGTTGTTTCAGTTTGTTCCTACAGAACTCAAGAGTTTAGGATACTCAGCAGCTGCAGCTACAGTCAGTAATATTGGAGTAATTCATTTGGGAGCGCACAGAAGCTCAGAAATGGAGGAATGAAGATCTAGGAGGCATGAGGGCTGAAGGTAGTTTCAGAGTTAAGCAGCTGGGAAGCCACTGAATGATTTGAAAATAACGATGAGTTTTAAATTCTAAGCATTTCCTATGTGGAAGCCAATATACATCATCAAGCATGGACTTATATCAATTAGGCCAAACTAGGAGGACCATTCAGTATATGCCTTCACTATTCAGTGAACGAATGTCACTTTCTTTTCATAATTTGCATGTTAAATTTTTGAGCATCAAAGATTACAAATGATCATTTTAGTTATTCAATAAGCTTTAAAAGAAACAAGTTAAAAGCAGCCAAATAAAAAGCAGCATGTGTGTTGAATATAGATGAGAAAATCAACAGCATATTTCAACATGCCACATTTATACCCAGGGCTATCTCAGTGATGAATGGCTCTCTCGGCTATCTCACATTCTGTCTTATTTCCTAATCAGATTGCTATCAAATGGCTAGCCATTCCTATGACACTATTGATTTTATATAAAATGCATAAAAATAATTAATGCAAATAAATCACACTTTCCTTTGAATCCCTGTGACCCTTCTCCCACATGTTGAATACACTTTATTCTTTGTAGAAAGAATATTTCAACATAAATTGCATAAAAATATAAGACATTAGGTAGAAATGCTGAGGTATGTAGAACTGCAGTTTAAAAGTAAATCTCAGACAACATTCTAAGTTCCTCCTCTGTCTCTTTTCTCCCTCTCCCTGACCTGTTCAGTTCCTCCTCCACCCAGTTTAGATCCCCTCCTCTACCTACTCCATCTGCCTATTACCCACACTCTCCTCCCTACTGTCTTTTTTAAATAATTTTTTTAAATTGAATTTTCAAATAGGTTACAGAAGGAAAAAAAATTATCAACCCTTCCCCCCTCCCCTTAACCCCTCCCCCCTAATATATCCCTGTAGAAAGAGAAAAAAAAGAGAGAAGAAAAAAGAAAGAAAGAAAGAATGCCTGGATATCGGAAGATCCCCACATGCTCCATGGAGTTCAGTAATAGCTTTAGTATATATATTTATTTCTTTCCCCAGATAACCAATAATTTTATCTTTGGAGCACCTATATATTTAATCCTATCTTTTGTAAATAAGGGCACCAAATTTTCAGAAATATTTCATATTTATCTCTTAAATTACAAATAATTTTTTCAAGTGGAATGCAGCTGAAAATTTCATTCTTCCAACGATCTATACTTAAGTATGAATCCGATTTCCAAGTAACTGCAATAGCCTTTTTGGCTACTGCCAATGGAATTTTTATGAATTCTTTCTGATATTTATTCAATTTGGATTTTGGTTTTATCCCTTCAATATCGCCTAGTAAAAATAATGTTCGATTATGTGGAAGTTGTGTTCCAATAATTTGTTCCAATAAAACTCTTAAATTTGTCCAAAAAGGTTGAATTTTAAAACAAGACCAAGTAGAGTGTAAAAAAGTACTAATTTCTTGATTACATCAGAAGCATTGATCAGATAAATTTTGGTTTAATTTATTTATTTTTGTGGTGTAATATATAATTGATGTAAAAAATTATATTGCACTAATCTTAACCGGATATTTGTTGTATTTGTCATACTGTCAAGACATAGTCTTGACCAACTTGTTTCTTCAATTTTAATATTCAAATCAGTTTCCCATTTTTGTCTTGACTTATGAATTCCTTGTTTAATTGCCTGTTTTTGAATCAAACTATACATACAAGAAATAATCTTCTTAATTTTTCCTTTTTGAATTAAAGTTTCTATTTCATTAGGTTTCAGCAATAACATTGTTTGACCCAATTTATCTCTTAAACAAGCCCTTAATTGGAAATAACAAAAAAGAGTGCTGTTTGATATTTTGTATTTATTCTTTAATTGATCAAATGACATTAATATACCTCCTTCAAAACAATCTCCTATATATCTAATCCCTTTTTGAAACCAGTTGTATAAAAGTTGGTTATCCATTGTAAAAGGAATAAGTTTATTTTGAATTAAAGGTCTCTTTGCTAATAAAGATTTCTTTATCTCATTATCAACATTTATTTTATCCCATAAATCAATCAGTTGTTTTAATATAGGAGAAGCTTTCTTTTCACGTATCCATTTAGATTCCCATTTATATATAAAATATTCTGGTATATTTTCTCCTATTTTATCTAATTCTATTCTAATTCATGCCGGTCTATCTTCATCAAAAAAAGATGCAATAAATCTAAGTTGATTTGCTTTATAATAATTCTTAAAGTTTGGAAGTTGTAACCCTCGTAGGTCAAATTTCCATGTCAATTTTTCCAATGATATTCTTGACATCTTACCTTTCCAAAGGAACTTCCTCACACATTTATTTAACTCTTGAAAAAACTGCGGTAATTGTATTGGTAGTGTTTGGAATAAATATTGTAATCTAGGGAATATATTCATTTTTACAGCATTTACTCTGCCTACTAATGTTATGAGTAATGTCATCCATCAAGATCATCTTGATTTTTTTTCAATAATGGTAAATAATTTAATTTATAATTTATAATTTAATTTATTAAATTAATTATATTCTTTATATCATTACAACTAACTCTTATACCCAAATATTTTATACCATTTATCAGCCATCTAAATTGAGTTATTAGTCGACATTGACTATAATCTTCTTTAGTAAGGGGTAGAATTTCACTTTTATCCCAATTTATTTTGTAGCCTGATATTTTCCCATATTCTTCCAATCTAGAAGATAATATACACAGCGAAGACAATGGGTTTGTTAAATAAAGCAAAACATCATCAGCAAATAAATTAATCTTATATTCCTCCTGGTTAACTCTGAAACGCATAATATCTGGGTCTGTTCTAATTAATTCAGCTAATGGTTCTATCGCCAACACAAATAAAGCAGGTGATAATGGACAACCTTGTCTAGTTGACCTTGTTAACTGAAATGATGTTGAAGTTTGACCATTTGTCACGACTTTAGCTTTGGGATTAGTGTTTAAGGTTTTAATCCATTTTATAAAAGATTTTCCTAACCCATACTTTTCCAATACCTTAAATAAAAAATCCCATTCCAATCTATCAAATGCTTTTTCTGCATCTGAAGCAACTGCCACACTCATTTCCTCCCTCTTTTGTGCCAAATGAATTATACTAAGTAACCGAGTTACATTATCTGCCGATTGTCTATTTTTGATAAATCCTGTTTGATCCATATGTATTAATTTTGGTAAGTATTTAGATATACTATTAGATAAAAATTTTTGCTATTATTTTATAGTCAGTATTCAACAAAGAAATAGGTCTATATGATGTTGGCTTTAAAAGATCTCTATCATTTTTTGGCAATGCTATTAAAATAGTTGTCGAAAAAGATTCTGGAAGTTTATACGTTCCTTCGGCTTGGTATATTAACTCCATAAAAGGAAGAATTAGTAAATCTTTAAATTTTTTATAAAATTCGGGCGGAGAAACATCTTCTCCTGGGGATTTATTACTCTGAAGTGATCCTAGAGCTTCTTCAACCTCTTTTAATGTAAAAGGCATATCTAATCCCTTCTGTTCTTTCGAATTCAATTTTGGAAGAGTTATTTGTGATAAAAACCTTTCTATCTCGACATTATCATTTTGTGATTCTGATTGATACAGTTCAGAATAAAAATTCTTAAAAGTTTCATTAATTTCTAAAGGTTTATAAGTAATTTTATTTACACTTGTTCTAATTGCATTTATCGTTTTGGAAATCTGTTCTGTTTTTAACTGCCAACCAAATCTTGTGTGATTCACCTAGTTCGTAATATCTCTGTTTAGTTCTCATAATTGCTTTTTCTGTTCGGTATGTCTGAAGTGTATTATATTGTAACTTCTTGTTAACAAGTTGTCTTTGTTTTTCTTCTGTCATATATCTTTGAGATTCTTTTTCTAATTTTATAATCTCTTTTTCCAATTGATCTATTTCTACCATATATTCCTTCTTAATTTTAGAAGTATAACCTATTATCTGGCCTCTCAAAAATGCCTTCATTGCTTCCCATACTATAAATTTATCATCAACTGAATGTAAATTTGTATCTAAAAAAACTGAATCTGCTTTTTCATGAAATCACAAAAATCTTGATGTTTTAATAATATTGAACTAAATCTCCATCTGTAAATCGATTCCTCTTTATCCATCATTATCATTGTCATTGTCAAGGGGGAATGATCTGATGATATTCTTGCTTTATATTCCATATTTTTCACTCTGTCTTGAATATTCATTGATAATAGGAAAAAATCTATGCTTGAATAAGTTTTATGTCTATTTGAATAAAATGAGTAATCTCTTTCTTTTTTGATTAACTCTTCATATATCAATCAAATTTAAATCTTTCATCAATGATAAAGTTAATTTTGCTATTTTTGATTTTGTAACAACTTTTGTTGATCTATCTAAAACTGGGTCTAGACAAAAATTAAAATCTCCACCTATTAATATTCTGTCATGTGCGTCAGCCAAATTCAAAAAGGCCTCTTGTATAAATTTTACATCATTTTCATTTGGTGCATAAATATTCATAAGAGTCCATAGTTCTGAAAAAAATTGACAATGTATAATTACGTATCACCCCGCAGAATCAATTAATACATTTTGTATTTTAATTGGTAAAGTTTTATTAACCAAAATTGCAAATCCCCTCGTCTTTGAATTAAATGAAGCTACAATAACATTTCCGACCCAATCACTCTTTAATTTCTGATGTTCTATCTCTGTTAAGTGTGTTTCTTGTAAAAATGCTATATCTATTTTCATTTTCTTAATGTATGTTAAAATTCTTTTTCTTTTCATTGGTCCATTAAGCCCATTAACATAAAAACTTTAAAAATTCAGTAAATTAGTCATTATTTTTAACAGGGTTACTCTAGTCTATAGTAATACCTAACCTTTCAATTTTCGTAGTACCTTGGGGAATCTTTTTAAAATTCTCCATGTTGCTATGTGTCTCCCCCCCCCCCCCCCTCCCGATTGTCCAGGCAAAGAAAGATAAAAGAAAATAGATTATAAAGAGAAAAATAACAAAATACCCCCCTACTAATGTTGTGAATAAAAAAAAGCACAACATTACCCCCCTCCATTGTACGGGTCATGGCAATCACCATGATTACACATGTGAATCCCATAGCAATTGATCCGAAGTTCCCCCAGCTCCCCCGTAACATAAAAAAGTATATATAAGAGAAGAAAAAATATTATCACTACTCTTGATTAATATTTCTCAAATTTTTACCTTTCTCCACCTGTATCATATAATTAAGAATATATTTAAATATTCTTCTGTCCTTAAAAATCCATCAACTCCATTCACTGTCCCTGTCTTCATCTTTAATCCATTTCACTTGTAAATCTTTGGCTGTGGTTAGTGAATATTTGGGAGTTCTTGTGCAAATTCTTCCGCATCCCGATAATCAGTAAAAAATCTTCTTTTTCCGTCATCCAAAAAAAATTATCAGGGTTGCCGGGTGGCACAATATAAATTTATTACGCTTTTCCCATAAATTTTTTTTTCGCTGGGTTAAATTACTTCTTTCTCTTCAAAAGGTCATAACTTATATCAGGATAGAAAAGAATTGTTTTCCCTTCTATCATCAATGGCCCGTTTCTCTTTCTGGCACATTGGGCAGCCGCCTTCAGGATCTTTTCTTTATCTTGATATCTTAAGCATTTTATCAAGATTGATCGTGGGTTTTGATCAACTTGAGGTCTTGATCTTAAGGCTCTGTGAGTCCTTTCAATTTCAATTATCTGGGTTCCTTCTTCCATTTCCAAAATTTCCAGGATCCATTTTTGAAAAAAATTTATTGGATCCTCTCCCTCTATACCTTCTTTAAGTCCCACAATCTTAATATTATTTCATCTGCTAAAATTTTCAAGTACATCCACTTTTTCCAACAACCGTTTTCTTTCTGATGCCCAGGCAGAAATATTATTTTCCATTTTATTCACTCTATCAATGGTGTCTCCCATTATTTCTTCCAAGTTTTCAATTTTCTTGTCCATTTTGTCCTGTCTTTTCATCATTTTATCAAACATAATCTTCATATTTTTAATATCCTTTTTATTGCTTTTAATTCATGCATTATTTGCACCAAAGATTTTTTATGTCTCCAATATCACCTCCAACCTCTTCCTGTTGCTCTTCTTTGTTTGTCTCTTCATCTTCGTCTGATTTATCCAGAGAATCTGATTCCACCTCATATTCACTTTCACTTTCAGTTCCGATCATAGCTGGGATTTGTAGTTTGGGTTGCTCGTGTTTGCGCATGCCCCTTCCTTCACGCATGCGCAATTCCTGTTGCTCTTTTTTTTTTGGAAACGGTTGATGTTGCCGCAGTTTCCTGTTCTGTATCACCAGAAGTAAATTGCACTTGAGCCCAAGGCTCTTTCATGGTGGCCGGCCTTGATTCTTTTCCAACTTGTGTTGTCTTCAAAGTAGTAGTTTTCTTCTGCTTCTGTTTAGGAGACATATCTTAAGACAATCCTGAGTAGTTTATAAGTAATTTAAAAAAAATATTTACTAACTTTTCTTCAGTTAAACATTATTTTACTGTTTTTTTATGGGAGAGCTGGATTTCCACGTCTCGATCCTACGTCATCACGTGACGTCCCCCCCTCCCTACTGTCTCAATTTTCCTTCGCTCACAGATTTCATCATCTTACACCCTTTATTTCCTCCTAGCCTCTGTCACGATTCTCACTCTTCTATAAGACCATAAGAAATTAGAGTAGAATTAGGCTATTCCAATATGACTGATTTATTATCCCCCTCAACCTTATTCTCCTGCCTTCTCCTCTGTAACTTCTGACACCCTTACTAATAAGAACCCATCAAACTCTTTGCCTCCACAGCCATCTGTGGCAATGAGTTCCACAGATTCATCACCCTCTGGCTAAAGAACTTCCTCCTTAACTCTGTTCTAAAGGGACGTTCTTGTATTCTGAGCCTGTGTCTTCTGGTTCTAGATTCCCCCACTATTGGAAACATCGTCATCATGTTCATTCTATTTAGGCCTTTTTTTTCCCTTATCTATCTTCCTATCAGCCCTCCTCAACTGGATCACCTGCTAACTCTTGCTCAGTCCCTTCCCTTCACACATTTACACTGGCTATCACCCTTCTATTGTTCATGCCAGTTGAAGGGTCTTGATCAAACATTGCCTGACCCACTGTGTGTCTCCAGCTTTTTGTATATTGCTCTAAATTCAAGTATTTATATACTTCCGTGTGAAAATTATTGTGTACGAAAGCACATCTTATCGAACAGATGAATCTTTAAGAATGACATCATCATTTCATGCCCAATATCAAAGGACACCGATTTAGTGTTTTTTGTCCTGAGTTAACCTGCTCTCGTCCCATTACATATTGGCACAATACAGAAGTTGCTGAAAGGTACTGTTGCCGCTGAACTTAACATGTAGCTTGAGAGGCTATTTTTCTCCTGCTCGAAGGCAGGTATTCTACTGTTGAATTTTAATTAAACCATAATTGACTTATAAAGATTTTTTTCTCTTTGGGATTTGCAAATGATTAAACCTTGTGGAGCAAAAGAGGAACAAAGCCTATTTAGAATCTTTGCTTCAGTGTAAATTAAGCATATAAAGAGAAATGCAAATATCAGACTAAAGTTTAACTTAACAAGAGCATGATCTTTCTAGAGAGTGGTCAGCTGATCAGTGTCTATAAATGATCATTTTGTGCAGGTTCTAAATATAAAGTAGAAGCCATTTCTGAACACCATCACACTTAAAGTAAGATGAGGTAAGGGGTTTGGGGAGAGAATGGTGAAACGTTGGGTCAGGGCAGGAGGCAATCAGTGAGTGAGGATCTATTGTGTCAGTTCTACTACTGGGAATCATCATCACAAAGTGCTAGCCCCACTGTCAGTTTTTTTATATACACTCAGTGGCCACTTTGTTAGGTACACCTGTACACTTGCTCCTTAATGTAAATATCAAATAGCCAATCATGTAGCAACAACTCAATGCATAAAGGCATGCAGGCCAACTGGTTCTGTTGTTGTTCAGACCAAACATCAGAATTGGGAGAAATGTGATCTAAGTGACTTTGATCATGGAATAATTGTTGGTGCCAGACAGGGTGGTTTTAATAACTCAGAAACAGCTGATAGCCTAGGATTTTCATGCACATCAGTCTCAAGAGTTTAGAGATAATGGTGCAAAAACAAAAAATGTTAAGCGAGTGGCAGTACAGTGGGCAAAAATGTCTTGTTAATGATAGAATTCAGTGGAAAACAGCTAGGCTAGGTCAAGCTGACAGGAAGTGACAGTAACACAAATAGACGTGTTACATCAGCGTTGTGTAGGAAACCTTGAAGTGGATGCACTACAGCATGGTGGCCACTTTACTCGATACAGGAGGTACCTAATAAAGTGGCTACTAAGTGTATATCTTAGCCTAAAGATTTGGGGGAATAGATTTGGGATGGAGATGAGGAGGAACTGCTTTTCCCAGAGGGTGGTGAATCTGTGAAATTCTCTGCCCAATGAAGCAGTAGAGCCTACCTCAGTAAATATATTTAAGACAAGGGTGGATGGATTTTTGCATAGTAGGGGAATTAAGGGTTATGGGGGAAAGGCAGGTAGATGGAGATGAGTCCATGGCCAGATCAGCCATAAACTTATTGAATGACAGAACAGGCTCGATAGGCCAGGTGGCTTACTCCTGCTCCTATTTCTTATGTCTATGAATGTGCTGAGATCAAGCAGAGTGAAGCAGTTTCTAGGAAATGCACACCAAGTAATTTATTTGTTGAGTCGTTTAAGTCTTGCTGCAGACTGAATATCAAGAGATCTGTTACATTGTTCAGAAGCAGTTGTTCAAGTGCCTAGTCGTTTGGCGTAGGCGATCATGTCTCTCCATCCATCACGGTCCCTGACCCTCCGAATTGTAGTTGTTGCCTCCCCTGTTTCTAACCATGATGTTAATCCATCTCTCATTTTCATTCTCTGTCAGCCTCTGCTTCTTTCTCCTTCCAGCTTTCCAGTTGTAACTAAATGCTCTAATGTCTCTCTTCGCATGATGTGTCCAAAGAATTTTGATTGCTCTTTTCTGATTTTCTTAAGTAATGTATGTTTTGTTTTGTTCTCTGTAGAACTTCTTCGTTGTTTATCCTGTTCGTATATGATATGCATAGCATTCTTCTGAGGAACCACATCTCTGCTACATTGATTCTTTTTTCCATTGCATTTGTGATAGTCCATAACTTGCAGCCATACATCAATATAGGAAGAATGTAGCAGCTGAGAGTTCTAAGGCGGATGTCAATTGCTATTTTCTTGTTCGTTAGGATGTTTATCGTTTCTGTAAATGTTGTTCTTGCCATTGCTATTCTTGCTTTTATGTCTGTTTCACATTTTCCATCAGTTGTTACCCATGATCAAAGGTACTTGAATTTGTGAACTTGTTTCATGATTTAATTTCCCAATACGATCCTACAGTGTAGGATATCAGGTTTCTTTGATATTACCATTACTTCAGTTTTCTTTTTGTTTAAGGTTAGGCCAAGTCTTTCGCTCTTGTGTTGATGGTAGATACTAGTTTCTGTAAATTTACTTCACTGTTTGCTATCAGTACTGTATCATCAGCAGAGCGGAAGTTGTTGCTATTGTATCCTCCTATACTTAATCCAGGTAATAACATCATAGAATATTTTGTTCTCCATTTGGATCATTTACAAACAAAAACATGAATACTGAAAATGCAGTGAGTTCAATGCTTAAATATACATTCCACCATCTACCATTTCTGTAGGATTCTATTTTAAAAAATCACCTTAATCTTTTCCAAGTTTTTATATTGAGGTTCCATTCTCTAAGACTGAAGAAACGTGTTTTATAATTAAATCAAAGTCTGGGTTCAAGGAATGCAGACTTCAAAGATCTGCAGCTCCTTGCCCCCTACAGATGCTGCTCAAACCACTGAGTTCTCCCAGCAGAATGTCTGTTGCTCCAGACTACAGCCTCTGCAACCTCTTGTGTCAACATTTTCGATCCTTTATTTTCTCCACTATTTTTATTTCCACCTATCTTAACCATAAAGTTTTCAAGACTTATTCAACTCTGAAATTTTCCTTCCTGTGACATCAATTGGGAAGAAAGATTTTTTTACCTTTCATCAACACAAGAGGTACTGCAGGTGCTGGAAAATCCAGAGCAACACACACAAAATGCAGCTCAGAAGGTCAGGTAGTATCATTGCAGAGGAATGAACAGTCAATCTTTCAGTCCATTACCCTTTATCAGATACCAATGAAGGATCCCCAGCTGAATTGCCAACTCTTTCTTTATCTTTCACTGTCTTATGGACTTACCTAGAGCATCGCAGAATGAAGGGAGATTTTATAGAGACATATAAAATTATGAGGAGTATAGACTGGGTAAAAGTAAACAGGCTTTTTTCACTGTGGTGGTGTGACACTAGAAAAAGAGGTCATGGGTTATTAAGGGTGAAAGGTGAAATACATAAAATGAACATGAGAGCGAACTTCTTCACTCAGGAAGTGTGGAATGAAATGTCAGCAGAAGTGGTGGGTGTGGTTTTGATTTCACTACTTAAGAGAAATCTAAATAGATACCTGGATGGAGATCCATGGTTGGTGTGAAGGCCAATGGGACTATGCAGGTGAATAGTTTGCCACAGACTAGATGTTCTTTTTGATGTTCTGTAGTGGTCTATGATGCTATGCCTTTATGTCAAGGGGATGACACAATGAAAATGTCAAGCCATAATTTTATGGGATTTTAGTGAGATCACACACTAAATCTTTTTACCAAAGGATGAGTTCTATCATCTTGGTGGTGATGGAGAATAAATTTTCTAGGTCCATTGTTGAAAGGAGGAGAGACTGAGTAGAACTGGGCAGTAAAAATTCACATAAGTTAGGAAGTGAATGGCATTTAGTCTCCATGCCTAATTTCAGAACATTATAATATCTATTTCCACCATTTATTAGACCACAAAACCCTGTCTGGTCTGCCAGTTTATCATGGCTGCTTTATTATCCCTTTCAACCCCATTCCCCGCCTTCTCCCTGTAACCTTTGGCATATTTATTCATCAATATCTTATCAACCCCTGTCTTAAATATACCCAATGATGTAGCCATTTGTGGTAATTCACCACCCTCTGGCTAAATAAAGTCCTGCTTATCTCTGTTCTAATGGGACATTTCTCTATTCTGATGCTGTGCTGTTTGGTTTTTGACTTCGCTATCAGAAACAAGTTCTCCACATTCACTTAATCTAGGACTTTCAATATCCAATAGGTTCAATGAGATCCCTTCTCATTCTTCTGAAATCCAGTGAGTACAAGCCCAAAGACATCAAACATTCCTTGTAACTTAACCCTTTCATTCCTGGGATCACTCTCATGAACCTCCTCTGGACACTCTTTCAGACAATGGGCCCAAAACTGTGCACAATTTTCTTGCAATATATTCTCACTTACAGTACATGCCTATCAATTCCATCCTGATTGACTTCCCACCCAGGAGCAATTTTAAGTAGCATAAAACATACCTCTTGGGGGTGATGTGAAAGAAAACCTGGGTACTTGGGATAAAACTGTCCAGAAAGCCTGTAGGAGAAAAGGTTGGCCTCAGTGAAATATAAAAGATATTGAGAGATTAACAGGTGGAATCTAAGATACTGGGTCCTCTGTAAGGAATGAGAAAATTGTCATTTGGAATCTGTTTCATTTATTTATTTTATTTAGAGATATGATATGATAACAGGCCCATCTGGCCCAATCTGCTTGTGCCACCCATTTACACCTATATAATTAATTAACCTACTAGCCCATAAGTCTTTAGAATATGAGAGGAAACCAGAGCACCCAGAGGAAATCCTTACAGACATGTACAAACTCCACAGACAGTGGAGGAATTGAACCCAGCTCACAGGTGCTGTAATAGCATTCTGCTAACTTTTACACTACTGTCCCACCCCATACATCCATTTCCCTAGGGAAAATTATGCTCTTTGGTACTTTTTGTTCCTGAGGTTTGTGGATGTTTGGTCAATGAATATATTCAGGCTGAGGTTACAGGATATCTTTTGAGACAAAAAGAATCAAAGGACATCTGGACCGTGAAGGGAAATGGAGGAACAGGATTAGCCATGAGTGGAGCAAGCCCAGGGAGCCTGTTACAATGTTCTTGCTCTTACTTCTGTTCTTAAGCAAAGATCGATATTGTGCATTTAAGTATATCGGGAGTGATATGTCATGGGAGTGACTGGATGGTAACATGGTACAATGAAGTTACAAGCTTGCAATTTTCTGCCATCAGCAGTGTGCAATTTTACGATTTATATTCATAGAATAAACCTATTAAAGTCAACCAAAATCAGACAGGACTATTGAGTTGAAGCGCACACTTAATTAAAGATTAAATGTGGGCCTGCTGGCATTTGTGTGGGAACAAATATAACTATTTTATTGCTTTGCTTTGAATTACCAATGAACAAGAAGGGTCAGTAATTCAAACAAATGGTAAAAAAGTACACAAGATTCATGTCAGCTATCTAAAACAGAAACTAAATAATCATACACAAAATTGAAAATGCCATCTAAAATAAAATGGTCTCTATTTAACAAAAAAAGAATCATTCTGAGACTATTTCTACTTAGTGTTTGAATGACACATAAACAACTAAATGATTAATAAGTGTTAAGTTAATATAAGGACATGTTTACAAATACAGTAGTACAAGTACAGTGCCTATTTAATCCACTGCTACAGATTAGATATCACACAATTACAAGTTACTAAAATCCAGAAAAGCATTCTTAAAACTCTGAACTGGGTGCATTCTATATCAGTTGTAAAATGTTGGCACAGAGGAAGGCCATTTGGCCCATTTTGCTTATGCCAGTTCTCATCAATCTTTCATAAATGAACAGATAAAAGATTACAGATTAGCCTTATTTGTCACATGCACATCAAGACATGCAGTGAAATGTTTTGTCTGCGTAAAAGCAAATCAGCGAGCATTATTCTGGGAAGCCACAAGTGTCGCAACACTACCAGCACCAATTAAGCATGCACATAGCTCGGTAACCTTAATCATACAGTACATCTTTGGAATGGGTGAAGAGCACTTTAAGGAAACCCATGTGGTTATGGGGACAATGTACAAACTCCTTACAAATGACACTGGGAATCAAATCTGTCCTAAAGCTGGTGCTCTAATAGCATTATGCTCCTGTGTCACCCCTTCAAGATAAAGAGTGTTAACCTTTCTCTCCACAGATGCTGCCTGTCCTGTTGAGTTCCTTCACCATCTTGTTTGTTGCTACAGATTCCAGCATCTGAGGCTCTTGTGTCCTCTGTATCTTCATAAATTAACCTCCATTATCCTCTAATTTTCATTAGTAATATTTGGTTGAATGATAGATTGCGTAAAAGATCCCTCTGATATGTCAACTCAACATCAATTTGAACTTCAGCATTTCTGTGGGATAATTATGTGAAACTAGTTCAATGCAAATTATGTACTTCTTTCATGGTTAATGGCTGAAAAAATCACACATGCTTTCTGTGTGATGATATTTATGTGTTGGGCCATCAAACATCACTAAATTGAAGGATTATTCCTTAAATCCTTTTAACAGTTCTATAAGTTTATTCTGCCAATAACCTGGCATCAAGTTATTTTCAGCACCCTTTGTTTGGTCCACTTTCTAAATGTAAGTTGTGGTCACTGTTATCCTGGTGCTACCCTTGTGAACAAATACCTTAATTGTGCTTGTTGATGAGAATATTATCTAGTATGTTTACTCTAAGATTCTCTTCAAGAAAACAACTTCTTCTGAAATGAAAATTTATTCACTTAAGTAGAAAAAAATAGAGAAGCTAAATCTTTTCCTAAATGATGAGAGATGGAGAAATCCCTCATTCAGAATCATCACAGAGTTAGCAATTAGATGGAGAAAACAAATCAAAAGATTTAAGGATTCAAAGTACATTTGTTCTCAAGGAATGTAGACAGTACACACCCTAAGATTCTTCTTCCCACATAGAGCCACGAAACAAAGAAACACCATTCTGAAGAGCTAAAACAGAGGAAGAAATCGGATTTTTGAAGAATCATCTGAGCACTGACAACCCAGGGCTCACAATATGTTATACACAGAAGGCAAGTTGTAGAAAATGTATCCTTACAGTATCAATGAGAAATTACATAATTGATAATTCAGCCAGTTGTAAATTCAGCCAGGCTGCGAAGGAACAAAGATGAGCTTTTTTAAAAAATTACTTTGATGTGACATTTTCAAATATAACAAAAGAGTTTCTCCCAGAGTGAAAATGGCTAATACAAGGGGGTATAATTTTACCAGATGGAGGGGTGGAGATACATCTCTACCAAAGGATGTGTATGGTGCTCCTTCACTTTGCCAGCCTGCAGGTCACCCTTAGACAAAGTAAAGCACCTGCTTAGCACCCCCTCTCCCATTCAGAGTCATGTGAAGCCAGGAGGCAGGAGGTGGATGATCATTTAAGCAGCTGGTGCATATCATAATATCATATCATATCATATGCGACCACTGACATCAGGCAGACCATCGCTAAAACCACTTCTGTCGAAAAATTTGCCAAGAACCATCATGGTCACGGAAAGACCATAATCGCCCACATCATATGGCATGGTGGCACATAATGAATGAACAATCACACAATCATTTTAAGATGACTGGAAGAAAGTATGGGACATGGGAATGTCAGATTTAGGTTCTTTACAAAGAGTTGTGGGTGCATGGAACATGCTGGCAGGGGTGATGGTAGAGGTAGATATGTCAAGGACATTGAAGAGACTCTTAGATTGGCACATAGATGATTGAAAAATGTAGGACTATGTAGGAAGGAAGAGTTAGATGGATGTTAAAGTAAGTTAAAAGATTAAAAGATATCATGGGCCAAAGGGCCTGTATTGAGCTTTGTTCAACGAGGGCGTATGTTCCACATTTGTGGCAACATTATAACAACTAAGAAGCAATCAGCAATCTGGCACATTTGAGAAGGATCCATGTTGGATGGGGTGCAACTTTTCTTTGGTTCTAGTGAGGATAGAAGTGGGTGATGAGAGGAAATGGATTTGATTCAGGTTCAAGGAGGTTGCGAAGACTGTAAATGATTCACTCTCAGGCAACAGCTGGTTAGCAAAAAGAAATTTCTGTGGGGGCCCAAAGACAATGCCATTTGTTCTTGCCATTGTTTAAATGAAAGATATTTCTCTACATCAGAATATGAAAAACACTTGAGAATAACTAACTACAGTATATCAAACATGTTACAGAACCATGTTACTATTACAAATAGTTGTTAATGGTATGATGGTATTTGATTTGCTGTCTCTGAAGTTCTGAACACAAGACAACATCTTAAGACCTCTCTGATATAGATAGCTAAGGGTGGCTAAGGTATAACCTCACTAAAGAGAGTCACCTGAACTTCAAAGGCTAGATCAATTCCCTGTTTATCTTCCACCGAGAGTTTAGCTGCAAAACCCACTAGTATTCCAACAATAGATCTTCCCTCCCTACCAAGGAGGAGATGCTTCTAGTGAGTAGTTTAAACATGGTGAATCACGTATTAATTTGGATAAAATTCTTAAAACACATTTAAACGCAGAGGATTTCTACCTAATCAAATTATAATCAATTTTCAAAACACAAAGGATATTCAAAAACACAGGTGTAAGTTAAAAAGACATATCAATGAATTGCAGACTAATGAGTCATCCGTCACAGAAATCAAAGGCAGAGGAATGCATTCTAGTTACCCTGGCTTTCTGACTTTATTCTTTTCATTCCTTGATCATTCCTAACAAGCCTAACTGTTTCTTTTTTTGTAACTTGATGACTTCACACACATGTGAGATTTATTTCAGAAACCTTTGCTATGAAATTCACACAGATTCTAAACGCTTCTGGGGACAGAGATCCAAGACACCCAAAATTAATGGCTGAAAGGGCTGACACTCGAACTACACAAAGCTCCCAACTATTGATAGATCAGCTACTGATGTGCTAAATGTGCTATTAGTCAGCTCTCCAAGCTTCCTCAAACTGAATATTTAGCCAGTGTTGTCTGGTTTGATTTAGGCCCAATAAACGTAATCCTTTGTTTTACATTGCATCTCTTGAGCAGTGAGCCCTGTGCTGTGGGCCAGTAGTCTGTGCTCTATAGACAAGGCTGTTTGCTTGTAAATCTGTCTTTTTAACTTTGGGTTGATTATTGCTTGCAACTTACTTTGAGAACTGAAGACTGGTTCTTGTTTACAACAAGAAGCTGAGCAAAGAAAATTAGTTTGGAGTGTGACTTACTGAAAACCACACGTTGAACCCTTCGAAAGTTGAGCTTGGAAAAAAGACCCCCTCGGGCCCTGGAGAGTGAATATCCATCACAAAGGCATGCTTATTAGAGACTAGAGTTAACACAAAGATGGTATGTACTGATTATTCAATGATTGGTTATTTTCCTGATAAAGGGTCTAGTGCTTTTCCAGCGTATATAATGAGTAAATTCTTCTTGGGCTTACATCCGGGTACAGGTACCAATTATAACTGGCATTTCAATGACAAACTCTGTCATTTTCTTCAGGGATGACGCCCGGCAAATCTAGACCAGTGGTATTTATACCCCAGTCGTCACTCCCTCCTGATTGGTTAGTCCTCAACCAATCAGCTTTCCACTCTCCCACCTTGTTCACAATCAAATTCCTGTTCTTACTTAGAGCGAGACCTGTGCATTTGTTAAAATTCTTTTCATCTAGTTTTATTTCAATGGTTTCTTTTACCAGGTGGTCCCAAAGCCAGTGGCGCAGCACAGTACTTTTGTGTCATTGTACCATAGAGTGTTCTGCTGCTGCCAATTTCTCCGGGTAATCCAAACGGAGAGACCTCCTGTGCTCCTTGATGCAGGTTTCCACGATGTGTCCCATCTGGCTGATGAACACTGCTCTGCATTCACAGGGAATCCTGTGAACACCATTTGACCTGAATCCCAGGTCATCTTTGACCTGCATAAGCTGTGACTTGAGCTTCCTTAAGGGAACCTGTAAGGAACCCATTTTGATTGATACCTGTACCTGGCTGGAAGCATGAGAAGAATTATTCATTATTTTCCTGATAGTTTTCACAATATGATTTGACTTATTGCCTGTCAATATTGTAAGCCTGACATCTTGAAAGTTTTGAAGTCCTCAGATCCTGACAGTTACATAGCTTTTATCTGTCTTCTCACAACCTGAAGATAGATTTGATTAGCTTTGATAACATGTGTATATATAGATATCTACAGTACTGTGCAAAGGACTTAGAAATATGTAAAAAAAATTCTGTAAATTTAATATAAGGTGCAGTAAGCTGTAAAAAACTAAATCAAACTGCATCAGTCCTCTCAGGTACACAGTTGTGGTGTTTCATAAGAAAATCAGCTGGCAGGTTGTTCCAAGCATCTTGGAGAACTTGCCACAGTTCTTCTACAGACTTTGACTGTCTCACTTGTTTCTGTCTCTCCAAGTAATCCCAGACAACTTCAGTGCTCTGTGGAGGCTATACCATTTGAAACCATATATATACAGTGTGTATGTGTATGTATATATTTTATACACATCTTCATCGGTTGTCCATTGAAATCCAGTGACGACGTCCACTCCTTTACCGGTGAGATCTTTGATGACTATACAGTCCTATCCTAGACCCACAAGCTCTATTGCAGGTGGGACATGTATATGTGGTAGTGGTGGCAACCATGGCTGCATTTCTCCTGGCTCTTTTCTGTTGTCTTCTGGTTGTTCTTTCCATCTCCAGAATACGAACTCTGTCCCCACATGGCTGTGGCCAAGTGTTACGGTCAGCAGCAACATCCTCCAGGTCCTCGGGCTGATCTTGCACTTCCTTAAAGCATCCTTCATCTGATCCTTATAGCACTTCTTCGGCCCTCCAGCTGAGCGTCAACCATGATGTAGCTGGCCGTATAACACTCTGTGGGGTGGCCAACATGGGGGCATCCTTATCACGTGCCCCAGCCACTGCAGCTGCCGCTGAGTGATCATGGCCTCAATACTTCTGCAGTTGGTCTTTACAAGTATTTCAGTGTGAGGCACCCGCTCACGTCAAGTAATTCCCAGGATGTGCTGGAGGCAGCTTCTGTGGAAGCGCTCCAAGGACTTGATGTGACGGCTGTAGGTTACCCAAGCTTCACAGCTATAAAGGAGGGTGGTGACACAGACCGCTTGGTATACAGCGACCTTTGTGGAGGGACAAAGGCTCCTGTTCTGAAAGACTCTATACGAAGTCTCCCAGAGGCAGCTGATGCCTGTTTAATGCGGCTCTGGATGTCGTTGTCAATGCCACTATCCTCAGAGAGAATGCTCCCCAGATATTTGAAAGCAGGCTCTACTGACAGCTTTTCATCACCAACAGTGAAGGCAGGTAGGGTGGGTGGGACACTGGTACTCCATTGGCAAACCACTTTTGTCTTGGTGGTATTGACAGTAAGCCCCATCCTGCTGTACGCTCTCACCGCCACAGCAAGGACAGTCTGAAGATCCTCTGGAGCCTGGGCCACAAGAGCACAGTCATCTGCATACTGCAGCTCCAGGACCCGTTCTCTATGGAGTTTGGTGGTTGCATAGAGCCTCCTGATGCAAAGGAGATTACCATCCAATCTGACATCCACTGCCACACTGCTGCTGTCTTCAATCTCGTTGTGGAGAAGCTTGGTAACACACAAGAGGAAGATGTTAAAGATCACTGGTGCTAGCACACACCCCCGCCTCACCCCTGTGCATACAAGGAAGGGCTCGGATTCTAGTCCTCTGATGGTCACCTGAGCAGTCATTCTATCGTGGAATTGGTGGAGGATGTTAACAAATTTATTGGGACAGCCAAACCTGAGGAGGACATCCCATAAGAGCTCTCTGTGCACAGTGTCGAATGCTTTGGAGAGGTCGACAAAGGCCATAAACAGGTCCTGATGTTGCTCCCAGCACTTTTCCTGAAGCTGCCTGGCTGTGAAGATCATGTCGATTGTGCTCCTGTTCTTCCTAAATCCACTCGGTGATGTTGCTGATGAGCCTCTGAAGCATCACTTTAGCTAGCACCTTTCCAGCAACAGAAAGGAGTGATACGCCCCTACTATTGCCGCAGATGGCTTTGTCACCCTTGTTCTTATAAATGACAATGATGTTTACATTTCTCCATTACTGTGGGATGTTCTCATCAGTCCAGGCCTTGGTGATGTACTGGTAGAGGTTTAATGATAACTCCGATGCCATCTACAACTTGCTTAAGGACATGCACAAAGCACACCAGGCAGCTTTAGACAACCCTTCATCCACCAGCATCAGGCAGCATTGGCAGGCAGCTCGCAGTAAAGTGCAAAAGGCAATACAGACCATACAAAATGAGTGGTGGACTGAAAAGGCACATGAAATTCAATCCTTTGCCGATAATAATGACATGCATAATTTTTACAATGCTGTCAAAACCATCTACTGCCCAATAAATCGATGCATTACTCCCCTAAAAACAGCAGGTGGACAAACACTTCTGAAGAATTAGAATACCATTCCGCTGAGGTGGGCTGAGCATTTTAACACCCTGTTTAATCAGGACTCTGACGCAGACCCCACCATCCTGAACTGCCTGAACTTCCTCCTATCCATGACCTCAGTCTACCACCAACATTCCAGAAGGTTCTATCAGCTGTCCATTCCCTTAAGAACAACAAGTCCCCTGGTAGTGACAATATCTCTGCTGAGCTACTGAAGGGTGTGTGTGTGTGTGTGTGTGTGTGTGTGTGTGTGTGTGTGTGTGTGTGTGTGTGTGTGTGTGTGTGTGTGTGTGTGTGTGTGTGTGTGTGTGTGTGTGTGTGTGTACATAGACACACACATACACACTAGGGTGGAGAGAGATTTGTGAATGACAGTAGTCTGCTTTGGGTCTTTTTGGAGGGAGCAGCAGAGAGGAAAAGAGGGAAAATGTCACTGAATACCATTGGAAGGAGAGTCCCCATCGCAAGAAGTGCTTTGTGCAGATTCATGGCTCCAAGGAGGAAGGGCCAATATTCCTGAGAGAGAGCCAGTTTGTTCGAGTTGGACTTCGAGGGAAGTTCGGAATGTGGGGTGTGCATTCATGCAGACTGGAGTCCAGCACGTGTGTAAAAGATGACTCCAGTATAAGCTCCAACAATCTGTGCACATTGGACTGGTTTAACTGTAATCGGCCCTTTCATCTTCTTTTCTCTTTCACATGAACTGTTCATCATAGGTGTAATTCACAAATATATAATTTTATATGGTGTATGATCTGTTATTTCTTGACAACAGATAATTGTGAATAGGCAGTATTTACAGAAGTCAAGGATCCCTTTAATTGGAATATCATGACATTCCCATTTGGTTCAACCTTAAATCATACCAGCCCTAGACATATATTGTTTGTGAAAGGTGGCCTTCTTACTGCTGAATCACATGGCTGTTAGCAAAGCAGGCTAATAAGCCAAATTTGCATATGAGCACAATGAGGGCATTACATATATATATATACACACACACACACACACATAAAAATGACTTTTGCACACTACTGTATATAATTTATTTATAGATACAGCATGGAACAGGCCCTTCTGGCCCTTTGAGCCTCACTACCCACAAACCCTTTGATTTAACCCTAGCCTCATCTCAGGACAATTTACAATCACCAATTAACCTACTAACCAGTACGTCTCTGGACTGTGGAAGGAAACTGAAGCACTTGAAGAAAACCCACGTGCACAGGAGAAGGAACGTACAAACTTACTTATGGAGGATGCTGGAATTGAACTCCAACACCCTGAGATGTAATAGCATCACGCTAACCTCTATGCTACTCTTGCGCCCCAAATTACATGTGTCTCTCATTCTGTGTGAGCAATCCTTGCTTCTTGCTGCCGCTCTGCAGAGTGAACATATTTTAAAACATGTAGCCTATGGTTGCCTATCAGATCCTTTATTGCCAAACATTTGTCTTCTTTAACTGACAACATTCTTAACTTTGTTCCTACTCTAATTGTCCCATTGCTGGTGAAAGCACGACCAGAACATAATGAACCAGAAATTTATTGAAACTGTAATGTGCTTAAAAGCAAGAAATAAATGAGGAAGAGATGAAAAAGCTCTTTTGAAAATTAAGTACTTCTCAATAACTTACTAAATTGCTTATTTTGTCAGTTTAATAAAATAAGCAGTTACATTTGAAGAGACAAAGCTTGCTACTGACAAAGCCACTTAATCATTTGTAAACACAGCCTAATCTAATAATACTATGGCATTTCAAATTAGGTTTCTATTAAAAATATCCCTGCTTCATAACCATCTTTCTGGCATAACCCAGGTTAAACACTTAACTAAAGATCTCAGCAGCAAAGTTAGCTGTAAGGCTATCAATTTTAAATAAATGGATTAAAGAGAGCTGGCAATCATCATCAAGGAATCCCACCATACAGGCCATGTTCTCTGCTAATTGCTGCCATTGAACAGGAAGTACAGGAGCCTTAGGTCCTACACCACCAGGTTCAAGAACAGGGCCATCATGCTCCTGAAATGACATGAATAATATCACTCACAATAACTCCAAACTGATTCCACACCTACTGATTCAATTCAAAGCCTCCATAGTACACATAATCAGTTTATATTCTTTGATTGATAGATTATTTCATTTATTTGTTCATTTAGGCGGTTTTCTTTTACAGTCATAGAGTTTTAGAACACTACAGCACAGTCCGCCCCCCTAGACTGTGCCAAACCAATAAATTGCCTAGTCTCATTGACCTGTACCCAGACAGTAATGCTGTCTACCCCTCTCTTCCACATACGTATCCAAATTTCTTTTAAGTGTTGAAATCAAACCCACATCCACCACTTCTGCTGGCTGCTGGTTCCAATTGTTCTCTAAGAAGTTCCCTCTCATTTCACTTAAGCATTTCACCTTAACCTATGATCTCTAGTTCTAGTTCACCTAACCTCAATAGGAAAAAAACCTGTTTGCATTTACCTTATCTGCACCCATCATAATTATGTATACCTCTACCAAATCTCCCCCTATGCTTCCATAGTTTATGGATTAAAGTCAACCATTCCCTATGACTCAGGTCCTCAAGTTCTGTTTACGTACTTGTAAAATTTCTCTGCACTCTTTCTGTCATATTGACATCATTCCTATTGGTAGATGACCAAAATAGCACACAATACTCCAAATTAGGCCTCACCAATGTCTTATACAACTTCAACATAATATTCCAACTCCTGAACTCAATACTTTGATTTATGAAGGCCAATGTGCCAAGAGCTCTCTTTACAACCCTATCTACCTGTGTTGCTACTTTCAAGGAATTATGGATTTGAGTTCCCAGATCTCTCTGTTCTACCGCACAGCTCAGTGCCATACCACTCACCATGTAAGTTCTACCCTGATTTGTCCTTTCTAAGTATAACACATCAACCTCAGCTGCATTAAATTCCAGCTGCCATTTTCAGCCCATTTTTCCAGCTGGTCCAGATTCTGCTGCAAGCTTTGATAGCCTTCCTCACTATCCATTACACCCTCTGTCTAGGTGTCATATACAAATTTGCTGATCTAGTTTACTACATTATTATCTAGATCATTGATACATGTGACAAATAACAATGGACCCAGCACCAGTTTCCGTGGAACACCACAAACCTCCAATCAGAGAAGCAACTATCTGGTATCACTCTCCTGTGAATCCAATGTCTAATCTAATTTACTACTTCATCTTGATGCCAAGTGACTGAACATTCTTGACCAACCTCCCATTTGGAACGTTATCAAATGTAGACAACATTCAATGCCTTGCCTTCATCAATTTTCCTTGTAACTTCCTTGAAAAATTGTAAGAATGGTTAAACATGACCTACCACGTTTAAGTTCTGCTGAAGGGTCTCAGCCCGAAACGTCGACTATACTCTTTTCCATAGATGCTGCCTGGCCTGCTGAGTTTCCAGCATTTTGTGAGTGTTGCTACCACGTTGGCTATCGCTATTTTTCTACACACAGTGGCCACTTTATTAGATACCTCCTGTACCTAAGAAAGTGGCCACTGAGTGTATGTTTGTGGTCTTCTGCTACTGTAGCCCATCCACTTCAAGGTTCAACATGTTGTGTTGTCAGAAATGCTCTTCTACATGCCATTGTTGTAATGTGTGGCAATTTGAGTTACTGGCACCTTCCTGTCTGCTTTATCTAATCAGGCCATTCTCCTCTGACCTCATTAATAAGGCATTTCCACCCACAAAACTGCTGTACACTGGATTTTTTTTGTTTTGCTTTTCATACCATTCACTGTAAACTCTAGAGACTATTGTGCATGAAAATCCATTGAGATCAGCCAGGATTTTCTGAGATACTCAAACCACCACATCTGGCACCAACAATTATTCCACAGTTAAAGTCACTTAGATCACATTTTGTTCCAGTCTGATGCTTGCTCTGAACAACAACTAAACCTCTAGTCCATTTCTGTATGCTTTTATGCATTGAGTTGCTGCATGATTAGACATTTGCGCTAATGGGCAGGTGTGTCTAAAAAGGCACCACTGTGTGTATAGAGATACTATGCTACATATCATCAGGAGGGGGAAAAAGCAATTTACAAAAAGAAAGCCATTTTTCTTGTCATAGTGTACTTACCCATAAATGCTCCATGCTACAAATATATGGAACATCTTCAACTTGTTAGCTGCGTAACGCTGTGGCAATCATCAAACGTTCTATTCCCGTGGAATTATTTTGTTTAAGATGTTGAAGCTTTTATTATAAATGCCCCTTTGTAGATAACAGTAAGTGGTCTTTTTTTTCCCCCAGTTCAAATACCATCGTTGGGCAGAAGGTCACAAGTTGCTTGCATGGTAGGAATTTGGAATTCAACCGATGAATTTTGTGTCAACTTGATTACCTTTTGTATAATGCCTGAAGCAAAGTGATGAAATAGAATTCTGAAGGATTAAAGCAATCTATTTCCAAGATAAAAAGAAAATTAATGAAACTAGAGCTTATCATTCTGCCTTTCTGTGTCTGCTTTTCTTCCAGCAATCTTCGTTTATAAAAGCCAAAACAAGCATAAACAATTTTTTTTCTGTTTATTACAGTTTTTTTTCATAGTCCTCAATAATGTTGGCACACTGACCTGCAAAACTTGACCAAAACTCATAGTTCTCAATTAAAGACAATAAATACTCTTTACTGAAATTGAATTGAGGATGATTAGCAATTCGCGTAATAATCAGGAGCAAAAAAATGAAACTTTTCAAAAGTAGTTTGTATTCATTCAGTAAGTTACGGTGGCCTAAAACTGTGTGCCATGTATGAAGCCATCCAAAAAAATCATGCCATTTGCCGAAATGCAGATGATCAGTACTGTGATCAATGGGTTTGAGCAGCAATCCACAATGAGAAATTGTGTAGAAGGCTCTGAGAGACACCCTAGATGATGGATAATAGGATAACAGATCCTATAGATAAGTTGAAAAATAAATCAATATAGATATAACATAATTTATCTCAGGACAAAAAAGGAGAATTGCCACAGAGGAAGCAGGAGATTACCAGACAATCAGACAATGACCATCTCAAAGAAGAGTGTCCAAACATCTACCAGTGATATATTAGATGGAAGAGCAAAGCCTCAGAACACAAGGATGTCCCTTTAGAAGGGAGATGAGGAGGAATTTTTTAACTAGAAGGTGGTGAAATTGTGAAATTAATTGCCACAAATGACTAAAGCTGCTAAGAATTTGGGTATATTTAAACTGGAGGTTTATAGTTTCTTGATTAGTAAGGGTGCTAAAAGTTACTGGGCGAAGGCAGTAGAATGGGATTGAGAGAGCTAATCAACTAATGCACCATCAATAACTCTCGGAGACGGGAGGCGAGATATAGGCAGTGCCTCCAATCGCCTTTATACCGGGGTCCGTGGGAGGAGCCACAGGAGCAGTCAGCGGGGGGGCATGTCCAGACAGGTATATGTAGTTCACCACATTCACCCCCCTTTTTGTTTTAAAAGAGAGTCCACATGGGGCGAAGTTTCTTACATTTACAGGTTAAGTCTATCAGGTGGTCGAATCTGTCACTGCGATCTACGTAGCACCGGCGGTGATTGCACCAGAGACGGTGGTTGTGCTGGTTCTGGCCTGACTTGAAGTGTTGGCCCATTAGGCGTCAGTGATCCCTCATGCGTGTGCGAGGCGCCTGGTATGGGAGTGTCGTGAGGAGTCTGTGTAGGGCTTGGTGTGCGCGGTGTCAGGTGGGTATACACCTCGCTGGGTACAGGATTCATAGTTACCATGGATTGTTCGGGGTAGTGGTCTGCTGCTCCTGCGGGCGCCAGGTCGCAGATGAAGACCGTGTCCTCCCGCCCATCAGATAAGACCATGTAGGCATACTGGGGGTTCGCATGTAGTAGATGAACCCTCTCTACCAGCGGGGAGTATTTATTGCTCCGTGCATATTTCCGGAGCAGCACTGGCCCTGGGGACGTCAGCCAAGCCGGTAGGGTGGTCCCAGTGGCAGACTTCCTGGGAAAAGAAAAGAGGCGCTCATGAGGGGTGGCATTGGTGGACGTACATAACAGGGAGCGGATAGAGTGGAGTGCCTCGGGGAGGACCTCCTGCCATCGAGAGACCGGCAACCTCTTTGACTTAAGGGCTAAAAGTGTGGCCTTCCACATTGTAGCATTCTCCCTCTCCACCTGTCCATTTCCCCAGGGACTATAGCTCGTGGTCCTACTAGTAGCAATGCCCCTAGCCAGCAGGTACTGGCGCAGCTCGTCACTCATAAAGGAGGACCCTCTATCACTGTGGATATAGCAGGGATATCCGAACAGAGTGAAGAGCTGATGCAGGGCTTTTATGACGGACGTGGCAGTGGTGTCGGGGCAAGGGATGGCAAAGGGGAACTGCGAGTACTCGTCGAAAATGTTGAGAAAGTAGACATTGCGGTCGGTGGAGGGAAGGGGGCCGTTGAAGTCAACACTCAGTCGCTCAAAGGGGCGGGTGGCCTTGATAAGTTGTGCCTTGTCAGGACGATAGAAGTGCGGTTTGCACTCAGCGCAGATCTGGCAGTCCCTGGTCATCGTCCTGATGTCCTCAAGGGCGTAAGGCTGGTTCCGGGCTTTCACAAAATGGTAAAATCGGGTGATTCCCGGGTGGCAAAGATCTGCATGGTCTGCTGTGCGCTGGCACACGCTCCCCAGGATAGAGCATCAGGGGGCTCATTGAGCCTTCCAGGCCGGTACAGGATATCATAGCTGTAGGTGGAGAGTTCTATTCTCCACCGCAAAATTTTATCATTTTTGATTTTGCCCCGCTGTTGGTTGCTGAACATGAACGCAACTGAGAGCTGGTTGGTCAGCAAGGTGAACTTTTTGCCGGCGAGATAGTGCCTCCAGTGCCTAATAGCTTCCACTATGGCCTGGGCTTCTTTCTCCACCGTGGAGTGCCGAATTTCAGGGCCTTGAATTGTACGAGAGAAGAATGCTACTGGCCTGCCTGCCTGATTGAGGGTAGCAGCCAGCGCGAAGTCAGAGGTGTCACTCTCTACTTGGAAGGGAATGGTCTCGTCCACCGCATGCATTGTTGCTTTGGCAATGTCCCCTTTAATGCGGCTGAAGGCCGTGCGGGCCTCGGCAGAGAGGGGAAATGTGGTGGACTTGACCAGGGGGCGGGCCTTGTCTGCGTAATGAGGAACCCATTGGGCGTAATAGGAAAAGTAGCCCAGGCACCGTCTAAGGGCTCTGAGGGTGGTGGGAAGAGGGAGTTCTAACAGTCGGCATACGGTCAGGGTCAGGGCCAATGACCCCGTTCTCCACAACATACCCAAGAATAGCAAGTCGGGTGGTTCCGAACACACACTTGTCCCTGTTATAAGTAAGGTTCAGGGCTTTGGCCACTTGGAAAATTCGTTGGAGGTTGGCGTTGTGATCCGGCCAGTCGTGACTGCAGATGGTGATGTTATCCAGATATGGGAATGTGGCCTTCAGTTGGCATTGGTCCACCATCCGGTCCATTTCCCTCTGGAAGACAGAGACACCATTCGTGACACCGAAGGGGACATGCAGGAAGTGATAGAGCCTGCTGCCCGCCTCGAAGGCGGTGTAGGGGCGGTCCTCCGGGCGGATGGGGAGCTGGTGATAAGCGGATTTCAGATCTATGGTCGAGTACACCTTGTACTGAGCTATCTGGTTGACCATATCCGCGATGCGGGGTAGGGGGTACGCGTCAAGCTGCGTGAACCTATTGATGGTCTGGCTATAGTCCATGACCATCTTATTTTTCTGCCCGGTCCGAACAACAACCACCTGGGCCCTCCAAAGACTTGTGCTTGGCTCAATGATCCCTTCCCTGAGCAGCCGCTGCACCTCCGACTGAATGAAGACCCTGTCCCCCGCGCTGTACCTCCTGCTTTTAGTTGCCACAGGTTTACAGTCAGGGGTCAGGTTGGCGAACAGCGGTGGGGGAGGGATCTTGAGGGTGGAGAGGCTGCAAGTGGTGTCAGTAGCGCAGCTGTTGGCATGGTGCTGGGTGGGATGTGCGGGTGTGTGTGTGTGTGTGTGTGTGTGTGTGGTCAGTAGCGGGGTATATGATGAAATCCCACAAAACTGAGGATTCCTGACAGTGATTGGTGGGAGGGGCCCGTCATACGCCATTGTCACACTTTTTAGGTGTCTCTGGAAGTCCAGCCCCAATAGCACAGGTGCACACAGTTAAGGCATGACTGTGTATCCCGATATTCTGTGCCCTGCACCATCAATGTCGCTACACAACCCCCCCGGATGTCTGTGGAATGCGACCCAGAAGCCATGGCGACCCTCTGGCTTACCGGCTGTGTCACGAGTCCACAGCATTGCACCGTGTCCGGGTGAATAAAACTCTGAGTGCTGCCCGTGTCAAACAGGCAGCTAGTCCTGTGCCCCTCCACCAGGATGTCCATCATTGACCTTGCAAGCTGGTGTGGGGCGCTTTCGTCGAGGGTTACGGAGGCCAGAGTTGAATCGCCGTCTTGGTGCCCGGTAAGCAACTGTGGATCGGAGGCGGGGCGAGCTGGCGCCAACAAAGATGGCCGCCCCCATGCCTCGCACGAGGCGGGCAGGCAAGATGGCGGCGACCAAGATGGCGGCCCCCATGCCTCACACGCGGCGCTTCTCGACCCCGCTCGTGGTTTAGACTTACAGACCTTGGTGAAATGGCCCTTCTTTCTGCAACTGGAGCAGGTAGCTTCTCGGGCCGGGCAGCGTATTCGGGGGTGTTTTTCGAGTCCACACTGCATGGACTTGCGACAGGCAGCAGCCGTGGTCGATTCGCTGGCGGGTGGCGGGGTCTGCAGCGTCCATGGGACCGGTGGGAGCTCGCGCGGCTAGACAGCGTCAGCATTGTGCAGAGCAGCCTCCTCGTGTCGGCCAGCTCGATCGCCGAGCGTAAGGTAAGATCGGCGTTTTCCAGCAGCCACTGGCGCACGTACACTGACCTGATCCCCGTAACGAAGGCGTCTCGTACCAGGAGCTCCGCATGCTCTTCCATGTTTTAAAATTCCAGCGAATAAAATTGATGCACCATCAATAACTTTTGGAGACCTGAGGTGAGATATAGGCTTTTATTCGCTGCAAGAGAGCAGTCAGCAGCAGGAGACCACCACACAACATCCTGGAGACTGAGGGAGGAGCAGTGCCTCCAATCGCCTTTATACAGGGGTCTGTGGGAGGAGCCACAGGAGCAGTCAGTGGGTGGGGGGGGGCGTGTCCAGACAGGTAGATGTAGTTCACCACACAGCCATAATGGAATGGTGGAGCAGACTTGATGGGCTAAATGGCCTAATTCTGTTCCTATGTCTTATGATCTTATGGGAGGTTACAATTAACCAGAACCACATCTGTACCAAACATACAAATACAATTCCTGGTTTGAAGCTAGTAAAGCTTCTCCTGACTCCAAAATCCTTTCCATTATTCACAAGGCAAAAGTGATGGAATATTACGTGATGGAATATTATCCCACTTACTCAAATTTGTTCATTTGCATTTACCCTGAAAACCCTGAGCATCATCAAGGATGAATCAGTTCATTCAATTGGCACCCCATCCACCATAAGCATTCTTTTCCTCCACTATTGGAAAACAATGATTACATTGTGTATTATCTACAAAATACACTACAGTTACTCACCTATTTATTGCATCTCAAACCCTTGACCTTTACCACAGAGTATTGTAAAAAATTTAAGTCCATGAGAACCTGCAAATTCCCCTGTAAGATGCACAGCTATCCTGAATTGAAAGGCATCACTATTTTGCCATTGCTATCATGTATAAACCTTTAAACTTCTTACTAAGAGCACTGTAGGAATACTTCCACCAAAATAAAACAATGCACTGAACCTGGTTAATCATAAACCTCTCAAGGCAGCTACCCATCACCTTCCTTGGAGCCCCTTCTCTTTCTTTTTATCCCATTGTCCACTGTCCTTTCCAATAAGATTCCTGCTTCTTCAGCCCTTTACCTATTCCTCATATCACATTCCAGCTTCTCACTTCATCCCCCTCTCCCAACCCACCTACCTTCCCCTTCATCTGGTTTTGCCTGTCATCTTCTAGCTTGTACTCCTTTCCCCTCCCCCCCACTTTCTTATTCTGGCTTCTTCTCCCTTCCATTCTAGTCCTTATGAAGGGTCTTGGCCTGAAACATTGACTGTTTATTCCTTTCCATAGATGCTGCCTGACCTGCTGAGTTCCTCCAGTATTTTCTATGTGTTACCCAAGGCTTTTAGGGATCTCCAGATCTAGAAGAGTGAATTAAAAAAAGGTTTACTCAAATGTGCTCGAATTAAATATGTTAAACCATTTTTCATTAAAGGACCATACTTTGTGAATCACAAAAATAACAATTGTTTCAACTTTAGATACAATTTGTTGTGAAGGAACTGGCACGTTAACATATTGGCTGTACAAGCAAACTGCTTAGCCTATTAACATTTTCTGAATGTTTTCACATTTTTTTTGAATCTGAGAGGAATTAAAATACTCCATATCCATCAAACATCTGTTTAGATGTGAGTGGATAATATTCTCATCTCTCTTTCTCCAGTTTCATGTTTCACCCCAGAGATTTGACCACAAACATTGAAGCAAATATTTCAATAGAGTGTGACAGAGTTAAAAGAACCAATTTTTGATGAGATGTTAAAGCAGGGACCACTCCACACCCTCAGGTGACCATAAAAGCTGATGCTAGCTTAAAGTGCAGCAGTTAGCAAACAGCATATATTGCATAACTAACTTTATTACCACTTTGCTCATTGTGAGAAGTTGTGCACAGGCTGACTACAATGCTTCCTAGTTTATAACAGTGAATACACTTCAAAAGAACTCCACTCACTGCAGAAGGCCTTCATCATTTGGGATCAGAGATGAAGATCAGAAAGGGCAAGGATAGCATAGCTGGGGGATCTGATGAAGTACTATGGACCTGAAATATTATCTGTTTCTCTCTTCACTGCTGCTGTCTGGCCTGTTCAATGCTTCTAGCATTTCCGTTTTATCTCAGTTTTCCAACATCTGAAAGTTCAAATTATGTTTATTATCGAAGTATGTATACCATATGCATAAACCTTGAATTCCATCTTCTTGCATGCAGCCACAAAACAAGAAAGCACAAAAGAAGCCATGAAAAGCCCTACATAACGAAGACCATCAACCATCCAATGTGTAAAAAAGAGCAAGTCATGTAAACGATAAAAAACTTGAATAGATAATATAAGACCGTAAGACCATAACACATATGAGCAGTCTGTGGCAGAACATTCCACAGATTCTGTACCCTCTGGTGAAAAAAGTTCCTCCTTACGTCTATTTAAAAAGTTTGTCCCTCAATTTTGAGGCCGTACCCTTTAGTTCCGGATATTCCCACCAGAGGAAACATCATCTCCACATCCACCCTATCTAGTCTTTAAACGTTAAGATTTCAATGAGATCTTCATGCATTCTTCTAAATTCCAGTGAGTACAGGCCCAAAGCTTCCAAATGTTCCTCATATGTTAACTCCTTTACTCCCAGAATGATCCTCATGAACCTCCTTAGGACTCTCTCTAATGACAACAGATCTGAGATATGGGGCCCAAAACTATTGACAATACTCCAAGTGCAGTTTGACTAGTGTCTTATAAATGCTTAGCATTATTTCCTTGCTTTTATATTCTATTCCCCTTGAAATAAATGCCAACATTGCATTTGCCTTCTTTACCACAGTTAGCCTGTAAATTAACCTTCTGGGAGTCTTGCATGAGGGCTTCTAAGTCTCTGACACCTCTGACATTTGAATTTTCTCCCTATTTAGATAATATTGTTACTTTTACCAAATGCATTATCATTATCATACATTTCCCAACACTATTCCATCTGCCACTTTTTTGCTCATTCTTCCAATTTGTCTAAATCCTGCTGCAATTGCACTGCTTCCTCAGCACTACCTACCCTCTACATATCTTCGTATTATTCTCAAACTTTGCCACAAAGCCATCAATTCCATTATCTAAATCACTGACAAACAATGTGAAAAGTAGCGATCCCCATACTGACCCCCGAGGACCACCACTAGACACTGGCAGCCAACTAGAAAAGGTCACCTTTAATCCCACTCGCTGCCTCCTGCCTGTCAGCCATTCCTCTATCCATGCCAGTATCTTTTCTGAAATGCCAAAGGATCTTAACTTGTCAAGCAGCCTCCTGTGTGGCAACTTATCAGATCCCTTCTGAAAGTAACTGACATCCACCCTGCTTGTTACTCCCTCAAAGGACTCAAACATATTTGTCAGGTAAGATTTCCCGTGACAGACACCAAACTGACTTTGACTTACTCTATCATTAGTCTCCAAGTACCCCAAATCCTCATCCTTAAAAATAGGCTCCAACTCTTTCCCAAGCACTGAGGTTAGGTTAACTGGTCTATAATTTCCTTTCTTATGCCTTCCTCCCTTCTTAAAGAGCGGAATGACATTTGCAATATTCCAGTCCTCCTGAACCATGCCAGTATCAAGTGATTCTTGAAGGATCATGACCAATACATCCATTATCGCTTCAGCAATCTCTCTCAGGACTCTGGGATGTAGTCCATCTTGTCCAGGTGACTTATCCACCTCAAAACCTTTGGGTCTGCCCTGCACATTTTGATTTGTCATAGCAATGGCACACACTCTGGCTCCCTGACACTAATGGACCTCTGGCATACCACTAGCATCTTCCCTAGTGAAACCTAATGCAAAGTACTTATTAAGTTCATCTGCAATATCTTTGTTCCCCATTTCTACCTCATCAGCATCATTTTCCAGTGGTCCAGAATCACCCTCCCTTTTACTCTTTATATAACAGAAAAAAACTTTTCATAACTTGCTTTATATTATTGGCTTGATTGCCCTCACATTTCATCTTTATCTTTCTTACTGCTTGTTTTTTGTTGCCTTTTGTTGGATTTTAAAAGCTTTCCAAATATCCAACTTCCCACTCACTTTTGCTCACTCATATGCCCTTTCCTTGGCTTTTATCTAATCTTTAACTTCCCTTGTCAGCTATAGCTGCCTATCCCTGCCATTTGAGAACTTCTTCTTCTGTGGGACATATCCATCCTGCAGTTTGTGAATTATTCCCAGAAACATCAGCCACCTCGGCTCTGCCATCACCACTGTCAGTATTCCTCTAATCCACCTGGGCAAGCTCATCTCTCATTCTCTCTCTGTCATTCCCTTTATTCCATTGTGATATTGATACATGTGCCTTATCTTTCTCTCAAATTGCAGAATGAATTTAATTATATTATGATCACTGCTTCCTAGGGCTTCCTTTACATTAAACTCCCTAATAAGATCTGGGTTATTAAACAACACCCAGTCTAAGATAGCCTTTTCCCAGTAGGCTCAAGCACAAGCTGCTCTAAAAAGCCATCCTAAAGGCATTCAACAAATTCCCTCTCTTGCAATCCAACATCAACCTGATTTTCCCAATCCCCTTGCATATTGAAGTCCCCTATTACAATTGTGTCATTACCCTTATTACATGCCTTTTCCAGCTCCCTTTGCAATATCATCCCCTCATCTTGGCTACTATTTGGAGACCCATATATTATTCCCATAATGTTCTTTTTACCCTTGCAGTTTCTTAACTCCACCCTCAAAGACTCAACTTTCTCTGACCCTATGTCACTCTTTCTAAAGATGTAATTCCATCTCTTCCCAACAGAACCACATCTCCACCTATGTCTTCCTGCCTGTCCTTTCGATACAAAGTATATCCTTTGATGTTAAGCTCCCAACTATGGCCTTCTTTCAGCCACGACTCAGTGATGCTCACGTCATACCAACCAATCTCCAGCTGTGCCATGAGTTCATCCATCTTATTCTGAATACAAAGCACATTTAAATACAGCACCTTCAATCCTGCGTTCCTCACCCTTCTATACAGAACATGAGCTGCAAAGCGGAAATTGAGTCACAGCTATGGAGCCAGTTCAGCACTGAGGCAGTGGAACTGCTCCAGGATCCCGACGGCTGCAGACCACACAGCCTGTTCAATGCGGATGCAAGTGAAACTGGCTCAGGAGCCCGATGGCTTCAGGGCAAACACTGCTCTTGAACATGATGACGTTGAGCCAAGACTCCTGCACCTACAGACTAATGAAGAGAAGCGAGGGAGACAGGTCAAATGCAGGCAGTTCTTTATTTTATTTTCACCATGTTTATTTAAATTTCACCATTTTATTTTAATAACATTTCTCTTAATTTTACTAACACAAAATGTTTTAAACCCGGAATTATGTGTTATCAGAACTAGTTATGTTGAAATGTCCTGACATAGAGGAATTATCTTTTTTGTCTCAATGTCTCTCTGACTTGTAAAGAAGATATACTGTGTTATTGGTAGTGAGTTGTTATTGTCACATGCACCCAGATACAGTGAAAAGCTTTTCCTGCATACTGTTAGAATATTACTCAGTGTTCTGAGGTTGAACAAGATAAAACCGTAACAATGCAGAATAAAGCGAAACAGCTACAGTGCAAGAAAACAATAAGGTGCAAGATCATAATGAGGTAGATTGTGATGTCAAGATTCCAATTTATTGCACTAGAGATCTATTTAATTGTCTATAGCAGTGTTATAGAAACTGTCTTTCAGCCCAATGGTACATGCTTTCAGACACTTGCATCTTCTACCTGATGGGAAGGGAGAGAATAGAGAATGCCCAGGGTGGGTGAGTTATTTTGATTATACTGGCTGCTTTACTGAGATGGCAGAAAGTATACATAGTGTCCATGGAGGGTGAGAGTGGTGTTGCCTTGTGTGATGTGCTGAGGTGTGTCCACAACTTTCTGCGGATTTTTGTAGTCATGCCCAAAGCAGTAACTACAATTATTGAGCAAACACGAGGAAATCTGCAGGTGCTGGAAATTCAAACAACAACAACACACACAAAATGCTGGTGGAACACAGCAGGCCGGGCAGCATCTATAGGGAGAAGCACTGTCGACGTTTCGGGCCAAGACCCTTCGTCAGGACTAACCGAAAGGAAAGATAGTAAGAGATTTGAAAGTAGTGGGGGGAGGGGGAAATGCGAAATGATAGGAGAAGACCGGAGGGGGTGGGATGAAGCTAAGAGCTGGAAAGGTGATTGGCGAAAGTGATACAGAGCTGGAGAAGGGAAAGGATCATGGGACGGGAGGCCTCAGGAGAAAGAAAGATGGGGGGGACAGCACCAGAGGGAGATGGAGAACAGGCAAACAACTAAATATGTCAGGGATGCGGTAAGAATGGGAGGAGGGGCATTAATGGAAGTTAGAGAAGTCAATGTTCATGCCATCAGGTTGGAGGCTACCCAGCCGGTATATAAGGTGTTGTTCCTCCATCCTGAGTTTGGATTAATTTTATATATTGGTGAGACCCGACGCAGACTGGGAGACTGTTTCGCTGAACACCTACGCTCGGTCCGCCAGAAAAAGCAGGATCTCCCAGTGGCCACACATTTTAATTCCATGTCCCATTCCCATTCTGATATGTCTATCCATGGCCTCCTCTATTGTCAAAATGAATCCAAACTCAGGTTGGAGGAACAACACCTTATATACTGGCTGGGTAGCCTCCAACCTGATGGCATGAACATTGACTTCTCTAACTTCCGTTAATGCCCCTCCTCCCCTTCTTACCCCATCCCTGACAGATTTAGTTGTTTGCCTGATCTCCATCTCCCTCTGGTGCTCTCTCCCTCCTTTCTTTCTCTTGAGGCCTCCCGTCCCATGATCCTTTCCCTTCTCCAGCTCTGTATCACTTTCGCCAATCACCTTTCCAGCTCTTAGCTTCATCCCATCCCCTCCGGTCTTCTCCTATCATTTTGCATTTCCCCCTTCCCCCACTACTTTCAAATCTCTTACTATCTTTCCTTTCGGTTAGTCCTGACGAAGGGTCTCGGCCCGAAACGTCGACAGTACTTCTCCCTATAGATGCTGCCTGGCCTGCTGTGTTCCACCGCATTTTGTGTGTGCTGTTGACTACAATTATTGTATTAATTCCAAAATTAAACCAGCCATCCCGACTTGTAGAAGCTTTTGTTTGATCATTCTATGGATCAGCCACTCACCTATTTATATGATGGGACCTTGAAATTTTCCAGTGACTGCTGAATTAAGAGTCTCAAAGTCATCCTTAATCAGATTGAATATCATGCAATCAAAAATGTCTCAAAAAGAATAGGATTATTTATGATTTCATGAAGGCATATTTGGAAATGCCTTCACTTGAAATAAGGATTGTTATATATGTGGGAATAAATGACTCATCTGAAAGGAGATAAATTTAGATATGAAGAAAACTTAGCAGTGCATTCAGGTTACTATAAGGATTCAAAGTAATTATTACGTGCATGAGTAGAATGATAAAGCAATAAAATGACTGATTTAAGTCCTGATGAAATGTGTTAGGCACAGGGAACAAAGTTGTGATGTACTAATGATTCTGCAAGGATGACCATGGTCTGCAAATCCCACACTTACTGGACCGGACACAGGGAACTCATCCCATTGGCTCGCTGTACCCTTGATTACAGTAAGGAGTTCTCAACAATGCCTAGGGTACAGGCAGCATACAGAATAGTTTATTTTAGGCTTTGATATCAGATAAAGATGAAAGTTGTCATTAGTTTTAACAATCTTTAAAAAAAAGTAAAATATAGGTAATACGTTGGTCAGAAGATGTTTTATATTACTGCAGCTATGCCATTGGGTATTTTATTTTCTGCAGTTCTTCTGTAAAATGCAGTGAGTTCTGTTAGTTAAGCTTCACAGTCCAGTATTCTGGTTTCTGATAAGGAGTCAGTTGATCCACTTGGGAATTTTGTGTTGTCTTGATAACTTTCTGTCCAGTGGGATGCCGTTGAGCATTCAAGAGAGATTGACGGCAGCAGATTTCCAGGTTTTCGGGTTTTGGGGAGCTGTTGGAAGAAGGATGTGCAGAGAAGAGCACAAGGGAAGTTGCTCACGGAACCCCACCTGAAGGACAGGCACCGTTGTAATAAGTTCTTTGTATAGACAAACGGTTCCACGGAGTAAGTGGCAATACTGTACATCTGAGATAGCCAGTTAGTCGTAACTGACTTCGAGCGAAGTTCGAATTGTGTCTGTTGTCTTTCATGCAGACACTGCCGTGACTAATTAAAGTGAGGCGTCCAACTACCCAGCAATGAACAACGTTTATGTGCACATTATATTCCGATTTAACTAATGGGACTTTTTTTGCTGTTAACAATTGGTTCAAGTTGACATATCCGTAAATATACTTCCACTTTAAGTTTATGCCAGTGTAAGTTGCTGTTATTTCCTGGCAAATGATAGGGCAGCATTTACCAGCATTCCCAATAAATTCTATTCTCTCAATGGAACATTGGTGTCAGGAGTGGGATGTGAGACCGACGATGGGATTGAAGAGCTACAACGTAGGATAGAGTGCCTTAAGACCCGGGGATAAAACCCTTGTACCCACGGGCTGGGCTCATGAAGATCAGATCTGGAGGGAGGGCCTGTTATCCGAGCATTGTGCTTTCCCAAGGAACCCCTGACGGAGCGAGCATACCCAGGCTCCCCAACCCATGGGATAGAGCGGTGCGCATCACTCACCCCCGTCGCGACCCGCACCTGAGAGCACAAGACGCTGTAGCCATGGGCGGATGGACACCATGGCAGATGCTGCCGGAGCAACAGGAAGACCAAAGGGACTCCACGATTTGCGCCTCAGGGATCACCCTGCAGCTCCCCAGATACAACGGTACTCGCAGTGGGGAATGCTGGAGGTGGCAGTTGTCCAATTGTGACAGACATCTCCTGCAGCTGGTGAACCCCCGGTGGCTTCGCGGTGCACAGGCAGATGGGGGCCGGCCATCTCGGAGTTGCAAGGATGTTGGGTAGGCTGCATGAACACTTCTACTGGCCTGGGTACAGGCAGGCCGTAGAGCTATCCCTAAACTGCTGGGATGCTTGCATGTCCTAGAAGAGGCCGGGTCACCAGCCTAGGGTGCCAGTGCAGCAGTACATGGTGTGGGCCCCAGTACGGGTCTACTGCCCCTCTCAGAAGAAGGGATGATCCTCCAGGCTTGGAAGCCACTGGAAGGGGCCGGGAGAATTGCTCGACCGCATCTCTGATGTAGTATATCGGGTGGTTGCCTGAACAGCGGAAAGCAATCATGCTGCATCGGGACTGGCTGGTACTGTGTCAGTCCTTGGCCGCCACTGACCCAGCGAGGCTGAAGGAAGGGACTGACACTCCGGGTGCCCTGCCTCTTGCCTCACACAAACAGGCGGCAGTTTCAACACCTACTGGGCATTTTGGATTTTGTTATGGACTATGGGATTGCCGGGGACGGCTGATCCATCAGTGGGGACAGTGTGCTGCTCTGAGGGAGCATGGTCAATGACCCGCTCCTGCATTTCTAATGAGCAGCACTGTTTACTGTTCTTGTGTTAAAATGCTTTTGTGGAATTATGGTGGGAAGCTCCAGTTCATTTATTGTTTCATTTTAGCTTGGGTTATATAGGTATTTGCTTGTGTGTTGTGGGTCACCCTGACTGTAACTGGGGTATGTGACGGTCACTTCCCCCTCTATATGAATCTGGTTGGGTTCACTCTCCGGGTCATGATGCCTGGTCTGTTTCGCATCGAGTCAACAATTATCATAATAAAACGGTTGTTGAGTTAACGAGCTTCCTAGTCTGTCATTATGGAGCAAATGCTCGCTACATTGGCAAGCAATAACATTGCATTGGGCAGCATTCACTGTAAATGTTGTTCCTTCAGTGGAACATTCCAACTTTCCTGTTTGGCTGAACCCTAATCATATCAACCCTAGATGTGTGTTGCTTATTGAAGATGGCCGCCTCACTATTATCAATGCAATGCTGAGTCATGTGGCTGTTAGCCTGAGATAGTTTATGAGCCTAATTTGTTATGAACCACCGTGAGAGGGTTACATATATTATAATTAAATTATGTGTTCATAATTTATATAATTTCAATATAAATTATTTTAATATAAAGCCAAATTAATTCAAATAATTAGTACATATCAGGTGAGCCAAATAATTAGTGCAAAACATAGACAAAATGCTGGAGAAGCTCAGCAGGTCAGAAGTGAAATAAAGTCACCATTTCAAACTGAGATCCTTCAGGAAAGGAAGGGGCAGAAGCCAGTGTAAGAAGTTGGGGGAGGGGAAGGAGTACAAGCTGGCAGCTGATAGGTAGGACCAGTGAGGGGGAAAGTTTTTGGAAAGGAGAGGCTGTGAGGTAATAGGTGGAAGAGGTAAAGGGTTGATGAAGACAGAATCTAAAAGAGGACAGCAGAACATAGTTCTTTCTTTGAGGAGGAGTGGAGCCAGAGAAAGGCAATGGTTAGGCCATGAGGATGGGGGGGGGGGGGGGGAAGAGAGGATAAATAAAATGGCTATTGATAAAAGAGAGAAGGGAGAATGGGGAAACAAAGGGAAGGAAAAGGGTGCCACAGTAATGTAGTAGGTAGCACAACACTATTACAGCTTAGTGCATCGGAGTTCAGAGTACAATTCTGAAGTAAGGAGTTTGCATGTCCTCCCCATGACTACATGGGTTTCCTTTGGGTGCTCTGGTTTCCTCCCAGATTGCCAGATTGCCAGATAACCATTAATAGGTTAATTGGTCATTGTAAATTGTCCTGCGATTAGACTTCGGTTAATTAAGTGAGTTTCTGGGCTGTGCAGAAGGGCCTGTATTTCTAAATTAAAAATAATAAATGAAATTTACCAGAATTTAGAGAAATTGTTGTTCCTGCCATTCAGCTGGATCGCATTAATGTGTATAGACATAAACACAGACCTTAGACATATGCATTGTACAGCACAATGCCAGCCTTTCAGCCCCTGATGTTCCGTCAACCTGTTAGTCTATTCTAAGATCAACATAGCTCTTCCCTTTATTTTACTTTCATCTAGATATAGCAATATATACAACTTCCTCTTCCCTTCATTTCCAAAGTTATAGATAGATATAGCAATATATACAACTTCCTCTTCCCTTCATTTCCAAAGTTGCTATCAAAGACCAGATGCAGAGTGAAGCCCCTTGAACGAAAGAATCATGGAGAAATAGAAAAGGCAAACATTCGCTTCAGTCTATTCCCAACACAGGCTATCAAGTGCCTATTTTTATGCTAACCCTACACAGCCATATTATTCCTCCTACATTGACATCTTTGTTCCCATTGCCCTCCAAAGTCTACTTCTGATCTTCACACTAGAATGTTAGAGAAGTTTGGCATGTCACTGAACACAAACTAACTTCTACAGAGGCACAATAATAAGTAACCTGACTGGTTGAATCAAATGTGTAGGAACATAAAAAGCTGCAGAGAGTATTGCGCTGAGCCGAATGCATCACAGGCACATCTCTTCCCACCATTGGAAGTATCTGCAGGAGGTGCTGGCCCAAGAAGGCAACATTCATTATCAAAGATCCCTACCATCTGGGTGATATCATCTTCTCACAGTTACTCAGGCAGGAGGTACAGAAGCCTGGCCTCCTACATTGTTGTGTTCATTATTGAGGGATAGTGCAGAGCACACCAGGATGCCAGCATGCAGGATACACAAATGAACTTTATTGATAACCCTCCTTGTATAGTATGTGATCTCCTCCCATTTGGGAGTGGCTAACTGAGTGTCCTTACATAAGCATAAAAAGTTGCCGTAATTATAACTATCTTTATTTTTGTTTTAATAGTCTTTCACTCTCTTTGTTTTCCTCCTATTTTCACCAATTCATTTTTTAAAAAGTCTCATTTTGTGAATTGTTTTCAACATTAGATTTAGTGCTTTTTCAGAGTTCTAATGGAGGTCAGGGTAGATTACCTGAACACTCCAACAAAGTGAGAGGATTATTCTGCATCTTTATTCACTTGTCCTAAACTATTTGATTGTACAAGGGCACTTGGTGAGGGACAGTACCAATGGAGGCATGATCAGGTCCTGAAGACCATCGCTGAAGCCATCAGCGCAGGAGTGGAGGGGGCGAAGCGGTCCCGACCCTCCAAGCAGACCATTGCCTTTGTCAGAGCTGGGGAGCAGCCAATACCTGCCAAAAGAACATCGGCAGGTATCCTGACCTCTGCAAGAGACAGGCAGCTGTTGGTGGACCTCGAAAGGCAGCTGAGGTTCCCCGACCATATCGCAGCCACCACCCTGTGACCAGACATTGTCCTTGTGTCTGAGTCTTCGAAGCAGGTGGTGATGCTGGAGCTGACAGTCCCATGGGAAGATCACTTGGAAGAGGCCTTTGAAAGGAAGCTCTCTAAGTATGCAGGACTGGTCAGCAACTGCTAGCAGGCTGGATGGAGAGCGAGGTGTCTCACAGTGGAAGTTGGTTGTAGGGGATTCGCAGCTCGTTCCTTAGCCAGAACCTACAGCTATTTGGGCATCAAGGGAGAGAGGAAGAGGAGAGCCATCCGCAGTACCACCGATGTGGCAGAGAGGGCCTCAAGGTGGCTGTGGCTCAAGAGAGGAGAGCCATGGAGTCATGTGTAGCTAGCCATCTGGACACAAGCTGGGGTCTGATCAGCCCCGGCTGGGTCACCTGGAGAAGGGTGTATGATGTTGAAAGACCCGAAACACCCGATGATTCCAGGAACATCACTGATGATGAGTCCAGAAGCATCAGTAGATGTATGCACACAGCGACGGCTATGAAGTCTATCTATATGGTGGGACAGATAAATGACTGATCTGATATAGGCTCCAGGAAGTGTTGGAGTGGATAGGATAGCAAACACAGTACTCAAGGTGTTGTATCTAAATGTGCATAGTTTAAGAAATAAGGTGGATGATCTTATTGCAATATTACAGATTGCCAGGTATGATGTTGTGGCCATTGTGGCTGAAAGATGGTAGTAGTTGGGAGCTGAATGTCCAAGGTTACACATTGTATCAGAGGGATAGGAAGGTAGGCAGAGTGGGGTCGGATGGCTCTACTGGTGAAGAATGTTATCAAATTCGTAGAAGGATGTGACATAGAATCGGAAGATGTTGAATCATTGTGGGTTGAGTTAAGAAACTGCAAGTGTAAAAGGACATTGATGGAAGTTATATACAAGCCTCCGAACAGTGGCTGGGAGGTGGACCACAGGTTAAACAGGAAATAGAAAAGGCGAGTCAAAAGTTTACAGCAGAAAGAGTTGGATGCAGAGTTTTGCCAAGGAATTTTATTTCCTTTGACTGTAAATCCTCCAGGAAATAACATACCCGGCTGGGATCAGCAGCAACAACGTGGAAAAGATTTAAGTACAGGAAAGAAAGCCTCTCCCAAGCGACTGGGTAAAACTTTGGACTTTTGCATTACTACTTCTAGGAACTGTTTTCGCATTATCGCTTTAAGAACTCTTCAAGCTGCCGCACAGCAGCTGACTTCCGGTTAAGTTAATCATTTGTTTACTTTTGGTTTTTATACAGTGTTTAATAAATGTTTTATTTGTTATAAAGAAAACTGTCTCAATTATATATTCATTGTTGCTGATTTGTAACAAATGGGGTCTCGTAGGATCTGAATCTTTTTTTGAGTTTAAATGCTTGTTAAATTTTGAATCGGTGTTTTGGAAAAGCGGAATACTCGATTCTTTTGTTTGATTGGCTTGTGAGTGGTATTCGGCAACGATGAATATTGATGAGTTTCTGGCTTCGCCAAACGCAGAGTTATTAGCGAAGGTGAAAAAATTGTTGTATTTGAGATTGCTAGTAGGTTGGAACTTAAAGGTATTTCGAGGTCTACATCAAAGACTCTAATACAGAGAAAAGTCGTGTCACTCTATAGATTTGGGTGATTTTGATGAATCGGTTTTAGATTTGTTTCCAATGACTACTCTGGAGATGCAGTTACAAATTGAACAAATGAAGTTGGAACAAAGTAAAGCAGACTTGGAGCGTTGTAGGTTAGAAGCTGAAAATAAAAAGAGGGAATTTGAATTTGCGATGGCTGAATTAAGGTCTGAGAATCAGTGTCCTGGTTCTAGGAAAACATTTGTTGTTAGTCAGGAAATTAAATTGGTGCCTCCATTTAGTGAAACAGAAGTAGAAAAATATTTTCAACATTTTGAAACTATTGCTCTGATTTCAGAGTGGCCAAAAAAGAAATGGTCAGTGTTGTTACAGAGTGTAATTAAAGGCAAAGCACAACAGGTATATACAGCTTTAACTGCTGAGCAAGCACTTGATTATGATATTGTGAAGAAGCAGATATTGAAGGCACATGAATCGGTCCCAGAAGCTTATAGAGAAAGATTCAGAAATTTGACGAAATCTGTGGAGAAAACGTATGTGGAATTTGCCTACGATAAAACTGTGTGTTTTGAGAGAATGGTTTCCTCTAAAAATGTAAATGGGGACTATAATAAATTAAAAGAGCTGATTTTAATGGAGAAGTTTAAAAGGAGCATTCCTGATGAGATAAGGACATACTTAAATGAGAGAGACACTGCTACATTGCAGGACTCTGCTAAATTAGCTGATGAGTATGCTTTAATTCATAAGAATAAATTTTTTTAGGGTTGAACTTTTAAAAGGGAAAAATAACATAGTGAATCAAGGTAAATCAGAAATTAAATCAGAAGTTAGTGAGAAAGGTAAGGAGGAAGGAAAACCTTTGAAGGAAAGACAATTTGGTCCCATTTGTAATTATTGTAAGAAACCTGGTCATGTAATAGCTAACTGTTTCCGATTGAAAAAGAAAGAAAAGGAAGAAGTCCCAGATGCTTGTGTGCAACATACTGAAACACCTGTAAATCCACATGGTTTGATAAACACAAATTAGGTTTTGTTAGAGTCTGACCAAGTTAAAAGGGGATACGATCATTTTATAACTGAAGGGTTTGTATCCTTGAAAGAAGGATCTACTCCGGTGCCAATAAAAATCCTTAGGGATACTGGAGCTTCTCAATCATTGATGTTAGACAGTGTGTTAAAGTTTAATGAAGAGACTGATACTGGTGAGATAAATTATATACAAGGTGTTGGGAGTGCCCTTATGCCTGTAGATCTGCATAAATTTAAAGTCAGGGTTAGTTACAGGACTTGTTAAAGTGGGATTACAGTCTAGCTTACCCGTGAAGGATATTTCTTTATTATTAGGTAATGACTTGGCAGGTGGACAAGTTTTTCCTGAAGAGCATTTGACAATAAAGTTAGAGGAACCACAGATGGATTCTAACACAGATTCTTCCTGTGTTGTAATTCAAGCTATGGATAAAAAGTTTGATGTGCAGAATGAGGTTGTTACCCATGACTGTTTAACTCAGGATTTGAGTTTTGAGGATGTGTCAGACAATCTCTTACCCTCATTGTTTGAACAAGATTCTTGGAGTAAGTCTGACCATGAAGATTTGTCTCTGTCTTGGAAGGAGATGATAGCAGAGCAGAGTAGAGACCCTGAGATTATAAAATTAAAAGAACAAGCTCTACCAGATAGTGAAATTGAGAAGGTTCCAGTAGGATATTATTTTGAAAAAGGAGTTTTGATGAGGAAGTGGAAATCACCTACAATTCCTGCAAGTGATGAATGGAATATTGCTTACCAGGTAGTTATTCCTAAAGTTTATCAAAATGAGATTTTAACTTTAGCTCATACAGTGCCCTTAGGTGGACATCAAGGGGTAAGGAAAATTGTGGATAAGATTTTAAAACATTTTTACTAGCCTGGTTTAAGAAAAGATGTGGCGATGTTTTGCAGAACATGCCATACTTGTCAAATTGTGGGTAAACCAAATCAAGTTATACCAGTGGCCCCACTGCAAAAGATTCCAGCATTCGGTGAACCGTTTTCTAAAATTATTATAGATTGTGTAGGTCCATTACCAAAAACAAAAACTGGTTATCAGTACTTGTTGACTATTATGTGCACTGCATCTAGGTTTCCAGAGGCAATACCACTTAGCAATATAACAGCTAAAACGGTAACAAAAGCTCTTATAAAATTCTTTACTTATTTTGGGTTGCCTAAGGAAATACAATCTGATCAAGGCAATAAGTTTATGTCTGGATTGCTTCAACAGATAGTTTATAAATTGGGAGCTAAGCAAATCACTTCGTCTGCATACCATCCGGAATCACAAGGTGCCTTGGAGAGGTTTCAGTCTACCCTCAAGAATATAATTAAGACATATTGTGTGCAAAATGATTGGGATGAGGGTATATTCTTATTTCTATTTGCAGTAAGGGAATCGGTTCAAGAATCCTTAGGTTTCAGTCCATTTGAACATGTATTTGGGCATAGAGTTAGAGGACCTTTAGCCTTATTAAAAGAACAATGGATTAATAAAGAGGTACACACTAATTTGTTAGACTATGTTTTGAAATTTAAGGACAGATTACATAAAGCTTGTAGCTTAGCCAGGGAAAATTTAAAATTAGCTCAGGAGAAAATGAAAACCTGGTACGATAAAGAAGCTAGGATGAGGATGTTTAAACCTGGAGATAAGGTGCTGGTTCTTTTCCCAGTGCAAATGAATCCTTTACAAGCTAGATTTCATGGTCCTTAAGAAATTGTGTCTAAAATCAATGATGTGGATTACATGATTAAAAACTCCAGATCATAGAAGGTCAACACAACTTTGTCGTATAAGTATGATAAAGCCATATTATGAGAAACAGTCTGCTACTATGACTGTTGTGGTCAATAATAATGAGTTTGTTCTCACTAGGAACATAATGGATAATTCATCTGAAACTAATTCTAAACCCAACATTATTTCTGTTAGGTTACCAAACTCAACCATTCTGGAAAATATTGATGAGAAATTAGCACACTTACAACCAGAGCAGAAACAGCAGATGAAACAATTAATTTTTAAATATGAGGATATGTTTCCAGACATTCCTAGGAGGACCACTGTAGCTTCACATGATGTAGATGTTGGAGATGCCAAACCCATTAAACAACATCCATATAGGATGAACATAGAAAAATGTGAACTTGCTGAGAAAGAATTTCAATATATGCTAGAGAATAATATTATTCGACCTTCTAACTTGAATTGGAGTTCACCTTGTGTTATGGTCCCAAAACCAGATGGTAATATTAAGTTTTGTACGGACTATAGGAAGGTGAATGCTGTGACAAAAACAGATGCATATCCAATTCCTAGAGTAGATGATTGTGTAGATAAAATGGGAAAAGCAAAGTTTCTTACAAAGATTGATTTATTGAAAGGGTATTGGTGTGTTCCATTAACGGATAAAGGTAGAGAGATATCTGCATTTGTAACTCCATCTGGATTATATGAATATAATGTTCTTCCATTTGGGATGAAGAATGCCCCAGGTACTTTCCAGCAGATGATTAACTCTGTGATTCAGGGATTAAAGGATACAGATGCTTATATTGACGATTTAGTGACAGGAAATGATACTTGGGTAGCACACATTATTGTGGTGGAGAAATTGTTTGAAAGGCTTTCCAAAGCTAACTTAACTATTAACTCAGCTAAAAGTGAATTCGGACATGCCACTGTGACTTACCTTGGTTATGTTGTCGGTCAAGGTAAAGTAGCTCCTGTTCAGGTAAAAGTTCGGGCAATTTTAGAGATTCCCACTCCAACTGGGAAAAAAAAACTCTCAAAAGATTTCTGGGAATGGTGGGATATTACCGAAAACTCTGTAAGAATTTTGCTCATATGGCTCTTCCATTAACTAACCTCTTGAAGAAGAATGAAAAGTTTGTGTGGACAGTGCCTTGTCAAGAAGCATTTGAGAAATTGAAAACTATGATATGTCAACAACCTGTGCTCAAGGCACCTGACTTTGAAAAACCTTTTTCATTAGCTGTAGATGCTAGCAATCAGGCTGCAGGAGTAGTATTATTGCAAAGAAATGAGGGTGATGAGGTTGAGCATCCCATAGCTTACTTTTCTAAGAAATGTAATAAGCATCAAAGGAACTATTTGACAATAGAGAAGGAATTGTTATCACTTGTTTTAGCCTTAGAACATTTCGACATATTTGTTGGTACAACTCAAAAGCCACTTATTGTTTACACTGATCATAATCCGTTAGTGTTTCTGAGTAAGATGAAAAACAAAAACAGAAGGCTATTAAATTGGAATTTAATGATACAAGAGTACAATATTTTGATAACATATTAACGGTAAAGATTGCTGATTGTCTACCTCGATATTGAATGTACAATGTAATTTTTTAATATGGAGTGATGTTTTAACATTTGTAACCCTCCTGTGTAATAATTTGTAAGTTGATGTATGATAATACTATGTATACTGTGTATGTTGTAAATTTTATACATTTGTATTTTTTATTTGTAAATAGTTAATTGTTAAAATTTTGGTCTTGACAGACCAAAATTTTTTTTGGAGGGAGCTGTTACGTGGGTATCTTGAGGCTATGTAATTGAGGCTATGCTGGACATGAGGTAATGGTCTTGTGATGGAGGGGTGACGTCATTTTCCTGCCAGTGAGAGGTCATATGATAGGTTTTTTTTCAACAGGGTATAAAAGGAGAATCCTTCCCTGTGATACAGGGCAGTCGGTGGTTGATTTCACTAGTGACTCTGCATTGTTGCGTATTTTGATTGATGATACAGTTTTATTTTAAAGTGAAGTTTTATTTTCTGCCTTAAATCTCAAAGGTTATTGCCGGCAGTTCCGCTCCAATACTGCCAGTCCAGACTGTGGAGAGTGAAGATTTTAAAGGACTTCGGAAATCCCGAAGGATTGGGGAAGTTAATGTCGATGGTGAAACAGATTCAACCTTTGTTTAATCTTCGCATGAGGAATTAGTAACCTGTGTCCATGTTAACTCCTGCTTTGCCAAAAGAGAGCAGAAAGAGTTGGATGCAGAATTTTGCCAAGGAAAGGTCAGTGCCTTTAAGCCGTTTTATTTCCTTCGACTGTAAATCCTCCGGGAAATAACATACTCCGGTTGGGATCAGCAGTAACAACGTGGAAAAGATTTAAGTACAGGAAAGAAAGCCTCTCCCAAGTGACTGGGTGAAACTTTGGACTTTCGCATTACTACTTCTAGGAACTGTTTCCGCACTATCGCCTTAAGAACTGTTCAAGCTGCCACACAGCAGCTGACTTCCAGTTATGTTAATCGTTTGTTTACTTTTGTTTTTTTTACAGTGTTTAATAAATGTTTTATTTGTTATAAAGAAAACTGTCTCAATTATATATTCATTGTTGCTGATTTGTAACACTACAGAGAGCAACTAAAAATATCAGCAGGGAAAAGATGAAATGTAGAAGCAGACTAGCAAATAATATCAAAGTGGATAGTAAAAATTATTTCAAGTATATTAAAAATTAGAGGGAAATGTGAGTGGATATAGGACCACTAGAAAATGAGGCAGGAGAAATGGAGACAAGGAGATGGCTGATGAACTAAATGAGTATTTTATGTCAGTCTTCACTGTGGAAGACACTAGCAGTATGCCTAAAGTAGTGTGTGAAAGAAGAGAAGTGGGTACAGTTACTGTTACAAGAGAAAAGGTGCACAAAAAGCTGAAAGACTTAAAGGTACATAAGTCACCCGGACCAGAGCATCTGCACCCTAGGGGTCTTAAATAGGTAGCGTTAGAGATAGTGGTGGCATTAGAATTGATCTTTCAAAAATCATTGGCTCTGGCATGGTGCCAGAGGATTGGAAAATTGCAAATGTTACTCTACTCTTTAAGAAAGGAAGAAGGCAGCATAAAGGAAATTATAGACCAGTTAGCCTGCCCTCCATAGTTGGCAAGATGTTAGAGTCAATTGTTAAGGATGAGGTGATGGAGTACTTGGTGACACAGGACAAGTACTTGGTGACAAAGTCAGCATAGTTTCCTTCAAGGAAAATCCTGCTTGATGAACCTGCTGGAATTCTTTGAGGAAATTACAAGCAGGATAGAAAAAGGAGATGTAGTAGATGTTGTATATTTGGACTTTCAGAAGGCCTTTGACAAGGTGCCACACATGAGGCTGCTTACCAAGTTAAGAGCCATGGTATTACAGGAAAGTTATTAGCATGGTTAGAGCATTGGCTGATTGGTCGGAGGCAGCGAGTGGGAATAAAAGGATCCTTTTCAGGTTGGCTGCCAGTAACCAGTGGTGTTCCACAGGGGTCCATGTTGAGACCACTTCTTTTAATGCTCTATATAAATGATTTAGATGATAGATTAGATGACTTGTTTCCAAGTTTGCAGATGAATATGATGATTGGTGGAGGGGCAGGTAGTGTAGAGGAAACAAGTAGGATGCAGAAAGACTTAGACAGATTAGGAGAATGGTCAAGAAAGTGGCAAATGAAATACAATGTTGGAAAATACATGGTAATGCACTTTGGTTGTAGAAATAAATGTGCAGACTGTTTTCTAAATGGGGAGAAAATCCAGGAATTTGCGATGCAGATCGACTGGCCAGTCCTCGTGGAGAACACTCTGAAAGTTAACTTGCAGGCTAAGTTGGTGGTAAGGAAGGTAAATGCCATGTTCGCATTCATTTCAAGAGATCTGGAATACAAGAGCAAGGATGTGATGCTGAGGCTTCACCTTGAGTATTGTGAACAGTTTTGAGCGCCTTATCTTAGAAATGATGTGCTGGCATTGGAGAGGGTCCAGAGGAAGTTCACAAGGATGATTCTAGGAATGAGAGGATTATAATATGAGGGACATTTGATGGCTCTGGGTCTGTACTCACTGAAATTCAGAAGGATAAGGGGGGATCTCATTGAAATCTTTCAAATGTGGAATGGCCTAGATAGAGTACATCTGGAAAGGCTATTTACCATGGTGGGGGAGTATAGGACAAGAGGGCACAGCATCAGGATAGAGGGGCGCCTTTTCAAAACAGATGCAGAGAAATTTCTTTAGCCAAAGGGTGGTGAATTTCTGGAATTTGTTGCAACAGTCAGCTGTGGAGGCCAGGTTGCTGAGTGTATTTAAGGGAGGGATTGATAGGTTCTTGATTGGACATGGCATCAAAGGTTATGGGGAGAAGGCCGGGAACTGAGGTTCAAAGGTTTTAAAGGTACATTTAATGTCAGAGAAATGTATACAATGATTTTTCTTTGCAACCATCCATGAAAACAGAGGAGCGTCCCCAAAGAATGAACAACAGTTAAATGTTAGAACCTCAAAGCCCCTCCTGCATGTAAGCGGCAGCAAGCAACGATCCCCCTCTCCCCACTGGCAAAACTAAAGCATTGGCACCCACCACTGAGCACTCAAGCATTAGCAAGACAATGGCAAAGACAGACTTTCAGTACTCCAAAGACTACATTGTTCACCCGGCATTTGACATACCATAGGCTCTCTCTCTCTCTCCCTAATAAGGGAGAAAGAGGTATCTCTCTTTCACAGTGAGAGGGGAGACATAACAAACCATTGGTTTATGATGTTAAAAGTCCATTGCGTCACTTTTTCTGAGTTCTGTGCCCAAAGATCTTGGGTCTCTTGGCACACAGCCTTAGATCTTCTATCTCCCCCAACACACTGGTCTTTTTCTTGGACACCGACTTCTGATCCCCCGTCTCCAGAGCCATGAAAACTTGGTCTTCCAAAGGCAGTGGAGCTCTTAGGCTGAGCCCTTGGCATGCTGAACAGCAGCGAGTTGTGAAACCCCGAAAGCGGGTTCCATTCCTGCAAAGAACCGTAGTCAGTGTGTAACTCCAGGTCAGGATCTTCAAAAGAACCCTGAAAGGGAAGAACAGATATATTAAAGATGGAAATAGAGCTGTTTCTGAAGATGCAAGCAAAGGAGTTGCCATTAGGTGCCATTAACCCTTGAAGAAGAGATTCAAAAGGATCAGCCATGATTGAATGGCTAAGCAGACTCAATGGGCCAGATGACCTAATTCTCCCCCTATCTCTTATGGATGGAGATTCTTGAACCGGTGCATCCACCTCAGATAAATGTTCCTCATCATAAGTATCAGGACACACTGTTTCTTTCTCTTTCTTTCATGGCCTTTGAAGGTGTGCGAGCACACACCTGATCTGCCTGATTTCACCTTGAAATGTTCTGATCACAAACGATCATGTGTGTGCTGCCAGACTATTGTTCCTTTGGTGAACTGGTCTGAAACCCAAACAGCTTCACCACTCCTGAGCAACGACAATGTTTTTGCTCCGTATCTGAGATCATGCATGCTGTTTATTTTCTCACACTGTTGTGTCAAAATTTCTCAATTTGTCTAAGTGCAGTAGGTGAAGTTGGAAAAGGGAAGAAGGGATGGACAGGCTTGTTGTCAGTCTCTGGCCCACTGACAGCTCTGATGGACTGTAGCCATTCATAAGAGGTGTACAGTGATGAGGTCTAACAGTGCTTTGTCGGGGTCTTTAGACTTCAGAAGGAGACTGTTAACAATTTTCATTGCTCTTTCCACTTCTCCATTTGCCCGTGGGTACTGTGGACTGCTTGTCTGGTGTTTGAACTCAGACCCTAGCAAAGGTTTTGAACTTGTAGCAGTTGAATTGCGGACTGTTGTCTGACACAAGTGTCTATGGTATTCCATGGAGAGCAAATACAGCTTTTTTTCAGGTGCTGTATAACTGCTGCTGAGTATGTGGAGGACAGCTCGGACACCTCAACATTCCGTAAGTTGTAATCCACAGTGAGAAGATAATTATCTCTTTTAGCTCGAAAGTACCTGTGCCTGGAATTTGCCATGGAAAGTCTGGGAATTCTGTGGGACAGAAAGGTTCAACATTGTTTTTGTTCTGTATGCTTCAAGTTGCTTTACACAGTCTCCCAGCGGTGTGCTCAGACCAGGACACCACAGGGATTGCTTTGCTCTTAGGTGACATTTTTCGATGCTTTGATGTCTTTGGAAGATTTGAATGATGATTTTGGTGTGTACAGAAGCAGGAATGATGAGTCTGGAGCACTTAAGCAGGAGATTATCATAAATGGTGAGTGTGTCTCTTTCAAGCCAGTAAGGTCTGAGTTTAGAAACATTGAAAACGTACAGCACAATACAGCCTTTCGGCCCATAAAGCTGTGCCGAACATGTCCCTACCTTAGAACTACCTAAGGTTTATCCATAGCCCTCTATTTTTCTAAGCTCCATGTAGCTTTCCAGGAGTCTTTTAAAAGACCCTATCGTCTCCCCCCTCCACCGCTGCCACCGGCAGCCCATTCCATGCACTTACCACTCTCTGCATAAAAAAACTTACCCCTGACATCTCCTCTGTATCTACTTTCAAGCACCTTAAAACTATGCCCTCTTGTGCTAGCACTTCAGCCCTGGGGAAAAGCCTCTGACTATCCACGTGATCAATGTCTCTGATTATCTTGCAAACCTCTGTCAAGTCACCTCTCATCCTCTATCACTCCAAGGAAAAAAGGCCGAGTTCACTCAACCTGTTCTCATAAGGCATGCTCCCCAATCCAGACAATATCCTTGTAAATCTCCTCTGTACCCTTTCTATGAATTCCACGTCCTTCCTATAGTGAGGTGACCAGAATTGAGCACAGTACTCCAAGTGGTGTCTGACCAGGGTCCTATATAACTGCAACATTACCTCTCAGCTCTTGAACTCTATCCCACGATTGATGAAGCCCAAGGCACCGTATGCCTTCTTAACCATATAATCAAGCTGTGTAGCAGCTTTGAGTGTCCTATGGACTCAGACCCCCAAGATCCCTTTTGATCCTATATGCTGTCATATTTGACCTATCAAAATGAACCACTTCACACTTATCTGGGTTGAACTCCATCTGCCACTTATCAGCCTAGTTTTGCATCTTATCAATGTCCCACTATAACCTCTGACAGCCCTCCACTTCCTTATCCGGGTCATTTATAAAAATCACTAAGAGTAGGGGTCCTACAAACAGATCCCTGAGGCACACCACTGATCACCGGCCTCCATGACCTATCAACAACCACTCTTTGCCCTCTGTGGGCAAGCCAGTTCTGGATCCACAAAGCAATGTCCCCTTGGATCCTATGCCTTGTTACTTTCTCAATAAGCCTTGCATGGGGTATCTTATCAAATGCCTTACTAAAATCTATATACACTACATCTATGGCTCTACCTTCATCAACATGTTTAGTCACATCCTCAAAAAATTCAATCAGGCTCATAACACACGACCTGTCCTTGACAAAGCCATGCTGACTATTCCTAATCATATTATGCCTCTCCAAATGTTCATAAATCCTGCCTCTCAGGATCTTCTCCATCAACTTACCAACCACTGAAGTAAGACTCGCTGGCCTATAGTTTCCTGGGCTATTCCTACTCCTTTTTTGAATAAAGGAATAACATCCACAACCCTCCAATCCTCCGGAACCTCTCCTGTCCTCATTGATCATTGCCAGAGGCTCAGCAATCTCCCCCCTCTCTTCCTGCAGTAGCCTGGGGTACATCCCGTTCTGTCCCGCTGACTTAAACAACTTGATGCTTTCCAAAAGCTTCAGCACATCCTCTTTCTCAATATCTACCTTCTCAAGCTTTTCAGTACACTGCAAGTCTTCGCTACAATCACCAAGATCCTTTTCCGTAGTGACAGGATTCACTGAAAAAAAATATTTATGAGGTACCTCCGCTATTTCCTCCAGTTCCATACACACTTTTCCATTGTCACACTTGATTGGTCCTATTCTTTCATGTCTTATGCTGTTGTTCTTCACATACTTGTAGAATGCCTTGGGGGTTTTCTTAATCCTGTCTGCCAAGGCTTTCTCATGGCCCCTTCTGGCTCTCCTAATTTCATTCTTAAACTCCTTCTTGCTAGCCTTATAATCTTCTAGATTCATATCATTACCTAGTTTTTGAACCTTTCGTAAGCTCTTCTTCTTGACTAGATTTACAACAGCCTTTGTGCACCATGGATTTTGTACCCTACCATCCTTTCTATGTCTCATTGGAACATACCTACTCAGAATCCCATGCAAATATCCCCTGAACATTAGCCACATTTCTTCGGTACGTTTCCCTGAGAACATCTGTTTCCAATTTATGCTTCCAAGTTCCTGCCTGATAGCATCATAGTTCCCCTTACTCCAATTAAACCTTTCCCTAATTTGTCTGTTCCTCTCTCTCTTCAAAGCTATGGTAAAGGAGATAGAATTGTGACTACTATCTCCAAAATGCTCTCCCACTGAGAGACCTGACACCTGACCAGGTTCACTTCCCAATACCAGATCAAGTACAGCCTCTCCTCTTGTAGGCTTATCTACATACTGTGTTGTTACGTGGAACCAGCAATAATAGATGTGTAATGGAGTCAGGATATTATTGTAAAACAGCAGAATTTATTAGCACTCAAGCAGAAACATAGAAAATTAAGCAAGCGACTAACTTAATGAAGTTAACAGTGCTATGCATCTGTAGCTCCCAAACAGTCAAACTTAGAAACAGTTCTTACAGAGTCTAACTGAAGCACAGTCTCAGAATGTCAGTTCAGAGAGATTCACGGCTTCACGGGGTAATTGAGAGGAGAGACTTTTAGTTTTGACGTGTAGTGAACAGGTGATCTTGAAGACAAAGATTCAAAAACACAGCGAAAAAGTGAGTCTCGCAGACCTATGCCAGAAACGGCCACCGTACCTTTCCAAAGGTGATTCGGCAGGCAAACAGTACCTCTCGAATGCCGATCTCACAAAGCGGCCACCGTACCTTTACAGTGGAAGCGAGTTCACGATGTGGTCTGTTTCGAAGAGTCTACAAAGAGTCCACAAAAAGTGAGAATTTCACCAGGTAACTGACAGGAGAAGTCCCTTTTCCAGGACTGGTCACCACACATCTGAGATTTTGCAGGGTCACCAAAATGGGTGCCAAAAATCCACATTTGGATTACGAAATGTCAGTCACCTCTGAATTGCACAGCGTTATCAACTACCCACTCCCTTCTGGGTTTGATTGAAACTTGCACTGTTCACTCTTACTAACAACTCTGCTGTCCAAACACAACAACTTTCCACCGAACTGTGTCTCTCTCAAAGTGTGTCTCTGGAGCAATCGGTGCTGCTCTTCTTATACTCCTGGTGTAGGTCCTCACGTGATACTCACAGAAACAAATCACAGATTCCCAGTAGATCATGTACTGTCCCAGGTACATAACACACAGATTCCCAGTACACCATGTACCGTCCCAGAAATTGAAACTGGTGTTCATAACAGTGTCAAGGAACCTTCCTGGACACACCAAACAAACTCCACTCCATCTAAGCCCCTCACTCAAGGGAGCTGCCAATCAATATTTGGGAAATTAAAATCTCCCACCACAGCAACCCTATTATTATTACTCCTTTCCAGAGTCTGTCTCCCTATGTGCTCCTCAATGTCCCTGTTATAGGGTGGTCTATAAAAAAATACCCAGTAGAGTTATTGACCCCTTCCTATTCCTAACTTCCACCCACAGAGACTCTGCAGACAACCCCTCCATGACTTCCTCCTTTTCTGCAGCCGTGACACGATCTCTGATCAACAGTGCAGCACCCCGACCTCTTTTTCCTCCTCCCCCTATCCTTTTTGAAACATGTAAAGCCTACCACTTGAGGTAGCTGTTCCTGCCCCTGCACCGTCCAAGTCTCTGTAATGGCCACAACATCATAGCTCCAAGTACTGATCCGCGATCTCTCATCTGTTTTATTCATAATACTCCTCGCATTAAAATAGGCACATCTCAAAACATCGGACTGAGCACGTCTCTTCTCTATCACCTGCCTATCCTCCCTTTTGCACTGTCCCCAAGCTTTCCTTATTTGTGAGCCAACCTCCCTTTCCTCCATCACCTCAGTTTGGTTACCACCTCCCAGAAATTCTAGTTTAAACTCTCCCCAATAGCCTTAGCAAAACTCTCCACCAGGATATTGGTCCCCCTCAGATTCAAGTGCAACCCGTCCTTTTTGGACAGGTCACCTGTGCCAGAAGAGATCCCAATGATCCAGAAATCTGAATCCCTGCCCCCTGGTCCAATCCCTCAGCCATGCATTTATCCTCCACCTCATTCCATTCCTATACTCACTGTCACATAGCACAGGCAGTAATCCCGAGATTACTACCTTTGAGGCCCTACTTCTCAACTTCTTTCCTAACTCCCTGTAGTCTTTTTTCAGGACCTCCTCCCTTTTCCTGCCAATGTCATTGGTACCAATATGTACCCCAACCTCTGGCTGTTCTCCTTCACACTTCAACATTTCGCGGATGCGATCTGAAACATCTTGGACCCTGGCACCTGGGAGGCAAACTACCATCGCGTTTCTTTCCTGTGTCCACAGAATCGCCTGCCTGACTCCCAAACTATAGAGTCCCCGATCACTGCTGCCATTCTCTTCCTTTCCCTACCCATCTGAGCCACAGGGCCAGACTCTGTGCCAGAGGCACGATCACTGTTGCTTCACCCAGGTAGGCTGTCCCCCCGAACAGTACTCAAGCAGGAATACTTATTGTTATGAGGGACAGCCACTGGAGTACTCTCTAGTACCTGCTTCCTGTCCTACCCTCTCCTGACTGTTACCCAGTTCTCTGTCTCCTGTGATCCTGGGGTGACTACTTGCCTAAAGCTCCTCTCTATCACCAGCTCACTCTCCTTGACCAGATGAAGGTCATCGAGCTGCAGCCCCAGTTCCCTAACACGGTCCCTTAGGAGCTGCAGCTTGACGCACCTGGTGCAGATGTGGACATCGGGGGGCTGGGAGTCTCTAGGACCTCCCACATCTGACACCTAGTGCAGAAAAGTGGCCTCACACATATGCTCTGTCTTTATTTTAAACAGATAACCTATCCGACCTTGACCCTTTATCGCCAAAGCCTTCCTACCATGTCTCCCACTACTCTGTCGCCCGCTCCTCCAACACCCACTGTGTAAATCTATCTTCCTTTTATACTCTTCCCGCTGTTCTCACTGGCTGACCTCCACAAGCTTGTGCAGTCGTGCCCTGTTCAAACTGCTGAAGAAGTTTGTGAGCTCCTTTTGGAACAGCTGGCCATTGATGACCTTGCTGCAGATTTGGTCCTTTTTCAACTCAGTGCAAATTTTGTCCAGTTTACTCTGTGATGTAGGAAATCTTTCATGTACCTGAGCTAAGTAGATGTTATATCATTCACGGAGGTGGAATAGCTTCTGTACACTCAGTTTTGCATGGCATCATCAACAGAGCATCTGGTGTGAAAGATTTGCCAGGGACGTGTTCAATGTCATAGCACTGAACTCCTGCCAGTTTATCAAAATCTGGTTGCAGACTCCATCTGTGGAGAGTTTAGGGTGCATGCATACCTCCTAGTAGGTGTAGGGTCCATGTCAGGCTCTGGGTCCATGAATACCTGCTGCCCTAGAGGTAAAAGGTGAATCCGATGGAGAATTTTCACCTTCACAGGGCCATTCCCACCTTCTGGCTTCACCGGGAAAGCTGGCACATTTGGCATCTGGCTCTCCACTACTTAAGGCATAGACAGCCTGTCGTCAGCCAACTTATGCTTCCCTGGTAGTCCCAAATTTCTTATTAAAACTCTGTCTCCAGACATCATTTGAGAGAACCTAATCTTTTGATCATATCTCCTTCTGTTTCCTTGATTGTGTTCGGTAGCAGAAACCGCTGCTAGCTCATAAGCCTTTTGCAGTTCTTTTTTCATGTCAGACACATACCTGAGACACGTCTTCTGTGGAAAGTCTTCCCTGCTGGCTTCAAAATAAACATCTACAGACAATCTTGCCTTGCACCTGAACATCAAATAGTATGGCGAGTATCTAGTAGCTTCATTTTGTGTATAGTTGTAACAGTGCATTAAATGCTCAATATGCTGACCCCATGTTCTTTTTGTTGGCATCCAGGGTTCCAAGCATGTCTAGCAATGTCTGGTTGAACCTTTCAGGCTGAGGATCAACCTAAGGATGATAGGGCGTGGTCCTTGACTTCTCAACTCCAAGCATGCTCAGTAACTCATATATGAGCTGCCTCTCAAAATCCCTGCCTTGATCACAGTGTATCCTTCATCAGAGGCCATAATGAACAAAATACTTTTCCCATAATACTTTGGCAGCTGTAGATGCTCTCTGATCCTTTGTGGAGAAGGATTGAGCATAAATGGTGCAGTATGATGACCGGGACATTCGCAGTATTGCTGGAATCAGACTCTACGGAGAGGAAACCATATATACTAGATCGAGCGGCCCCATTCTCTGTAGATAGGATAATGGAGCAACTGACATAGGCAGAGTCTTCCTCTGAATACATCAAATGCATGACTTGCAATACTCTTCAACCTCAGGCTTCATTCAGGGCCAGTAGAACGTATCTCTGACCAATCCATAGGTCTTGTCAATCCCCAAATGACCTGAATCATCATGGTGACTTCAACACAATCCACTGATGCTTCTCAGGCAGAACCAACCAACTGGGAATACCGAGGCCTGTCTGGAGGAGAAGTGCCCTTGTATAAAACCTGGTTCCTCAACTCCAGTTTGTCCCACTCCCTCATCAGTAGGAATCTGGTAGGGTGTATCATCTTTTCAAATTGGGCCATATCCCCTCTGATAATAGATAACTAAAAGGCACCTACACAAGAGTCATATCACTGGGCCGCTGCCAATTCCGCAGCACTCAAGTGAGGCAACAGCTTCATATCCAGAGTGGCCAAGTTACATTAAGCTTATGGAATGGCACAACCAGAAGCTCCCAGATGGTCCAGAGCTCCATCCTGCCATAGCCTTGTCTCTGATTTGCCTGAGGTAGAAAGCTAGCATATTGCTTTAATACCAGTGTCAGGAATGCTCTTCCATTCTCCGTCCATTTCCAGCACCTCATCCGAACATCACCTCATCCCCATCAATGTTGCAGTTTTCCAGCTGATATTCCTGGCTGAAATCATAAACAAACAATACCACCTACCAACAATAACCTGTTGCATCCAACTTTGCTGAGGTCAGGATATAAGTCAGGATATAAGATTGTTGTCAGTCCTCACTCTGAACTTGGCACCATATAGATAGTCACTTAACTTATTCACCATGGCCCATTTCAATGCCCTAAACTCCAATTTGTGTATCAGGGAGTTTTGACAGACTCCAGCTGATGAAAGCAACAGGTTTCAACCCTTTGCCCTGGTCCTGATATTGAACCCCCTAAACTCTCACAGCTACATATGACAACTAGGGGCTTGCAAAGGACAATGCAGGTACTTTAGTCAGCAGCTCTTTACATTTCACATCCCATCTTTCTCTGAAAGCTCTGAAGGGTGAACATACATGTTACCTTCTTTCATTTTCCTCCCTTTCTCCAAGGGAGGATAACCACACAGAAGCTGATTCTAATGGCGGCTTACTTTGGAGAAGTCCTTCACAAACCTCTCAAGGTACCCACAGAATCCAAGGAACGAGTGTAGAACACACAAATTCTTGGACATTGGCCATGTGTTCATCACCTCTAATTTGGATGGATCTGTAGCTACTCCATACTAATAGACTATATGTCCAGCATAGTTGACTGACACCTTACAGAACTGACTTTTGATCAGTGACAGATTAACCCTTTCAGCTTTCATATTGTACTCCTCCAGGGTGGACAGGAACTCTCTGAGATCATACAGGTACACCAGTACCTCAAGCAAGTTCATGTCCCCAACAGTCTTCTTCATGACACCTTGGAAAGTAGCTGGTGCTCCTGATGTTCCCTGGGGTATTCTTTCAAACTGAAAGAATCCAGGTGGATGTATGAATGCCGTCTTCTCTTTGTCAGCCTCACTCATGTGGATCTGATAATACCCACTCCTTAGATCCAGCACACTGAGCCATTTTTTTCTACTCAGGCAGGCCAGAGCATCCTTGATCCATGGAACAGTATACAGGTCAGGGACTGCATGTCGATGCAGCGTCCTATAGTCAACACACGTTCTTACTTTCCCATTTTTTTCCTCATCACCACTATGGGTGATGCATACGGACTATGTGATTCAATGATAATGCCACAGTCCTTCAGTTTCAGCAGATGTTTCTGAAACTCCTCCACATCTGCTGGTGCTAATCATCGAGTCCTTTCTCTGAAAGGGGTGTCCTCTGTCACTCAGATAGTGTGACGAGTACTCATGGAGCAACCACCATCAAACTCATCAGTAAAAAAGACATCTCTGAACTTTAAGATCTTTTCTGTTAGTCCCTTTTACCATCTTTCAGGTATCTGGGAGCCACCAAAGTTGAATGATTTTGCTGTTAACTTTCCTGATCTAGGAGATTGTCTCACCAGAATAGTAAACATTATGGTCAACAGGAAAAGATGTGCCATCAGCACCCCGTGCCTGAGGGTGATCATTCTCCCCAAGGTGTTCCTGACAATCACTGTCATCCAGTTTACATGAACAGCCAATGGTTTCTGCAGTTCAGGCCTCACCAGCGCCCCAGCAGAATCAGAATCACCGGCATGTGACCGGCATTTATTTCACCGGCATGTGACGTGAAATTTGTTAACTTAGCAGCAGCAGTTCAATGCAATACATAATATAGAAGGAAAAAAAGATAATAATAATAAATACATAACTAAATCATTTACAGTATATGTGTATTGAATAGATTAAAAATTGTGCAAAAAACAGAAATACTATATATTTAAAAAGTGAGGTAGTGTCCAAAGGTTCAATGGCTATTTAGGAATCAGATGGCAGAGGGGAAGAAGATGATCCTGAATCACTGACTGTGTGCCGTCAGGCTTCTGTACCTTCTACCTAATAGTAAAAGGAAGAAAAGGGCATGCCCTGGGTGCTGGAGGTCCTGAGTAATGGACACTGCCTTTCTGAGACACCGTGCCCTGAAGATGTCTTGGGTACATTGTAAGCTAGTACCCAAGATGGAGCCAACTAAATTTATAACCCTCTGCAGCTTGTTTCAGTCTTATGCAGTGATGCAGCCTGTCAGAATGCTCTCCATGGTACATCTATAGAAGTTTTTGAATGTACTTGTTGACATACCGAATCTCTTTAAACTCCTAATGTAGTATAGCCACTATCTTGCCTTCTTTATAACTTCATCAATATGTTGGGACCAGGTTAGATCCTCAGAGATCTTGACACCCAGGAACTTGAAACTGCTCACTCTCTCCACCTCTGATCCCTCTAGGGGGATTGGTATGTGTTACTTATCTTACCCTTCTGGAAGTCCACAATCAGCTCTTTTGTCTTAACTGACGTTGAGTACCAGGTTGTTGCTGTGGCGCCATTCCACTAGTTGGCATATCTCACTCCTATACCACTCTCGTCACCACCTGAGATTCTAACAACAATGGTTGTATCATCAGGAAATTTATAGATGGTATTTGAGCTATGCCTAGCCACACAGTCATGGGTATATAGAGAGTAGAGCAGTGGGCTAAGCACACACCCCTGAGGTGCAGCAGTGTTGATCATCAGCGAGGAGGAGATATTATCACCAATTCACACAGATTGTGGTCTTCCGGTTAGGAAGTCGAGGATCCAATTGAACAGGGAGGTACAGAGGTCCAGGTTCTGCAACTTCTCAATCAGAATTGTGGGAATGTTGATATTAAATGTTGAGCTATAGACGATGAACAGCATCCCGACATAGGTGTTTGTGTTATCTAGATGGTCTAAAGCTATGTGAAGCTATTGAGATTACATCTGCTGTTGACCTATTGTGGCAATAGGCAAATTGCAGTGGGTCCAGGTCCTTGCTGAGGCAGGAGTTCAGTCTAGTCATGAGGTTGGTCATGACTAGGCAGCTCATATTATTTATCTTAGGCACTGTGTCACCTACCCAGTGACATGTTAAAGAACCAGCAGAAATGGAAAACACTTGGAAGTCTGGTATTGCTAATAACTAATAGTTTATTAGTAACTACGCAATACAGTACTATAAATGCAGATATCTTAAACAGGTTAGCAATGATATACTTAAGTGTGGAAATAGGAAAACCGAGCTTTTTCAAGTCTAGGGGTAAATGAATCCAGTCTTACGATGATATGTAAGAAAGGTCAGTTCAAAGCATGAGGTTGCTGTTGTTGGTAAGAGAGAGCAAGATTTGTAATCCAAAGGTATAAGTTGTGAGAAGGCAATTATGTGGATATTCCAAAATAACAATAGCAGTAGGTTTTATCTCTGAAGTTGTTCCACTCCACACATGAAGTATCACCGACAGTGATCTTCAATGAATATCCTTTCAACACAAGTGGTACCAGACCCGAATTCAGCTATGGGTCATCCCAAAGTGGTGGCCACAGGATACTCAAACAGAATCCACGTATGGATTATCAACAACAGTAGCTTATCTCTGAGGTACCATCTTCAAGTGGTAAAACTACCAACCCAGGCCAGGATTATCACACACAGGTAATTTCCACATAAGGTTACCCCAAATACACAACTGTGATAGCTACTTATCCAGTTCCATGACATACGAAATAACTCCAACAGTGATTTGCCACAGGGGTGCCTTTCTTCAGTGAACTACTACATCCAACCAGGGTAACACACAAGTGATATTCACAAAGGTTTCCCCCTCACCAGAGAATCCTCTCCAGTGGATTAACAACGTGACAGTCACAACTTCGTATTCGAATGGAACTCAAACTCCCCCTTACGGGCTACAGAGGAAAGAGTCCAAACAGTGACATTTTTGTCACTAGGTTTCTTCTGTTTCAAACCTTCTTCTCCTCTCTTCTCTTCCTTTAAAGTCATCGACTGCGACCATAACCAAGGTGACCATTCTTCTGTGGTAGAGTTATCGACCCAGGCCAGGGTTGGACACACAAATAACTCCCCACCGGTCACACCTTTTCTGCACTGCGAGAGCCACTGATCGATTCTCCTGAACAATCCTCCAAAAACCCACCTTCCTGTGGGCACAACAAGCTCATCCAGTCTCCAAAACTTTGTGTGTCTGGGTCCAGCAGCTGACATGGTTTTTATCTCCATATGTTGGACACCAGCTGTCCATCAACCTGCTCCGCCCTCTTCTCTCTGCAAGAGTTTTACAAGCAGGCAAGTGTCCTTGTGGAAAGGTAAACAAGCTTGTAGAGAAACCATAACATTAATCTTTCGAGCAGTTTCTGTCTCTCTCTCTCTCACTTAATAACAGCTCAAACAGTGTCCAAAAGCCAGTCTCATTCTCCCGACATTTTAAAGTAATAGTCCACTGAAAATATGAACCCTAACGGTACGTAACAACTGGTATAATTCTTGCCGTTTTGAAGCAAGTGGGAACTTCTGCCTGTAGCAGTGAGGTTGAAAGTGTCCTTGAATACTCCCTCCAGTTGGTTGGGACAGGTTTTCAGAGCCTTACAAGGTACTCCATCCTTGTGTGGGTTCACTCTCTTTAAATATACAGCCCAACATCAGCCTCTGAGGCGTAGATCACAAGGCCATCAGGTGCAGCAGAGATCTTCACAACTGTATTTATATTTTCCCTTTCAAAGCAGGCATAGAAAGCATTGAGTTCATCTGGTAGTGAAGCATCGCTGCCATTCATGATATTGGGTTTCACTTTGTAGGAAGTAAAGTCTTGCAGACCCTGCCAGAGTTGTCGTACAACTGATGTTGCCTCCAATCTTGTTCAAAATTGTCTCTTTGCCCGTGAAATAGCCCTCTGCAAATCATACCTGTTTTTCTGGTACATGCCTGGGTTGCCGGACTTGAATACCACAGATCTAGCCTTCAGCAGGCAACATACTTCTTGGTTCATCCATGGCTTTTGGTTTGGGATTGTACAATAAGTCTATGTAGGCACACACTCATCCACTCAGGTTTTAATGAAGTCGTTACAACTGCAGCATATGCATCCAGGTTTGATGATGAATCCCTGAATACAGTCCAGTCCACCAATTCAAAGCAGTCTTGTAGGCTCTCCTTTGCTTCCCTTATCCATACTTTCTTGGTCCTTACTACTGGTGCTGCAGTCTTCAGTCTCTGCCTATACTCAGGGAGTAGAAGTACAGCCAGATGATCAGACTTCCCGAAGTGAGGGCGTGGAATAGCACGGTAGGCATTCTTGATGGTGGTGTAGCAATGGTCCACTGTGTTGTTTCCTCTGGTATTGCAAGTGATCTGTTGATGGTAATAGTGACTCTTCTTCATGATCCCCCAGAGCATCCACCAGGAGGGCCTCAGCATCAGGCATTCCAGGGAGTTAGTGGTTTCCCGTCACTCTAGCTACTTCCCCAGGATGTAACAAGACAGCATTGGCCTGGGTGTACTGCTCAGTTCCTCGTCGTCCTCATTAGGAGGAACTTGTACCTTCTCAAAAACAGCTGTAAACACTGGGTGAATGGAAAAAGTTTTCAAATAAATTCTTCCCATTTCTTTCCTTGCAGGCACCTGTAAGCCTTTTCAGAATGGGAGCATTTGTTCCACAACAGTGGAATCTTCACCCTTTTTAACTGAGTCCAGTCAGACCAACACTAAAGTATCAAGGGCCTTGAACTACTCCAACTTCTGCTTCCAAAACTCCTCCGGCTCCAGCGCTAAAGCCCCAAATTTCTAGGACACTGAGTAGCATCAATGGTAAGTGTGTCAAATACCAGTTGCAGAAGAATCTGTATAGAGATCCTGAGATCCTGTGTTGAGTGGCTTAAGCATAAATACCCTCAATTCTGTACGGATACACTGGAGCTTGAATCACTAAGTCTTCAAGAATAGAGTCTTCACTGTGGTGTATTCCTGGATACATTGATTGGACCATTTTCTCCCTGAGTTGCCGGGGCATTCCCTTGCTGGATCTCTCTGAAATTTCCTGACTTACTCCTCTGTTTAAGTAACCATTGGGTCAGTTTCCAAAGGTTTTCCTGTCGTTCACAGTCCCACTTGAAATGTCCATCCTCACCACAGTTGTAAAAGAAACTGCCAGATGCTTCCCTTGTCAAGAGACCCCGGTCAGTAGCAACCCTCTGGTTAATACATTTTACCCTGCTGGTGGAGGCCTCCCATTCCTCTATCGTGTTTTCATTCTCTCTTACTTCTCTGATCAGCTCAAGAAAAGAAGGAGGGAGGGGGCCATGTCTTATGAGACATTCAGATGCTTAAAGCATCATGTCATGTGATACGCGCTTTTCACAACTTGCTCCAACCTTAGTCGATTTATCTCAGCCAGTTGAATGGCCCCTTTATGAAACAAGCAATTGCAGCAGTCTCTCTAGCCTAAAAGTGAAAGCAGAAAGTTTCTCCCCTTTCTCACCGAATATGTGTCTAAACTTCATCATAATGGACAGTGGACTGTCCATTGAGCCAAAAATGTTTTCTAATGCTTGCATGTAACCCACAGATGTGACCCAATGCATGCTCTGTCTTTAAGGATCTCACCACCTCAGCATCCAGAACTTTTAGACTCCAACAGTTGTTGTTTTTTCATATTATATCAGCACTGCCACTTATCCGGTAACTGAGATGTCTGTCTGCCCAAGTTTCATATTCCTCCTTCCCATTGGAGGTGGGCTGGATGCCCAAGAACTTTCTCAAGCTATAATAATTTTGACTTTCTGTAGGTACACTTTGGCATTTATCCACCAGGAATGTAATTGCTGAAACCAACTCAAAATTTTCAACACCCTCTGAAGACCCCATTAGACCTTTCACATCAGACCTTTCCCCTCGCTTCGCAGAACGAGAGCAACTTGGCCTTAAAGTCTCCACCCTCAGCTACACTCCTTCCTTCTCCAAAGGAAAGGGTGGCCAATGGACTCGCCTCTCCAGGTGCCCCGAACATACGAGGCAGCATAACTTCAGTTACGTCACTACTAGTCTGGACTAACACAACATCCTTACCTGCCAATTGATCAAACCACCATTCAACAAGTGTAACTTTCCCTAATACTTCAACTGAACTTAACACTCTAATCAGCAATTCATCAGGGCTGCGGATATCCACCCCACTCAGAACACAACCGTTAGTTGTGGGTAATCTCTTTGAATCACACCAAAGCTTAATCTCTGTGGCATCCATAATCAAGTATCTTTATCACTTTCCTCAACACTAGTTTAAACACAGGTTTAAACACACAAACTGTTTCATCAATTCTTAAAAGCAATTACACAGCATTCAGCGAATCAATCCCAGACAACAGTCCCCAGAATGAAGCCCCCTCACTGGGCTTTTATAGAAACTTGGCTCGTTAGCCAGCTCTGCTAACGGCCACTGGACTCAGCAAAGAGAAAACCACCTTTCTCAAAAAAAATCAACATCCAGGGTCAGTATGATCTGGGTCCCACCAAACAGGAAAGTTGGAATGTTTGATTAACAGAACCCCGATTTGAGTGTAAATACTGCCCATATACAATTATCCATCAGCAAGAAATAACAGATCGTACACTGCATGCAATTATAAAGTAAGTGTATTTACTAATTTCAGCTTAATCAACCAGTAATAAGAGGAAATGAAAAATAAAAAAAATATAAGGGCCCATTACAGTTAACCCAGTCTAAATGTGTACATTATTGGAGCTCATATTGCGTCTTCCAAAAGCTGGGTATAACCGTTACTCACGGCGCTGAATTTTCATCTTCAAAATCACCAGTAGAACTTCCCATCTTGGACTCCTTCAAATCGCGCCTTGCTGTAGGATCAAATCCTGTATCCATCTCTCCAGATCTTTTCTTCTCTCCATCTCACACCAAAAGACCATGATCCCCACCAGTATCCATAACAAATCTCCCTCCACCCAGCTTTCTCTAGAACCTTCTCCCAATTCCACCATCCGTCCTGATTGGCTGACTATTCTTAAGTGTGATATTCCTAAATTGAATATCACAGCCCCTTATCTTTAACTGAAACCCAAACACTATCAATGGGATACACTGCAGCTGCAGAAAGCTACTAAATGAAATACCCTACAACAGTAGCAGTAAAAATCTTAATCAGGGCATTAACAAGTATTTCTTATTTTTATGGATGGCAGTAGCAAGTGTTCCTTTCACACTGAGCTTATGTTTCCCTGGCCCTATGAGCAATTTGTTTGTTATATTTCACTGTTTTTTTCACCAATTTGTGAACAGACATTTGTCCAACAGTTCTAACAGTTCCAGTCCACCCATGATTTCATCTGCTCTGTCACCCATGCAGTATATCAGCGTGCTTACTTGATGCTCTTCTGAAGTCTGAGTGAGATTGCTTGCAACCCTAAATCTTACATAATCATCTAAGCAAATCAAATGGCTTGAGGGGCTCTATTAGATAACTAGATGCAGGTTCTGCAGGTGTTTACTCCATTTTCCTGTTTCTTTGTTTCTTTATCATTTTATTTATTTGGACTTCAAAAGTCTTCTTTTAACTCCATGAGTGTCTGACTGAATTCTTTGACTTCTTTGCTATATCAGTGTCTCTGTGCAAATTCCCAGGCCAGTGGCCCACAGATTATTACAATGTATCCACCTTTGGGTGCAACTTGAAGGTGTTGCCTAGTAACACCAGCTCTTTCTCAGCTCATGTGTACAGTTGATCAGTCTCTGGATATTTTCATAGATATATGTGAACAAGAACAATCTTACTGTAAATTCTTTCTTGTTGGGGATCTCACTTGGTCTGTAGTACCGATTCATCAACAATCAACTTCTTCTGACATTATGCTGTGGTCATTACTGAGGGAGAGTGCAGAGCACACCAGGATGCCAGCATACAGGATATTTAACTGAACTATACCTCCTTGTACAGTATATGAGCTCCTCCCAATGGCTAGCTGAGTGGCATAGGAATAACACTATGAACTCCCACTGCACGCAGCACCAAGTTCAAGATCAGCTACTCCCCTTCAACTGTCCGGCTCATGAATAGCTTTATTTATCACCTGTATATCGAAACATCAAAACATACAGTGAAATGCGTCATTTGCATCAAATTAAATCAGCAAGGAATTTGCCAAGAGCCCACAAGTATCATTACACTTCCTGCAGCAAGATAGCCTTCCAACCACTCATTAATTGTAACCATGCATCTTTAGAATGTGAGAGGGAACTGGAACACCCAGAGGAAACCCAGGGGGTCATGGTAACATAATTTAACAATTAAGAAAAGTCACAGATAATTTTTTTAAAAAGGAAATGCTAGTGTTTGGAATGATGGACAAAAGCTTCATTTACCGAGGGTCATTAGAAGACTGGGGACAATAATCACTAGGATTATGAAGTGGGGGGGGGAGTTCTCTCCCCCACTTCATACTTCATAGGGCAGAAAATAAAACATACAGAATGGTGGAGGGGCATTGTGTGGCGTATTTGTTACTCTGAATTTCCAGTATCTGCAGAAAGTTTCTGTGCTTCAGCTCTCTTTAGTTTGAGTCACAGAGTCAGCAAGTACTGAAACAGGCCCATCGATTCGATTTGTTCATGCCGATCAAGGTGCCCAGCTAAGCTGGTGCAATTTGCCCCTGTTTGTCTTGAATCCCTCCGAATTCTTCCTCTTCATGTACATATCCACACGCCTTTTCAATATCTTCATTGGACCTGCCTCGGCTATTTTCCCTGACAGATCATTCCATATATGATAACCCTGTACATGAAGAAGATGCCCCTCAGGATCATTTTAAATCTTTCCCCTCTCAACTTAAACCTATGCCCTCTAACTTGTGCTTCCTTTTCCTACAATAAAGACCCCATGTGCTTTCACTTTATCTATGTCTCTCTTTGTAATCCAACAGCCAGCAACACAAACAAAATTCTGGGTGATCTCAGCAGCTTAAGCAGCGTCTATTGAGAGGAATAAACAGCTGACAGGCGAAAGCCCTTCTTCAGGACAGAAGAGAAAGGTAGAAGAAGCCAGAAAATGAAGCTGATGGGAGGGGATTGAATAAAACCTAGTAAATGATAGGTGAGACCAGGTGAGAGGAATGGGGAGTGGGTGGGATAGGAGGGGCTGAAGAAAAAAGTTGGAAGAAGATGGGTGGAGGAGATAAAGAACTGAAGAAGAAGGAACCTGATAGGAGAATACAGTGGACCTTGGAATAAAGGGAAGGAGAGGGGGCACCAGAGGGAGGTGACATGTAGGAGAGAAGAGAAAGGGTGACAGGGGAACCAGAATGGGGAATTAAAAAAAGAGAGAAGGGGGTGTGTGGAAAAATTACTGCAAGTTAGAGAAATTGATGCACCTGTTAATCAAAGTTCTCTATGGTTCATGAGCCTCATCTAGTTAAAGTAATCATCTAAAAAACTAATGCAAAAAATTGAGCATTGGGACCAATGCCTCTGTGAATACAGGCAAGTGTCATAATGTAAGTAAAAGTGTTCTGCACCCATTTCTTGTCTGTTCAATGGAAGTGAGTAATCCTATTTACCATTCCAGAGCCTGTTTATTATTCTTTGTGGAAACACATTGTGCCCAAGTAACTGTCACATTTTCCTTACATTTGCCTAACAGTGACAGCATGTCAGAGGATGTGAAACAATTTGTGGATCCTGAGGTCTTGAGATGCTTTTGATGAGCAGCGTTTTCTTTCCCTTAGGAAAAGGAAGGTTAAAAGATCTGAATCTATGCACAAAAACTTGAGTATTTGAAACAGGAGATATTGCTAAAAGCCAGAGTATGCATCAGATGAACCCAACTTATTCTGGGCTCTATCAAAGAAGACAAAGCACATAAAAGATGGAAGCCTTTGCTGAAGATATACGAAATTGAGCAGTTGTAAAGAAGCCTGAAGTCCCACAACACCAATTTTAAGAACAGTTACTTCCCTTCAACTGTTTTGTTCTTGAACTAACCAGCAAAAACACTAATCACTACAGTTTAGCATTTTTGATCACATTGCTCTATAATGCAACTTGCTTTACTTTTTCAAATTATTTTGCTCTTATTTTGTATTTTCTTGTAAAAATTATGTTTAATTCATTTTTTTTCTCGGTAATGTTGCTCATATGATGCTATCTTTATTTATTTAGAGATACAGCATTGACAGGCCCTTCTGGTCCAGTGACCCACACCAACCAGCCTCTCACCTATTTAACGCTAACCTAATCACAGGATAATTTGCAATTACTAATTAACTTGTATGTTTGGACTGTGGGAGGAAACTGGAGTACCCAGAGGAAACCACACAGTCACTGGCACAACATACAACTCCTTACAAATGCCATCAGAATTGAATTCTGAACTCCAATGCCCCAAACTGCAGTAGCTTTGTGCTAACAGCTGTGCTACCAATGGCACCCCATGTGTCTGTGACGCTGTAGCAAGGAAGTTCATCGTCGGACCTGTGTATATATGTACCTGTGCATATGACAATGAACTTGACTTTGATTTTGAATGTTCATCTGGCTACATCTGCAGCATTGCTAATGAAAAATGGTGCAAAGGCATGAGAGAGGGTCCAGAAAAAATTTACATGGAATGAGGGACCACATTTACAAGTGTAGTTTAGAGCAGGTGGGTTACTTTTCATGACAGAAGAGAGAGTTGAAAGGATATTTGATAGAGATATACAAAATGCTAAAAAGGTACAGAAAGTAGTATCAGGTTATTCCCTTTGGTGATGAGGGGTGAGGGCTGGGGTTGAGAAGGAGAATTAATAACACATAAGGATATACCTTTTTTTTACACTGCATGTGGTTGGAATCTGGAGTACACTGTGTGCATCTATGACATGCACAGGTTCTATTGTGGTCTTCAAGAGTATAGGCACATAGTATAGGCATCTGTCAGTCTCAAGAGACCATGGAGTTGCGCCCTTGAAAAATCACGGTAGTCTGCAGCATCGATTGTGACTGAAGAGGCCCAGCAGGGAGTGACAGTCCTTGCTGCATATAGCACAAGTGTGATGAGTGTCCTGTAGGTCTACCACTTGACATTTCTGCTTTCTGCGTATGCACCTCTCCTCAGCCATCCGTGTCAGCTTCTCTTCACCTCTTTCGACACCTTGGTGGAGTTCCTGACACCATCTGCTAGCTCTTCCCAACTATCCACGCTGATCTCCAGGTCTTTCAGGCCTCTCTTGCATATATCCTTGAAGCGCAGATGGGGCCATTCAGTTGGTTGATTGCCAGAGGCCAGCTCCCCATATAGGATGTCTTTTGGTATTCTTCCATCCTCCATCCTGTGGACATGCCCCAGTCACCGCAGTCTACGCTGTCTCAGAAGGGTCTGCATGCTAGGCAGTCCGGCCTGTTCAAGGACACTGTTGTTGTTAACTTTGTCCTTCCATGAGATCCGGAGGGTGCATCTGAAACAGTGCAGGTGAAAGGTGTTCAGCCTCTTTTCTTGGTGAGCATATAGGTTCCATGTTTCATTTCCATAGAGGAGGGTGCCGAGAACACAAGCTCTGCAGACCTGTATCTTGATGTGCTTGAACAGCATGCTGTTGTTCCATACTCTCTTGGTGAGTCTAGACAGAGTCGTGGCAGCTTTCCCTATCCTTTTGTTGAGTTCAGGCTCCAGAGACGGTGTCTGTGATGGTCGATCCCTGGCCTTCAAGAGAGAACTGGACAAATATATGATGAGGAAAAATCTTGTCTGGCTACAGAGAAAGAGCAGTAGATAGTGAGTTAATCTGGCAGAGAGCTAACATGAGCAAGATGTGCCAAATAGACATCCTCTGCACTGTTACCATTTACGATTCTCAGATATTATATGAAGTTGGATAATGTTAACATGATTTAAACATGATTAGCAAAGATGGACAAAAGGTTTACTGAGGAAAACCCCAGAAGTTGCAGACTTCCAATTTACTTAAGTCAACAATGTAGACAATAGCTTTTTCTGATGGTTCTAACTTTCTCATAATCTTATATATTTCAATAAGAATACCTTTTATTCATCTGCTGTCCAATAAGCAGAGGCTCAGCTTGTTCAAGGATAAACAGAGCCCCATATCAATGAGGTAAATGAGACTATTGAGCACAGTGTGAGTAGGGTCTCGGCCAGAAACACGACACTTTATTCCTTTCCATAGATAATGAGCCTCTCCAGCATCTTTTATGTATTGCCCTCCACATTCAAGATTATCAGAGTATAACCATTGTCTCCTGGCTTCACCGCTTATGTTTTTCTGTCTGTCATTCTACTCAAAAATATAGATAAACAGCTTATTTCATTCTGAGATTTTATTTTAATTACAGCAAGGTGATTGTTACATGAGAGCTATATATCAGGGTATGAAAATAACAAAAAGAAAATTACAAAAGCTTAAATCAACAAGAAAAACTGGAAGTGCTCTGTAGGCTGGGTAGCACCTGTGGAAAGAGAAACAGAGTGATGGCCTCAGATTGATGATCCTACAGCAGAACTGGAAAAGCCAGCCAGCAAGTTGCTTCCAAGTTTCAGAGAGTGTGGTTAATGGTGGAAGGATAAATAGGACAAAGGGAATATCTCTGATAGGGTCAGGCATGGGTTGTCCAGTTCCACATGGAGTTGCTGGACTCAGAGACAGTTCAGTTAATATTCTTATCATCTAACATGCAGTCTGTATAAATTGATTTCTTTGTTCTATCCATCCCTTTGGCATATTCTGTACAAAATAAGTGTCATTTTATTAAAATAATTCTCTAATTTCAGCCAACAGTTCTAGAATTATTGTCTATTTGGAAGATGAAATCATCTAATCCTTTATTGTTGGGTATTCTATGCAGTCATAGAGATTTCAATTTCTGCATTGAAATTGGTTCTTCCACCCATTTGGTCCATTCTGACCAGGATTCCCATTTAAGCTAGACCAATTTACCCACATTTGGCCCATTTCCTATCCATGTGCCCATCCAAGTACATTATAAATGTAGCTAATGCCTTCTGCTTTCAAATGCACATAGGTAAAATTGTCTTCAGAATAACACGTAAACAGTAGCCTCACATCACAAAACCTCAGATCCTCAGATGCCTTCTATGTTAATTGATCTGAGATATAATCTTAGATATGTTCCACAAAACACAAATAGTTTTCTAAAAATAGCCATGTTTATTGATGCAGTCCCACATACCAAGTATATTTTGTCAGATTAACTATCCTATATAACTGATTTTATGGACTTCAGTTCTTTAAACACAGTAGCAGACACATCTTTCTGCAGCACTGTAGTTCTCATGGGAGTATACTTCCTTGGAACATGTCAGTGAACATACTGTTTTGAACCCGGACACTGTATTCCTCTGAAATTTTAATGACAGGTTGGAATGTTCCAAAGCTCTAAGGTCAAAGACCTGAAATAGGCTAGATGGAAGGCAGAGGCCAGTAAGAATACCAATGCCAAATTATTATAATCCTGCATGTGAAGTTAAATGTTCACCATCTGCCTCTTTAACCAGCGAAGAGAAGTTACTTCTTTGTGCACAGTGACAGCATCTCACTACAAGAAGTGTGTGTGCAAGTGTAAAAACAGATCTTATTTCCATATTGAGAGCCATAATCACAATATAAAGTCATATAATGTCCTGAGCTTGTGAAGTATGTTTCAGTAATCCTTTATCTTATTTACATTGCCTCTAATTTTATTTCTGCTTTTCTATTTCTCTTATTTCTTCTTTCACCCTCTCTCTCATATTTCACTGAAATCAATGGGGGGCGGGTGAGTGGCTATATGCTAATTGAAAATGCTGATATTCTGATGAAAGCTCATTAACTTGAAATATTCATTCTGACACTTCACAAATGCTGCCTGACCTACTGAGTATTCCCAGGATTTTTTTTTACATAATTGTATATGTTTTATCTGTGGTTTTGTTTTTGAATATGCTGATGACTCAAGGTTAAGGGCATAAAAAAGGGCCAGGAAAAGTATTAGAATTTACACAGATTTGATGTGGAGAGGCTATTTCCTCTTTTGATACCACTAAACCATGATTGTTGCTTAGGGTAAAGTCTGCTCAATTGATCCAGAAAACAGCTCTCTGGACAAGTCAAAGTTCTCATATCCCATCTGCTGTTCTGTGACCCTGGCAATAAATACACACATATCATCTCTAGTTTGGTTCTTAGCACTACTTATAATGCCGATCCAAAGAAATGACCCTGATCTCTGAAAAATCTCAATCTTTTATTCAGCATTAATTAATTTGTTTTAATATATTAACTGTTGTGTATTTGATATTTCAATAATGTTTGAGTAATGTATATATATTGATTGATTAAGCATTCTTGTTCATTTAAATAATTTATTATAGGTTATATCCATAAATACTTGAACTGCATGCATCATCACACTACCACATAATATATGTACGTCTTACTTAAAGTAAATTTGAAGTTAGACTCGTATTTTCAGACTCCCATGTCTTCCTTGAATTATTTTATGTTTTGTAACTTCAAAACATTAACATTGGTGATGAAGTATTTTTAAAATGAACTTGACTACCAACCTGTTAAAATACAGCAATTTGAACTAAAAAAAAAGCAAGAAATAAATGCAGCCCAACACGTGCAGGGACATTCAGTTTTTTTAAAAAAAAGGCCATAAAGGGAAGAAGACCAGGGTTCACAAAGAGCGAGTAATGGATGATAGTAATGGATGGAAACACGAGGGGGTATTTCTTTACTCAGAGAGTGATAGCTGTGTGGAATGAGCTTCCTGTAGAAGTAGTAGAGGCCAGTTCAGTTGTGTCATTTAAGGTAAAATTGGATAGGTATATGGACAGGAAAGGAGTGGAGGGTTATGGGCTGAGTGCAGGTAGGTGGGACTAGGTGAGATTAAGAGTTTGGCACGGACTAGGAGGGCCGGAATGGCCTGTTTCTGTGCTGTGATTGTTATATGGTTATATGGTTATATAATAATCATTGAAAGAATCAGAAGACTGGATATATTGGAAAGATTGATGAGTTTGTTTACATAACGGGTCATGTATACTGAACTATTGATACAGTATTTTGAAGCAAATAAAATAGCTAATGAGAACCAAGTGCCAATTTTGCTGAGTTCATTGAGATTAAAGGCATAAAGGTTGCTTCGAAGTTTTGCTGTTCTAACCATCAGAAATTAGCTTTGCTGATATTGTAAAATTGATAAAGGAACACTTAGAAGCATTGTCAACTACAAAACACTTTAGATTTCATAAACAGAATTGAAAAGAAGGGGATAAAAACACAAAATGTTGGCAGAACTCAGCAGGCCAGACAGCATCTATGGGAGGAGGTAGTGACAACGTTTTGGGCCGAAACACTTCATCATCCCTCCTGATTTCAGATACAAAAAGCTGCTTGTAAAAGTAGATGCAAAGACCAAAGCTCAATTGGATGAATGGAAAGCCAAAAAGAAAGGAGTCAAAGGAGATACAAAAAAGCAGAGGATTCCTGAAGAGATGTAGTGGATGTGCAATCCAAGATGACATGATAGCCACAGCTCTACACACCATTCTTACACATCTGGAGAAGGATGCTTATGTGAGAATGCAGTTCTTGGACTACAGTTCAGCATTCAACACCATAATTCCCTCCAGGCTCAACAAGAAGCCTTAACTCTGCCTTGTGTAGCTGGATCCTGGACTTCCTGTCAGATTGCTGGCAGGTGGTAAAAGTGGCCTTCCTCACCTCTGCCTCTCTGACCCTCAACAGAGGTGCCCCTCAAGGCTGTGTCCTAAGCCCCCTCCCTTACCTTTTGTACACCCATGACTGCGCCGCCACCCACAGCTTCAATTTGCTAATTAAGTTTGCTGATGACACTACACTGATTGGCTTGATCTCAAATAATAATGAGGCAGGCTACAGAGAAGAAGTCAGCACGCTGACACAGTGGTGTCAAGAAAAACAACCTCTCCCTCAATGTCACAAAAACAAAGGAGCTGGTTGTGGGCCACTAGAGTTAAGGAGACAGGCTAAAGCCTATTGACATCAATGGATCTGAGGTTGAAAGGGTGAACAGCTTTAAGTTCCTCGGCATGCACATCACCGAGGATCTCACGTGGTCTGTACACACCAGCTGTGTGGTGAAAAAGGCACAACAGCGCCTCTTTCACTTCAGACAATTGAAGAAGCTTGGTGTGGGCCCCCAGATCCTAAGAACTTCCTGCAGGGGCACAATTGAGAGCATCCTGACTAGCTGCATCGCTGCCTGGTATGGGAACTGTACTTCCCTTAATCGCAGGATTCTGCAGAGAGTGGTGTGGACAGCCTAGCGCATCTGTAGATGTGAACTTCCCACTATTCAGGACATTTACAAAGACAGGTGTGTAAAAAGGGTCCAAAGTATGACTGCGGAACAGAGTCACCCCAACCACAAACTGTTCCAAGTGCTACAATCTGGGAAACAGTACTGCAGCATAAAAGCCAGGACCAACAGGCTTTGGGACAGCTTCTTCCACCAGGCCATCAGACTGATTAATTCATGCTGATACAATTGTATTTCTATGTTATATTGACTATCTTGTTGTACATACTATTTATTATAAATTGCACATTGCATATTTAGATGGAGATGTATCGTAACGATTTTTACTCATGTATATGAAGGATGTAAGAAATAAAGTCAATTCAATTCAATTCAATTCAAGAAATCAGATCTGTGTAATCAAGTCTGGTAATCCAGGACTATAGAAGAATGTCAGGGCTGATTTACTCAAGAGCAAAAGAACGATTCTGACTGAGGTTGCACATCAATTCTGGCAGGGTTTTCAGGTCATTACTTCCTACAATGAAAAATGTAACATCACGAATAACAATAAAGCTTCACCCCTAGATGAGCTAAATGCCTTTTAGAACTATGAGCACACATGCAGCATCTGGTGACCCTGTGATGTCTGCCTTGGGGGCTGATGTCAGAACATCTTTCAAAGCGACAGATCCGGATGGTATATCTGGTAAGTATCTGAAAATCTAAACCAACAAACTAGCAGGTGTGTTCAAAGACATTTTCAATCTCTCATTGCTACAATGAGAAGTTCCCACATGCTTCAAAAAGGCAACAAACATACCAGTTCCCAAGATAAGTGGGGTGAGCTACCTTAACAACTATTGTCCAGTACTACTCACATCTGTGGTTATGAACTACTTTGAGAGGTTGGTTATACCTAAGTAAAGAATTGGACCCACTGCAATTTGCCTATTGCACAATAGGCAAATCTCATTGGCTCTTCATGAAGCCTTGGATCACCTGGACAAAACTAATAATTTACGTCAGGCTGCACTTTATTGACTACAGGAGAGCATTTAACACAATAATTCCTACAGTTCTGATCAGAAAGTTTCAAAACCCGAGACCCTTATGCAGCTGGATCTGTGACTTCCTCACTGGAAGACCACAGTCTGTGCAAATTGGAAAGAATATCTCCCCCTTGCTGATAATCAACACAGGCGCACATCAAGGGTATGTGCTTTGCCCACTGCTCTAAACTCTCTATCACCATGGCTAAGCACAGCTCAAATGCTATCTATAAATATGCTGACAACACAACTATAGTTGCTAGAACTTCAGATGGTGATCAGGAGGCATACAGGAGTGAACTAGATCAGCGGGTTTAGTGGTGGACTTCCGAATGGATAGGGCACGGGAACACACACCAGTCTATATCGAGGGATCAGAAGTGGAAAGGGTGAGCAACTTCAAGTTCTTGGGTGTGAACATCTCTCAGGATCTGGCCTGGGGCTGACATATTGATGCAGTTACAAAGAAAGTATGAGAGTAGCTATATTTCATTGGGAGTTTGTGGAGGCATTTCAGGACATATTGTATACATTTCTCTGATATTAACTTTGACATTTGAAGCTTTGAACATAAGTGCCGTTAAACAGAAAATCCTATGACAAAATAGGGATATGCTCAGTCCCTCACGGTTAAACCCCGCCCCCCCCCCCCCCCCCCACTATCGAGCACACCTACACAAAACATTGTTGCAGGAAAGCAGTATCCATCATCAGGCACTCCTCCCACCTAAGTCATGATCTCTTCTCACTGCCACTATCAGGCTCTTGATCAAAGGGGATAATTTCACTCAACTTTACTTGCCCCAAAATTGAAATGTTTCCATAATCTATAGACTCACTTTCAAAGACTTTTCATCTCATGTTCTAAATATTTATTGTTTATTTATTTATTATTACTATTTCTTTTTTTTTGTATTTGCTCAGTTTGTTCTCTTTTGTACGTTGGTTGAACATCCAAGTTTGTGGGGATTTTCATTGATTCCATTATGGTTATTATTCTATTATGGATATATTGAGTACACCCTCAAGAAAATAAATCTCAGGGTTGTATATGGTGACATATATGTACTTTGATAATAAATTTACTTTGAACTTTGAAGGTTTGACATGTTGTGCATTCAGAATCTTCTTTCTCAACACCACAGTGTATTGTGTCATTATTCGAGTTACTATTTCCTTTCTGTCAGCTTAAGCCAGTCTTGTTATTCGCCACTGGCCTCACTCATTAACAAGGCATTTTTGCACATAGAACTCCCTCTCGCTGAATTTTTAAATTTTTTTTTATTGAAGTTCATCATCAAACAAACATTTCCATAAGATGTATTTCAGACATTGTACATATATAACATATAATCATATATGTCACAAATCTCCACAAAGTATTTATCTGAGGTATACACTTATAGAAAAGAGTGGAAAGAAAAAACAAGCAAAAGGAAAGAACTATGTACAAGTAGGGAGTGATCTTTTTTTTTACAACAGATTCATTGATTTGTGAGAATAAAATCAGGCCTATGAGGCATTATGTAGTTAAACCATTTTTCCCAGTATGAATCAAATTGTTCCAGCTTATGATTAACAGATGCTGTTATCTTCTCCATTTTGTAAATGTCCATTGTAATTTCCATCCATGTATTTAAAGTTGAGCTCTCCTGTGATAACCATTTCCTAGTAAGAGTCTTTTTACCAGCCACCAACAATATATTTATTAAATATTTATCTCTTTTCAACCATTCTTGAGGTATATATCCAAAATATATGGTCTTACTCTCCAAGGGTATTTCACATTTAAAGACGTCTTGTAGGGCATTGTGTATCCCCCTCCAATAGTTTTTGATAACAGGGCAGTCCCCAAAAATATGATAATGATTTGCATTCTGATTTCCACAATTTCTCCAGCAAACAGAGAGGTTACATTCATAATGGGATTTCTGAGAGGGTGTAATAAAATATCTTATCAAGTTTTTCCATCCGAACTCCCTCCATTTCTGTGAACTGGTACACTTCCATTGATATCTCCATTTTGTTGTCCATTCTTCCTCAGATATAATTATCCCTCCTTCCTTCTCCCATTTTGTTTTAATGTATGAAGTCAAATGTGTTTTAAGATTTGACAACCTCTTATACATGCTTGAAATGATTCTACTACCATTATCAGAATTATATGCTTTTTTAAAGAGCTCTATCAAGCATGTACTTGCCTTGGTTACATTTTTAAGCATCTTATTAACATATTGTCACATCTGTAAATACCGATAAAAATCTTGTTTTTCTAATACGTGTTTCTCTTTATGCATTTCAAAACTGAACAGTGTTCCTTCTTTCATTATGTTGCAAAGAACTGTTATTCCTTTAACCGTCCGGTCCTTAAATCTAGCATCCAATTTATTTGGTGTAAAATCCAAGTCATATGCACTCCATTTAAGAATTGCAATATTTCCCTCTAGATTATATTCTTTTATAGTAGTTTTCCATATTTTAAGAGTCAATTTCACCCATGGGTTATCAATCATATTTATGTACCTTTGCAGGTTGTTATCAGCCAAAATTGCTTGTATGGGGATGGGAAGTACCAGCTCCTCGATGTTTTTCCATTGAGCGTCATATGATGGGTTGCACCAACATATCACAGCTCTCAACTGTGCTGCAAAATAATAATCTCTAAGAGAAGGTAGGCCCCATCCCCCCTTTTCCTTTGCTAATTGCAAAGTTTTGAGTTGAACTCTAGGCCTTTTACCCTGCCAAATATACCTTGATAGCATCTTGTTCCATTCATTGAATTGATTTTGATTAATCTCTATTGGTAGGGTCTGAAAGAGACATAACAGTCTGGGCAGTATATTAATTTTAATAGACTCAATCCTTGAACTGAGACTGAAAAAAGGAATCAGGTTCCATCTTGCCACATCTTCCTTAATTTTTTTATATAAAGGCTGATTATTACATTCTGATAATCTTGCCAAATCTTTGGCATAATGATGCCCAAATATTTGAAAAACTCTGTGTGCCATGCCCAGGGGTATCAACTTTCAATTTCTTTTGGTGGGCTATAGTAATATGAAAGTAATTGGGTTTTATCTATGTTGATCTTGTATCCTGATAATTGACCATATTGTTCAAAGGATTGCATCAATTTAGGTAAAGAGTATGTTGGTTGCTCTAGATAGATCAAAATGTCATCCGCATAGCAAGCCAATTTATGCTCTGTCCCTTTAATAGTAATTCCCCTGATATCTTCATTTTGTCTGATGTATTGACCTAATACTTCCAGATATAACGTGAAGAGTAGTGGTGACCATGCACAACCCTGTCGCGTGCCCCTTTCTAGGGTAAGACTATTTGATAAATATCCATTGATTTTAATCCTAGCAGTAGGATTGTCATATAGTGTCTGTATAGTTTTAATAATTGTGTCTTGGAAATCAAATCTATGTAAAACTCTGTAAAGAAAATTCCAATTAACCGAATCAAATGCTTTTTCAGCATCCACACATATCACTATTGCTTCAATTTTATTTTTTTGTATATGATCCATATTGTGAAGTGTCCTTCGTATATTGTCTTGTGTCTGGCATTGTCGTATAAAACCTGTCTGATCATTACGTATCAGTATGGGTAGAAACTCCTCTAATCGTTTGGCCAGGATGGAGGTAAATAACCTATAATCTACATTAAGAATGGATATTGGTCTAAATGACCCACATTCCATTTTATCCTTGCCTTCTTTTGGTATAGCTGAGATTATCACTTCCTTCCAACTGGGTGGCATTTGTACCTTTTTTAGAGCCCAGTTCAGTGTGGGGAGTACAACATTTTTAAATTCTTTGTACCTGTCTGATCCTGGTGACTTGCTTAATTTAAGCCTACTAATTGCAGCTTTTAATTCAACTTCAATTATGTCAGCAGTCATCGTTCTATTTTGTTCTTCGCTTAAAGTGGGTAACTCTAGAGAATTCAAGAAGGTGTCAATTTGGGTTATGCTTCCCCCTGGAACTTTGGAATATAGAGTTTTGTAAAACACTTCAAAAACTTCTTGAATTTCACTTCGCTTATTTTTTATCATTTTCGTTCTTGGGTCCCTAATTCTATGAATTGTATTTTCTGCTATCTTTTTTTTCAGTTTCCACGCCAGCATTTTCATAGATTTCGATCCACTTTCATCATGTCTCTGTTTCAGAAACATTAAGTTTTTTCTGATTTCTTGTGTAGCCAAATTATTTATTTCATTCCTAATTCTTTTAATTTCCCCTAATGTATCCTGTGCCAAATTCAATTTGTGCTTTTCTCTGGTTCCTTAAGCCTATTTTGTAATTCCTCTAATGTTTTATTCCTTATTTTTTCTTATATGAAGATATCGCTATAATTTTCCTTCTTAAGTCCGCCTTCAGAGTATCCCAAAAAATGGGAGGTAAAACCTCTCCATTTACATTAAATCTCAAGTAGAGACCAATTTCTTTTTTAATTTGTTCCTTAAAGTACGGATCATTGAGTAGACTTGAATTTAGTTTCCAAATAGTATTCTTTGGTTATAGGTCAAAATCAACAGATTGTAGCAATGTGCTACACACAGCGCTGAAATAACGACACGCAGTCGGTAAGTCGTTTCGAGACTAGTTTATTTAAACTTCGCGGTGCTGGCAGTTAATCCCTAGCGCCCGCCCTCTCCGGGTGGAAATGACATCAGAGGTGCATTACCAAAGTCTCCCTCCGCGCGTTGGCTATCTGTGAGCCAGTTTGCCTGCGCAGAAAGTGGGTTGCCACATAACCCCCCCCCCCCACAGAACCGGCGATACACCCCCCAATGTCCACAGTCTGGATCAGCCTCCTTTGTTTGGGAGGTCTGCCTCTGCACCGCGGTGCCTGAACCTCGACCGGCTGCGCCAAGTCCACATGGGCTGGTTTGAGTTCGTCCACCGTGAAAACCTCCTCTCTCCCCCCAATGTCCAGAACGTACGTGGAACTGTTGTTGTTGATCACCTTGAATGGCCCCTCGTACGGCCGCTGTAGCAGTGCCCGGTGTCCGCCCCTTCATACAAACACAAACTTACATTCCTGCAGGTCTTTGGGTACATGGGTCAGGGTCCGTCCGTGCTGTGAAGTCGGTACGGGGGCCAGGCTGCCGAGCCTTTCGCGTAGTCTGTCCAGGACTGCTGCAGGTTCTTCCTCTTGCCCCCTTGGGGCTGGTATGAACTCTCCTGGGAAGGCCAGGGGTGTGCCATACACCAACTCGGCCGACGAGGTGTGCAGATCCTCTTTGGGCGCCGTGCGAATTCCAAGCAGGACCCAGGGAAGCTCGTCCACCCAGTTAGGTCCTCTCAGGTGGGTCATGAGAGCTGACTTCAAGTGATGGTGGAAGTGTTCCACTAGTCCGTTCGACTGTGGATGGTAGGCAGTAGTGTGGTGTAGCTGCATTCCCAACAGGCTGGCCACAGCCGACCACAGGCTGGAGGTGAATGTGGGCCGGTACCCCGAAGCGTGCTACCCAGGTTGCAATCAGTGCTCGGGCGCAGGAATCGGCAGATGTGTTGGTGAGCGGGACCGCCTCTGGCCACCTCATGAACCGGTCTACCATCGTTAGGAGGTACCGCACTCCTCGGGACACTGGTAGGGGGCCCACGATATCCACATGAATGTGGTCGAACCTCCGGTGGGTGGGTTCGAACTGCTGCGGCGGGATTTAGTGTGCTGCTGCACCTTGGCTGTTTGGCACCGCGCACATTCTGGCCCATTCACTGACCTGCTTGCGAAGTCTGTGCCACACGAACTTGCTGGAGACTGCGGTCCTGTAGCTGGGCATCTCGTCGTCTGCCTGCTGCGCCTCCGCCAGTGCTGCATAGTCCACCCCCAGGGACAGGCCTGGACAGCTGGTCTGGAGAGTGCATCCGCCACGACGTTGTCCTTTCCCGAGACATGCTGAGATTCCCTTTTGCTATCTCTGACTGAAGCCTCAAAGAGCTAAAGCCTCCAGAGCACCACTTAGACACCAGCCACTGTGACGATGGCTGATGCGCTTGCCTCTGCCTTCCTTTAGATATGTAGATACTTTATTGATCCCAAAGGAAATTGCAGTGTCACAGTAGAACTACAAATGCACAGACATACAAATAGTAGAAGTAAGAAAGAATAAAAAATAAATTACCTTAAAAATAAGATGCACAAGATTTACAAGTCAAAGATTACAAGATTTAAGATTTCCAAGTTCACACGAATAAAACGGTAGTGCAAGAATTACCATAATGTTAAAACAGTAATGGGTGCAGATAAGTAGCGTTGGTAGAATTGTACAGGGTGTCCGTGATAGCAGGGTGTGGTAAACAGAGGTTAGTAACAGTCTAACAGGAGGGGGACATCACTTCCTCAGGTATAGGTTGGCCTACTGAGCAAGGGGAAGAATGACTTCATAATGATCTTTGGAGCAGCACAGTCATCTTAGTGAATTACTGAAAGTGCTCTTCTGTTCAGCCAAGCTGGTATGCAAGGGTAAGAAACATTTTCCAGAATTGCCAGGATTTTCTGTAGAGTCCTTTGTACTTTCAAAGCTGCCAGTGTGTCCAATTTCACTCCTATAACAGAGTCAGCCTTTCTAATCAGTTTATTGAGCCTGTTGGCATTACCTGTGTTGATACCATTGCCCCAGCACACCAGCACAGAGAAGATTAATTTTCTCTTGCTAATGAATCCCACATGCCATTTAGCCACTGGTCAAAGCTTTTTTTCACTGTAGTGACCTAGTGCTGCCTTTTGTACTTGAGCAGTGGACCTGATTGAAATTCTCTCCTCTCAAAACTTCCGATGTCCAGATTGGCCACTGGTCTAAACTATTTTTGCACCTGCTCACTAATGCAAATATCTAATCAGTCAATAATGTGGCAGCAACTCAATGTATTAAAGCATGCAGATATGGTCAAGAGTTTCTGTTGTTGTTCAGGCTTAACATCAGAATGGGAAATAAATCTGATCTAAATCACTGATCATGATTATCTCAGAAACTGCTGATCTCCTGGGATTTTCATGTACAACAAACTCAAGGGTTCACAGAGAATAGTGAGCAAAACAAAAAAAAACAGCAAACGTCAGCTCTGTAGCCTTGTTAATGTGAGAGTTCAGAGGAGAATGGCCAGGCTTGTTCAAGCTGACAGGGAGATGACATTAATTCAAATAACAATACATAACAGCACTATATTTCTTTAATATCCCAATATCTTTACAAATACAATGCAAATACAAATCTGCTATTGCATTTAATAGCAATATTCCCTTTGAACTTTTAATAGTATTCATACACACAGTTCTCTAACTTATTTGGGACATCACTTATTTAGGTGATCACTCAGAGGAGATTATAAAAGAGATCAGTCCTGTAGTGGTTACCTGGTGAAATACTAGTTTCTCCATAACCTTAACCTGCACTTTCTCTGTAACTGTAACACTATATTCTGCCTTCTGTAATTGCTTTTCCCTTTTACTGTCTTAATGCTCTGATGTGAAAAAAATCATCTGTATGCAATGCATGCTAAGCAACGTTTTTCACTGACACTTGTATACATTCAGTGGCCCTTTATTAGGTGCACCTGTAAACCAGGTCATTAATGCAAATATCCAATCAGCTAATCATGTGGCAGCAACTCAATGCATAAAGGCATGCAGACATGGTGAAGAGGTTCAGCTGGTTGTGGTGTCTTTGCATAAAAGGAAAGTGAAAGTCATAATTAAAAAGTCTATTTGGTCACAGTGGCAAAAAAAGTTGGATAAGGAGAAGAAGACGTCTATTAAATTCAAAGGACAGTGGGAACTCAGTGTGGAAATGTGTTTAAAAGGAAGGAAGAAGCTATAATTACATGTTTACATATTGGACATGGTAGGTTAAATAATACCTTGTTCTGAATTAATATGCATAATCTGTAGGAAGTGAATTTGCAAGAAAGAGTGCAGCATGTACTGTTTGAAGGAAACATCTCATTGCTAAATTGCGATCTTTGGAAGAGACACAGTTTAACGTGGCAAGTTTGTTAGGATATTACTGCCATCATAATGTACAGTATATAGTGCAAATTTGACTTTCTGAAAATCATAAGACTTTTGATATTACTTGAGTTTCTTGCGGGTGGCAAAACGTGAATTTAGTAAGTATACTGACTGTCTCTTTGTTCTACATTCCAACCCAGCAGTTGGGGAAGGGGGTGGGATTGGAAGAAGAAGAATTTACTCTCTATATCATATGTATAAAGCAAACAAAAGTCCATAAGACGTAGGAGCAGAATTAGGCCATTTGGTCCATCGAGTCTGCTTTGCCACTCAATAATGGCTGATCCTTTTTTTTTCTCCTTCTCAACCCAATCTTCCGGCCTTCTCCCCATAACCTTTGATGGAATGGCTAATCAAGAACCTATCAATCTCTGCCTTAAATACACCCAATGATCTGGCCTCCACAGCTGCATGTGGCAACAGATTCCACAAATTCACCACCCTTTGGTTAAAGAAATTTCTCTGCATCTCTGCTTTGAATGGCTGCCCCTCTATCCTGAGGCTGTGCTCTCTCTCTTTTCATATGCAAAATATTTTATTGCAAATTCAGTGCTATATATACAACCAGTGACTAACACAACTACTACAATATAAATTAAACTATTAAACTAAAATGTTTCCATCTTTGCAAATGATGGCAATAACACCCCACGAAGCCCAACGGTCCCGGAACGCCTGTATAGTTGCCGTGGACAGCACGTGTTGCATGTTCCTTCTCTATATTTACCCGGCCAATGTGTCTGACCGTTTTTTTTTCTTCCCTCTTGTCCTAGGCATTCCCACCATGGGAAACATCCTTTCCATATCTACTCTGTCCTGGCCTTTCAACAGTTGAAAGGTTTCAATGAGATACACCCCATCCTTCTGAATTCCAGTGAGTACAGACCCGGAGCCATCAGAAATTCCTTGTATGATAAGCCTTTCATTCCTGGAATCATCCTTGTGAACCTCCACTGGACTCTCTACAATGCCAGCACATCTTTTCTAAAATGAGGAGCTCTAAACTGTTCACAATAGTCAAGGTGAGGCCTTACCAGTGTCTTAAAGCCTCAGCATCACATCCTTGCTCTTGTATTCTAGACCTCTTGAAATAAATGCTAACATGGCATTTGCCTTCCATGATCATTTTATGCAGCCAAATTTGCTTTTAATATCTTTATTTTATTTATTTATGTTGTCTATTTTGAAGTAGGTTTGTTAAATGAATAGTTTTTCGCTTCCATTTCAATGAATTGGTTGATCACACAATGGTGCTTTAAAGGTAAAAGGTTTGTGTTGAGCAGCATTCTAAAGCAGTGGTCCCCAACCTCCAAGCCACGGACCAACACCGGGCCGCAAAGCGTGCAGGGGTGCAGCGGGAAATGCAACTGCATGCACCCAGCACATCTTTAAGAAAAAAGCCAAAATAAATAAGCTAATTCATTAGGTGTCGCCCGGCACGTAAATGTCAGCCCAGATCAGAGATGACTGCCGATCACATAAAGCAAGTGAAATCGACAATCAACTCTGATCTGGGCTGACATTACATTAGGTGGCACCTAATGAATTAGCTTGTCTATTTCAGCTTTTTTCTTAAAGATGTGCTGGGTGTGCTCCGCCAACCGCTGCACCCCTGCATGCTTTGCGGCCCGGAGATTGGGGACCACTATTCTAAATGATAGATCAGTGTGTTTCAATACAGCAGATACCCGAGTATTAAGATTTCCAAGGGACGTAGGTGATAAATCAAAGTTGCAAGAGAATATTTTTACAACATAGAACATAGAATAGTACAGCACATAACAGGCACTTCGGCCCACAATGTTGTGCCGACCCTCAAACCCTGCCTCACATATAACCCCCCATCTTAAATTCCTTCATATACCTGTCTAGTAGTCTCTTAAACTTCACTAGTGTATCTGCCTCCACCACTGACTCAGGCAGTGCATTCCACACAACAACCACTCTCTGAGTGAAAAACCTTCCTCTAATATCCCCCTTGAACTTCCCTCCCCTTACCTTAAAGCCATGTCCTCTTGTACTGAGCAGTGGTACCCTGCGGAAGAGGCGCTGGCTGTCCACTCTGTCTATTCCTCTTAATATCTTGTATACCTCTATCATGTCTCCTCTCATCCTCCTTCTCTCCAAAGAGTAAAGCCCTAGCTCCCTTAATCTCTACTCATAATGCATACTCTCTAAACCAGGCAGCATCCTGGTAAATCACCTCTGTACCCTTTCCAATGCTTCCACATCCTTCCTATAGTGAGGTAACCAGAACTGGAATCAGTACTCCAAGTGTGGCCTGACCAGAGTTTTATAGAGCTGCATCATTACCCCACGACTCTTAAACTCTATCCCTCGACTTATGAAAGCTAACACCCCATAAGCTTTCTTAACTACCCTATCTACCTGTGAGGCAACTTTCAGGGATCTGTGGACATGTACCCCCAGATCCCTCTGCTCCTCCACACTACCAAGTATCCTGCCATTTACTTTGTACTCTGCCTTGGAGTTTATCCTTCCAAAGTGTACCACCTCACACTTCACCGGGTTGAACTCCATCTGCCACTTCTCAGCCCACTTCTGCATCTTATCAATGTCTCTCTGCAATCTTCAACTACACTATCTACAACACCACCAACCTTTGTGTCGTCTGCAAACTTGCCAACCCACCTTTCTACCCCCACATCCAGGTTGTTAATAAAAATCAGGAAAAGTAGAGGTCCCAGAACAAATCCTTGTGGGACACCACTAGTCAGAACCCTCCAATCTGAATGTACTCCCTCCACCACACCCCTCTACCTTCTGCTGGCAAGCCAATTCTGAATTCACCTGGCCAAACGTCTCTGGATCCCATGCCTTCTGACTTTCTGAATAAGCCTACCATGTGGAACCTTGTCAAATGGCTTACTAAAATCCATGTAGATCACATCCACTGCACTACCCTCATCTATATGCCTGGTCACCTCCTCAAAGAACTGTATCAGGCTTGTTAGGCACGATCTGCCCTTCACAAAGCCATGCTGACTGTCCCTGATCAGACCATGATTCTCTAAATGCCCATAGATCCTATCTCTAAGAATCTTTTCTAACAGCTTTCCCACCACAGACGTAAGGCTCACTGGTCTATAATTACCTGGACTATCCCTACTAGCTTTCTTGAACAAGGGGACAACATCCACCTCCCTCCAATCTTCTGGTACCATTCCTGTGGACAACGAGGACATAAAGATCCTAGCCAGAGGCTCAGCAATCTCTTCCCTCACCTTGTGGAGCAGCCTGGAGAATATTCCATCAGGCCCCGGGGACTTGTCCATCCTAATGTATTTTAACAACTCCAACACCTCCTCTCCCTTAATATCAACATGCTCCAGAACATCAACCTCACTCATGTTGTCCTCACCGTCATCAAGTTCCCTCTCATTGGTGAATACCGAGGAGAAGTATTCATTGAGGAGAAGTATTCATTCACTTCCACAGCCTTCAGGCACATCTTCCCACTTTTATCTCTAATCCGTCCTACTTTCACTCCTGTCATCCTTTTGTTCTTCACATAATTGAAAAATGCCTCGGGGTTTTCCTTTACCCTACTCGCCAAGGCCTTCTCATGCCCCCTTCTTGCTCTCCTCAGCCCCTTCTTAAGCTCCTTTCCTGCTACCCTATATTCCTCAATAGACCCACCTGATCCTTGCTTCCTCAACCTCACGTATGCTGCCTTCTTCCACCTGACTAGATTTTCCACTTCATTTGTCACCCATGGTTCCTTCACCCTACCATTCTTTATCTTCCTCACTGGGACAAATTTATCTCTAACATCCTGCAAAAGATCCTTAAACATCGACCACATGTCCATAGTACATTTCCCTGCAAAAACATCATCCCAATTCACACCCGCAAGTTCCAGCCTTATAGCCTCATAATTTGCCCTTCCCCAATTAAAAATGTTCCTGTCCTCTCTGATTCTATCCTTTTCCATGATAATGCTAAAGGCCAGGGAGCGTTGATCACTGTCCCCCAGATGCTCACCCACTGACAGATCTGTGACCTGACCCAGTTCGTTACCTAATACTAGATCTAGTATGGCATTCCCCCTAGTCGGTCTGTCAACATACTGTGACAGAAATCCATCCTGGACACACTTAATAAACTCTGCCCCATGTAAACCCTTGGAACTAATCAAGTGCCAATCAATATTAGGTAAGTTAAAGTCACCCATGATAACAACCCTGTTATTTTTGCACCTTTCCAAAATCTGCCTCCCAATTTGCTTCTCGGTATCTCTGCTGCTACCAGGGGGCCTATAGAATACACCCAGTAGAGTAACTGCTCCCTTCCTGTTCCTGACTTCCACCCATACTGACTCAAAAGAGGATCCTGCTACATTACCCACACTTTCTGCAGCTGCAATAGTATCCCTGACCAGTAATGCCACCCCTCCTCCCCTTTATCCCCACTCTCTATCCCGTTTAAAACACTGAAATCCAGGAATATTGACATCCATTCCTGCCCTGGTGCCAGGCAAGTCTCCGTAATGGCCACAACATCATAATTCCATGTATGTATCCAAGCTCTCAGTTCATCACCTTTGTTCCTGATGCATCTTGCATTGAAGTACACACACTTTAGCCCTTCTACCTTACTACCTTTACACCCTTTATTCTGCTTCTCTTTCAACAAAGCCTCTCTATATGCTACATCTGGCTTTACTCCATGCACTTCTTTCACTGATCTATCGCTCTGGGTCCCATCCCCCTTGCAAATTAGTTTAAACCCTCCCAAACCATGCTAGCAAACCTACCTGCAAGGATATTGCTCCCCCTCGAGTTCAGGTGCAACCCATCCAATCTGTACAGGTCCCACCTTCCCCAGAAGAGATCCCAATGATCCAAAAATCTAAAATCCTGCGCCCTGCACCAACTCCTTAGCCGCACATTCAACTACCATCTCCTCCAATTCTTACCATCACCATCACATAGCACTGGCAGCAATCATGAGAACGCTACCCTTGAACATAAAACATAGAATAGTACAGCACATTACAGCCCCTTTGGCCCACAATGTTGTGCCGACCCTCAAACCCTGCCTCCCACATAACCCACCACCTTAAATTCCTCCAAATACCTGTCTAGTAGTCTCTTAAACTTCACTAGTGTGTCTGCCTCCACCACTGACTCAGGCAGTGCATTCCACACACCAACCACTCTCTGAGTGAAAAACCTTCCTTTAATATCCCCCTTGAATGTCCCTCCCCTTACCTTAAAGCCATGTCCTCTTCTACTGAGCAGTGTTGCCCTGGGGAAGAGGTGCTGGCTGTCCACTCTGTCTATACCTCTTAATATCTTGTACACCTCTATCATGTCTCCTCTCATCCTCCTTCTCTCCAAAGAGTAAAGCCCTAGCTCCCTTAATCTCTACTCATAATCCATACTCTCCATACCAGGCAGCATCCTGGTAAATCTCCTCTGTACCCTTTCCAATGCTTCCACATCCTTCCTATAGTGAGGCGACCAGAACTGGACACAGTACTCCAAGTGTGGCCTGACCAGAGTTTTATAGAGCTGCATCATTACATTGCGTCTCTTAATCTCTATCCCTCGACTTATGAAAGCTAACACCCCATAAGCTTCCTTAACTCCCTATCTACCTGTGAGGCAACTTTCAGGGATCTGTGGACATGTACCCCCAGATCCCTCTGCTCCTCCACACTACCAAGTATCCTGCCATTTACTTTGTACTCTGCCTTGGAGTTTATCCTTCCAAAGTGTACCACCTCACACTTCTCTGGGTTGAACTCCATCTGCCACTGCTCAGCCCATTTCTGTATCCTATCAATGTCTCTCTGCAATCTTCAACAATCCTCTACACTATCTACAACACCACCAACCTTTGTGGCGTCTGCAAACTTGCCAACCCACCCTTCTACCCCCACATCCAGGTTGTTAATAAAAATCACGAAAAGTAGAGGACCCAGAACAGATCCTTGTGGGACACCACTAGTCAGAACCCTCCAATCTGTATGTACCCCCTCCACCACAACCCTCTGCCTTCTGTAGGCAAGCCAATTCTGAATCCACCTGGCCAAACGTCTCTGGATCCCATGCCTTCTGACTTTCTGAATAAGCCTACCGTGTGGAACCTTGTCAAATGGCTTACTAAAATCCATGTAGATCACATCCACTGCACTACTCTCAACTATATGGCTGGTCACCTCCTCAAAGAACTCTAACAGGCTTGTTAGGCATGATCTGCCCTTCACAAAGCCATGCTGACTGTCCCTGATCAGACCATGTTTCCCTAAATGCCCATAGATCCTATCTCTAAGAATCTTTTCCAACAGCTTTCCCACCACAGACGTAAGGCTCACTGGTCTATAATTAGCTGGACTATCCCTACTACCTTTTTTGAACAAGGGGACAATATTTGCCTCCCTCCAATCCTCCGGTACCATTCCTGTGGACAACGAGGACATAAAGATCCTAGCCAGAGGTTCAGCAATCTCTTCCCTCACCTTGTGGAGCAGCCTGGGGAATATTCTGTCAGGCCCCGGGAACTTATCCGTCCTAATGTATTTTAACAACTCCAACACCTCCTCTCCCTTAATATCAACATGCTCCAGAACATCAACCTCACTCATGTTGTCCTCAACTTCATCAAGTTCCCTCTCATTGGTGAATACCGAGGAGAAGTATTCATTGAGGAGAAGTATTCATTCACTTCCACAGCCTTCAGGCACATCTTCCCACTTTTATCTCTAATCCGTCCTACCTTCACTCCTGTCATCCTTTTGTTCTTCACATAATTGAAGAATGCCTCAGGGTTTTCCTTTACCCTACTCGCCAAGGCCTTCTCATGCCCCCTTCTTGCTCTCCTCAGCCCCTTCTAAGCTCCTTTTTTGCTACCTTATATTCCTCAATAGACCCATCTGATCCTTGCTTCCTAAACCTCACGTATGCTGCCTTCTTCTACCTGACTAGATTTTCCACTTCATTTGTCACCCATGGTTCCTTCACCCTACCATTCTTTCTCTTCCTCACTGGGACAAATTTATCCCTAACATCCTGCAAAAGATCCTTAATCATCGACCACATGTCCATAGTACATTTCCCTGCGAAAATATCATCCCAATTCACACCCGCAAGTTCCAGCCTTATAGCCTCATAATTTGCCCTTCCCCAATTAAATATGTTCCTGTCCTCTCTGATTCTATCCTATTCCATGAAAATGCTAAATGCCAGGGAGCGGTGATCACTGTCCCCCAGATGCTCACCCACTGACAGATCTGTGACCTGACCCAGTTCGTTACCTAATACTAGATCTAGTATGGCATTCCCCCTAGTCGGCCTGTCAACATATTGTGACAGGAATCCATCCTGGACACACTTAACAAACTCTGTACCATCTAAACCCTTGGAACTAAACAAGTGGCAATCAATATTAGGGAAGTTAAAGTGACCCATGATAACAACCCTGTTATTTTTGCACCTTTCCAAAATCTGCCTCCCAATCTGCTCCTCGGTATCTCTGCTGCTACCAGGGGGCTTATAGAATACCCCCAGTAGAGGTCCTGTTCTTCAGCCTTCTGCCTAGTTCCTGAAACTCACACTTCAGGACCTCATCCCTCTTCCTGCCTATGTCGTTGGTACCAACATATATCACGACTTCTGGTTGCTTTCCTTCTCGTAACAGGAGACATCCCGGATCCTGGCACCCAGAAAGCAACAAACCATGCGGGTGTCCTTTTTACGTCCACAAAATCTCCTGTCTGCTCCCCTGACTATAGAGTCTCCAATGACGACAGCTCTCCTCTTCTCCATCCCATCCTTCTGCACCACAGGGTCAGACGCAGTGCCAGAGGCCCTGCCACCGTGGCTCACACCTGGTTGGTCATCCTCGCCAACAGCATCCAGGACAGTAAACTTATTATTCAGGGGAATGGCTACAGGGGTGCTCTGCACTACCTGTCTACTCTCCTTCACTTTCCCTCCTCGGACTGTCACCCAACGACCTGCTTCCGGCAGCTTAGGTGTGACTACCTCCCTGTAGCTCTCATCTATGACTGGCTCATTCTCCCTTATGAGTCAAAGGTCATCCAGCTGCTGCTCCAGATTCCTCACACGGTCTTCCATATCGCCCAGCCGCAAGCACTTCTGGCAGATGTGACTCTGCAGGAGAGGGGAGTTCCCCCAAGACTGCTACATCTCACAGGAGAGGCACATCATTGTCTCAGGAGGCATTGCAAAGACTAACTGGGAACAAACTCGTTCTCTGCCTCTTCTCGTCAAAGCCTCAAATCTCCACTCCTTCACTCACCCACTCACTCACTGGCCACTTTTATTTGTTACTTCAGTGTGGATTTGGAAGTAATAAGAACAATCAAACCCCAATAAAGGAAAATTCCAACACCATCCCTACCATTTTGCTTTGATCAGTGTGAAGACCATCCTATATACAATTGTTCGAACCCTTCTTTCAGCTCACAACACATTATAAATGCTTATTTAAAAGCTTTCTAGTTTCACATTGCATGCTGGGACATGAAGAGATCGGCCAGTTTTTTATATGATGATGTTAAAAATGTTGCCTTTCACAGTGACTTCGTTGGGGCTGATTTTGAATTCAATCTGTTCTTCAGTTTGGTTTAAAAAAATTCATGAATTCTATGCAGGAACTGAAACGCACAAGCACTAAGCTTCCAGTGTTTCTCTGCAGTCCTTCCTTCTGCTCACAATCTGTCCTAAGTGTTCATTTAAAAGCTTTTTGGTTCCTTGTCAAATGCTGGGATATGAAGTCTGGTCAGTTTGTGTGTGTTAAGGCTCTACATTTCCCTTTTTCAGTACAATGACTGTAACAGTATGATAACGAGTCCTGTTTCACCCTTTACAATTGTACATTTTCTGCTCACAGGCTAGAATACATTATGTTGCATTTTCTCTGTACTTTCTATCAGATAATAATTACTTTCTCAAAGACAGTGCTTGATATGGACTTAGACTAACCTCTGTACAAGGTCAAAACTGAATTAAATGCTTTTGGGCTTCCAAACTTGCCGCATAAAATATTTAATGAATTAATTGACATATTTGAAGACTTCACATTTCTTACTTTGAACATACATCCTCATCAATTTTTTTTGAATGAAAGCACATAGATATTTTGAACCAAAGCAAAATGTATATTGACAGATACAGAGATATGGAGAGTTGCTAGAGCATGTGCAACTTTTTAATTTCGCCCACAGTCTAATACACTGCAAATGTGCTAGATAGCTATGTCATATCCTTAGTTGCAGTTATAGAGTCACATACTCATAGGCGTACAGCACAGATGTGGGCCATTCAGCCCACCATGCTGACCTTATTGGTCATCTACAATAATATTTGCATGCATCGTCCATATACATCAATGCCTTGCCCAAGTATTGATCCAAATTTCTCTGAAAATAGAATTCTGACTCTACTACCTCTTCTGCAATGAATTCCAAATATTAATGACAATCTATGAAAAAAATTCCCTCAAATATCTTCAAAGTCCCAACTCTTCACCGTACACAAGTGTCCTCCTGCTTATTACCATGGTGATAAAAGATACTGACACTGACCATATCTATACTTGTTATAATTATATATTTGCCCTTCCCCCAACCTAACCAAATCTCCCTCCATGACTTAGGTCCTTCATTCTTTGTATTCTTTCTCATGTAACTACATCCATCCGATAGTGTGATGGGAATAACTGCGCACAATATTTTAAGTGTTTTTAAGATTGTAGCACAACATCCAAACTAATATATACTATGAAAACAAGTGTTATAAAGTGTTATATGAAGCCCAGTCTAGGAAGGCATGCATGCTATACACCTTCTTCACTTTCTATCTGTGTTTGGTCAGTGCTGCTCTCCAGGGTATGCTCAGTGAAACCCTTCAGTGTTCACTTGGCGGAAGCTGAACCAGATCCTATAAATCTACAGTTAGCCATTCGTTGACTTTGGTGATACTATTTTATTTATTTGTGACTGCTTTGTTCTAAAATTTTAGCCATGTGTGCTATGTGCTATTGATAATGTGTTTTACACCTTGGTCAGGAGGAATGCTCTTTAGTTTAGCTATATTCATGTATGGTTGAATGCTAATTAAACTTCAGCTTGAACTTGAACTGTGTTGTCACTTCCAGTTGAATCCCAAGGTTCTTCTGTTCCTGAGCATTTCTTAGCATTCTACCATTTACTGTACATGTTTGCTTTAACTTTCCAGAATACATAATCTTAATTGAATTCCATCTGTCAATGGTCTACACAACTTTCCATCTGATCTATACTCTGCTGGAATCTTGGACAACCTTAAGTATCCTTTTGACCAATATTTCCATCATCTGCCTTAATTGTACCTTGTGCCTCAGTATTTAATTCTCCTGTGAAGAGCCTCGGGATGTTTTGCTACATTAAAAGTGCGATATAAATGCAAATTGTTGCTGGATCCAGACTGGCTGCACAGTTGCACTGAAAGAACTGCAAATTACACAAAATGTGCAATCTCCAAGTTATATCTAATAGCTGATGAGTTAAAGTTTGACAGATGTTATTTTCTTCCCTTCTGGGAATGAATTGGGATATCAATCAATTAACTACACACTTGTAAATGAAATTTGATCTCATTATGTTAAACAATGTAGCCTCCTACCTCATAAGTAAGCTGTTGCCATTTTACAGTAATGATCATCACATTGATTAATCCATTATGATACAACTTAAATGAACATCCAGCATTATTTACTCTCTGTATAGACTATGCATTGTCATTTAGAAAAATACAATTTTCTACCCCTTTAAGACCCTAGAAAAAGGGTCACAATTGTCACTATTTTATATCCATTCCAATATTTGCTGTGGCAATTTCCTATGTTACCTGTCATGGCACACTCTCGAAGGACTGGACGCAGGAGCAGAGGAATGGCAGGATCCCCAGGAAGAGACGGAACCATGAGGTTAAGCATCGGAATCAGCGCCTCAGATCAGCGACTGAGCAACTCCACGAGAATTCGGCCCCTCAATCACAATGACCCTATTAAAGCACTGAATGAGGGATCTTTTAAACAATCATAGAATCCAAGAAACATGCAACAGCTAAAATTAACGTGGCAGAATTAAACTGAATACGCAACTCCAGTCAGAATAATGATTAGCAAACATAGGTACTCCAAAACCGCAGAAGCTCAACACTCAAAGATCATGACCCTACTGGGTCCACCTAAACGCCACCCCTGCACACCTTCAGACAACCATCTGATGGTCCATGGAGTATTTGAAGCAGGTCTGAGTGAACACCAGGCAGACCCGGAACTCGTGACAGGTCTGAGTGAACTACAGGCAGACCCGGAACTCGTGACAGGTCTGAGTGAACTCCAGGCAGACCCGGAACTCGTGACAGGTCTGAGTGAACTCCAGGCAGACCCGGAACTCGTGACAGGTCTGAGTGAACTACAGGCAGACCCGGAACTCGTGACAGGTCTGAGTGAACTCCAGGCAGGTCTGAGTGAACTACAGGCAGACCCGGAACTCGTGACAGGTCTGAGTGAACTCCAGGCAGGTCTGAGTGAACTACAGGCAGACCCGGAACTCGTGACAGGTCTGAGTGAACTCCAGACAGACCCAGAACTCGAGGCACATCTGAGTGAATTCCAGGCAGAACCGGAACTCCAGGCAGACCCAGAACTCGTGACAGGTCTGAGTGAACTCCAGGCAGACCGGGAAATCGAGGCAGGTCTGAGTGAACTCCAGGCAGAACCGGAACTCCAGGCAGGTCTGAGTGAACTCCAGGCAGTCACGGAAATCGTGACAGGTCTGAGTGAACTACAGGCAGACCCGGAACTCGTGACAGGTATGAGTGAACTCCAGGCAGACCCGGAAATCGTGACAGGTCTGAGTGAACTCCAGGCAGACCCGGAACTCGTGACAGGTCTCAGTGAACTCCAGGCAGACCAGGAACTCCAGGCAGGTCTGAGTGAACTCCAGGCAGACCCGGAAATCGTGACAGGTCTGAGTGAACTCCAGGCAGGTCTGAGTGAACTCCAGGCAGACCCGGAAATCGTGACAGGTCTGAGTGAACACCAGGCAGACCCGGAACTCGTGACAGGTCTCAGTGAACTCCAGGCAGACCCGGAACTCGTGACAGGTTAGAGTGAACTCCAGGCAGGTCTGAGTGAACTACAGGCAGACCCGGAACTCGTGACAGGTCTGAGTGAACTCCAGGTAGACCCGGAACTCATGACAGGTCTGAGTGAACTCCAGGCAGACCCGGAAATCGTGACAGGTCTGAGTGAACTCCAGGCAGACCCGGAACTCGTGACAGGTCTCAGTGAAGTCCAGGCAGACCCGGAACTCGTGACAGGTCTGAGTGAACTCCAGGCAGACCCGGAACTCGTGACAGGTCTGAGTGAACTCCAGGCAGACCCGGAAATCGTGACAGGTCTGAGTGAACTCCAGGCAGGTCTGAGTGAACTACAGGCAGACCCGGAACTCGTGACAGGTCTGAGTGAACTCCAGGCAGACCCGGAACTCGTGACAGGTCTGAGTGAACTCCAGGCAGACCCGGAACTCGTGACAGGTCTGAGTGAACTCCAGGTAGACCCGGAACTCGTGACAGGTCTGAGTGAACTCCAGGCAGACCCGGAAATCGTGACAGGTCTGAGTGAACTACAGGCAGACCCGGAACTCGTGACAGGTCTGAGTGAACTCCAGGCAGACCCGGAAATCGTGACAGGTCTGAGTGAACTCCAGGCAGACCCGGAAATCGTGACAGGTCTGAGTGAACTACAGGCAGACCCGGAAATCGTGACAGGTCTGAGTGAACTACAGGCAGACCCGGAACTCGTGACAGGTCTGAGTGAACTCCAGGCAGGTCTGAGTGAATTCCAGGCAGACCCAGAACTCGTGACAGGTCTCAGTGAACTCCAGGCAGACCCAGAACTCGTGACAGGTCTCAATGAACTCCAGGCAGACCCGGAACTCGTGACAGGTCTGAGTGAACTCCAGGCAGACCCGGAAATCGTGACAGGTCTGAGTGAACTCCAGGCAGGTCTGAGAGAACTACAGGGAGACCAGGAACTCGTGACAGGTCTGAGTGAACTCCAGGCAGACCCGGAACTTGTGACAGGTCTGAGTGAACTCCAGGCAGACCCGGAACTCGTGACAGGTCTGAGTGAACTCCAGGTAGACCGGGAACTCCAGACAGGTCTGAGTGAACTCCAGGCAGGTCTGAGTGAACTACAGGCAGACCCAGAACTCGTGACAGGTCTGAGTGAACTCCAGGCAGACCCGGAAATCGAGGCAGGTCTGAGTGAACTCCAGGCAGACCCGGAAATCGAGGCAGGGCTGAGTGAACTCCAGGCAGACCCGGAAATCGTGACAGGTCTGAGTGAACTCCAGGCAGACCCGGAAATCGTGACAGGTCTGAGTGAACTCCAGGCAGACCCGGAAATCGAGGCAGGTCTGAGTGAACTCCAGGCAGACCCGGAACTTGTGACAGGTCTGAGTGAACTCCAGGCAGACCCGGAAATCGTGACAGGTCTGAGTGAACTCCAGGCAGACCCAGAAATCGTGACAGGTCTGAGTGAACTCCAGGCAGACCCGGAACTCCAGGCAGGTCTGAGTGAACTCGAGGCAGACCCCGAACTCCAGGCAGGTCTGAGTGAATTCCAGGCAGACCCGGAACTCGTGACAGGACTGAGTGAACTCCAGGCAGACCAGGAAATCGTGACAGGTCTGAGTGAACTCCAGACAGACCCGGAACTCGTGACAGGTCTGAGTGAACTCCAGGCAGACCCGGAACTCCAGGCAGGTCTGAGTGAACTCCAGGCAGACCCGGAACTCCAGGCAGGTCTGAGTGAACTCCAGGCAGACCCGGAACTCCAGGCAGGTCTGAGTGAACTCCAGGCAGACCCGGAACTCCAGGCAGGTCTGAGTGAACTCCAGGCAGACCCGGAACTCCAGGCAGGTCTGAGTGAACTCCAGGCAGACCCGGAATTCGTGACAGGTCTGAGTGAATTTCAGGCAGACCCGGAACTCGTGACAGGTCTGAGTGAACTCCAGGCAGACCTGGAACTCGTGACAGGACTGAGTGAACTCCAGGAAGACCCAGAACTCCAGGCAGGTCTGAGTGAACTCCAGGCAGACCCAGAACTCATGACAGGTCTCAGTGAACTCCAGGCAGACCCGGAACTCGAGGCAGGTCTGAGTGAACTCGAGGCAGACCCGGAACTCCAGGCAGGTCTGAGTGAACTCCAGGCAGACCCGGAACTCCAGGCAGGTCTGAGTGAACTCCAGGCAGACCCGGAACACGTGACAGGACTGAGTGAACTCCAGGCAGGTCTCAGTGAACTCCAGGCAGACCCGGAACTCGTGACAGGTCTGAGTGAACTCCAGGCAGACCCGGAACTCGTGACAGGTCTGAGTGAACTCCAGGCAGACCCGGAACTCCAGGCATGTCTGAGTGAACTCCAGGCAGACCCGGAACTCGAGGCAGGTCTGAGTGAACTCGAGGCAGACCCGGAACTCCAGGCAGGTCTGAGTGAACTCCAGGCAGACCCGGAACTCCAGGCAGGTCTGAGTGAACTCCAGGCAGACCAGGAACTCGTGACAGGTCTGAGTGAATTCCAGGCAGACCCGGAACTCGTGACAGGTCTGAGTGAATTCCAGGCAGACCCGGAACTCGTGACAGGTCTGAGTGAACTCCAGGTAGACCCGGAACTCTTGACAGGTCTGAGTGAATTCCAGGCAGACCCGGACTCTTGACAGGTCTGAGTGAATTCCAGGCAGACCCGGAACTCGTGACAAGTCTGAGTGAACTCCAAGCAGACCCGGAAATTGTGACAGGTCTGAATGAACTCCAGGCAGACCCGGAACTCCAGGCAGGTCTGAGTGAACTCCAGGCAGACCCGGAACTCGTGACAGGTCTGAGTGAACTCCAGGCAGACCGGGAACTTGTGACAGGTCTCAGTGAACTCCAGGCAGACATGGAACTCGTTACAGGACTGAGTGAACTCCAGGCAGACCCGGAAATCGAGGCAGGGCTGAGTGAACTCCAGGCAGACCCGGAAATCGTGACAGGTCTGAGTGAACTCCAGGCAGACCCGGAAATCGTGACAGGTCTGAGTGAACTCCAGGCAGACCCGGAAATCGAGGCAGGTCTGAGTGAACTCCAGGCAGACCCGGAACTTGTGACAGGTCTGAGTGAACTCCAGGCAGACCCGGAAATCGTGACAGGTCTGAGTGAACTCCAGGCAGACCCGGAAATCGTGACAGGTCTGAGTGAACTCCAGGCAGACCCGGAACTCCAGGCAGGTCTGAGTGAACTCGAGGCAGACCCCGAACTCCAGGCAGGTCTGAGTGAATTCCAGGCAGACCCGGAACTCGTGACAGGACTGAGTGAACTCCAGGCAGACCAGGAAATCGTGACAGGTCTGAGTGAACTCCAGACAGACCCGGAACTCGTGACAGGTCTGAGTGAACTCCAGGCAGACCCGGAACTCCAGGCAGGTCTGAGTGAACTCCAGGCAGACCCGGAACTCCAGGCAGGTCTGAGTGAACTCCAGGCAGACCCGGAACTCCAGGCAGGTCTGAGTGAACTCCAGGCAGACCCGGAATTCGTGACAGGTCTGAGTGAATTTCAGGCAGACCCGGAACTCGTGACAGGTCTGAGTGAACTCCTGGCAGACCTGGAACTCGTGACAGGACTGAGTGAACTCCAGGAAGACCCAGAACTCCAGGCAGGTCTGAGTGAACTCCAGGCAGACCCAGAACTCATGACAGGTCTCAGTGAACTCCAGGCAGACCCGGAACTCGAGGCAGGTCTGAGTGAACTCGAGGCAGACCCGGAACTCCAGGCAGGTCTGAGTGAACTCCAGGCAGACCCGGAACTCCAGGCAGGTCTGAGTGAACTCCAGGCAGACCCGGAACTCGTGACAGGACTGAGTGAACTCCAGGCAGGTCTCAGTGAACTCCAGGCAGACCCGGAACTCGTGACAGGTCTGAGTGAACTCCAGGCAGAACCGGAACTCGTGACAGGTCTGAGTGAACTCCAGGCAGACCCGGAACTCCAGGCATGTCTGAGTGAACTCCAGGCAGACCCGGAACTCCAGGCAGGTCTGAGTGAACTCCAGGCAGACCCGGAACTCCAGGCAGGTCTGAGTGAACTCCAGGCAGACCCGGAACTCCAGGCAGGTCTGAGTGAACTCCAGGCAGACCCGGAACTCGTGACAGGTCTGAGTGAATTCCAGGCAGACCCGGAACTCGTGACAGGTCTGAGTGAATTCCAGGCAGACCCGGAACTCGTGACAGGTCTGAGTGAACTCCAGGTAGACCCGGAACTCTTGACAGGTCTGAGTGAATTCCAGGCAGACCCGGAACTCTTGACAGGTCTGAGTGAATTCCAGGCAGACCCGGAACTCGTGACAAGTCTGAGTGAACTCCAGGCAGACCCGGAAATCGTGACAGGTCTGAATGAACTCCAGGCAGACCCGGAACTCCAGGCAGGTCTGAGTGAACTCCAGGTAGTCCCGGAACTCGTGACAGGTCTGAGTGAACTCCAGGAAGACCCAGAACTCCAGGCAGGTCTGAGTGAATTCCCTGCAGACCCGGAACTCGTGACAGGTCTGAGTGAACTCCAGGAAGACCCAGAACTCCAGGCAGGTCTGAGTGAACTCCAGGCAGACCCAGAACTCATGACAGGTCTCAGTGAACTCCAGGCAGACTCGGAACTCGTGACAGGTCTGAGTGAACTCCAGGCAGACCCGGAACTCCAGGCAGGTCTGAGTGAACTCCAGGCAGACCCGGAACTCCAGGCAGGTCTAAGTGAATTCCAGGTAGACCGGGAACTCGTGACAGGTCTGAGTGAATTCCAGGCAGACACGGAACTCGTGACAAGTCTGAGTGAACTCGAGGCAGACCCGGATCTCCAGGCAGGTCTGAGTGAACTCCAGGCAGACCCAGAACTCCAGGCAGGTCTGAGTGAATTCCAGGCAGACCCGGAACTCGTGACAGGTCTGAGTGAACTCCAGGCAGACCGGGAACTTGTGACAGGTCTCAGTGAACTCCAGGCAGACATGGAACTCGTTACAGGACTGAGTGAACTCCAGGCAGGTCTCAGTGAACTCCAGGCAGACCCGGAACTCGTGACAGGTCTGAGTGAACTCCAGGCAGACCCGGAACTCGTGACAGGTCTGAGTGAACTCCAGGCAGACCCAGAACTCCAGGCATGTCTGAGTGAACTCCTGGCAGACCCGGAACTCCAGGCAGGTCTGAGTGAACTCCAGGCAGACCCGGAACTCATGACAGGACTGAGTGAACTCCAGGCAGACCCGGAACTCGTGACAGGTCTGAGGGAACTCCAGGCAGGTCTCAGTGAACTCCAGGCAGACCCGGAACTCCAGGCAGGTCTGAGTGAACTCCAGGCAGACCCGGAACTCATGACAGGACTGAGTGAACTCCAGGCAGACCCGGAACTCGTGACAGGTCTGAGGGAACTCCAGGCAGGTCTCAGTGAACTCCAGGCAGACCCGGAACTCGTGACAGGTCTGAGTGAACTCCAGGCAGGTCTCAGTGAACTCCAGGCAGACCCGGAACTCGTGACAGGTCTGAGTGAACTCCAGGCAGACCCGGAACTCGTGACAGGTCTGAGTGAACTCCAGGCAGACCCGGAACTCCAGGCCTGTCTGAGTGAACTACAGGCAGACCAGGAACTCGAGGCAGGTCTGAGTGAACTCGAGGCAGACCCGGAACTCCAGGCAGGTCTGAGTGAGCTCCAGGCAGACCCGGAACTCTAGGCAGGTCTGAGTGAACTCCAGGCAGACCCGGAACTCGTGACAGGTCTGAGTGAACTCCAGGCAGACCCCGAACTCGTGACAGATCTGAGTGAACCACTGGCAGACCCGGAACTCCAGGCAGGTCTGAGTGAACTCCAGGCAGACCCGGAACTCGTGACAGGTCTGAGTGAATTCCAGGCAGACCCGCAACTCAAGGCAGTTCTGAGTGAACACCAGGCAGACCCGGAACTCGTGACAGGTCTGTGTGAACTGCAGGCAGACCCAGAACTCCAGGCAGGTCTGAGTGAACTCCAGGCAGGTCTCAGTGAACTCCAAGCAGACCCGGAACTCGTGACAGGTCTGAGTGAACTCCAGGCAGACCCGGAACTCGTGACAGGACTGAGTGAACTCCAGGCAGACCCGGAACTCGTGACAGGTCTGAGGGAACTCCAGGCAGACCCGGAACTCGTGACAGGTCTGAGGGAACTCCAGGCAGGTCTCAGTGAACTCCAGGCAGACCCGGAACTCGTGACAGGTCTGAGTGAACTCCAGGCAGGTCTCAGTGAACTCCAGGCAGACCCGGAACTCGTGACAGGTCTGAGTGAACTCCAGGCAGACCCGGAACTCGTGACAGGTCTGAGTGAACTCCAGGCAGACCCGGAACTCCAGGCATGTCTGAGTGAACTCCAGGCAGACCAGGAACTCCAGGCAGGTCTCAGTGAACTCCAGGCAGACCCGGAACTCGTGACAGGTCTGAGTGAACTCCAGGCAGACCCGGAACTCGTGACAGGTCTGAGTGAACTCCAGGCAGACCCGGAACTCCAGGCATGTCTGAGTGAACTCCAGGCAGACCAGGAACTCGAGGCAGGTCTGAGTGAACTCGAGGCAGACCCGGAACTCCAGGCAGGTCTGAGTGAGCTCCAGGCAGACCCGGAACTCCAGGCAGGTCTGAGTGAACTCCAGGCAGACCAGGAACTCGTGACAGGTCTGAGTGAACTCCAGGCAGACCCGGAACTCGTGACAGATCTGAGTGAACCACTGGCAGACCCGGAACTCCAGGCAGGTCTGAGTGAACTCCAGGCAGACCCGGAACTCGTGACAGGTCTGAGTGAATTCCAGGCAGACCCGCAACTCAAGGCAGTTCTGAGTGAACACCAGGCAGACCTGGAACTCGTGACAGGTCTGTGTGAACTCCAGGCAGACCCAGAACTCCAGGCAGGTCTGAGTGAACTCCAGGCAGGTCTCAGTGAACTCCAAGCAGACCCGGAACTCGTGACAGGTCTGAGTGAACTCCAGGCAGACCCGGAACTTGTGACAGGTCTGAGTGAACTCCAGGCAGACCCGGAACTCGAGGCACGTCTGAGTGAATTCCAGGCAGACCAGGAACTCGAGGCAGGTCTGAGTGAACTCCAGGCAGACCCGGAACTTGTGACAGGACTGAGTGAACTCCAGGCAGACCCGGAACTCGTGACAGGTCTGAGTGAACTCCAGGCAGACCCGGAACTCCAGGCATGTCTAAGTGAACTCGAGGCAGACCCGGATCTCCAGGCAGGTCTGAGTGAACTCCAGGCAGACCCAGAACTCCAGGCAGGTCTGAGTAAATTCCAGGCAGACCCGGAACTCGTGACAGGACTGAGTGAGCTCCAGGCAGACCCGGAACTCTAGGCAGGTCTGAGTGAACTCCAGGCAGACCGGGAACTTGTGACAGGTCTCAGTGAACTCCAGGCAGACACGGAACTCGTGACAGGTCTGAGTGAGCTCCAGGCAGACCCGGAACTCTAGGCAGGTCTGAGTGAACTCCAGGCAGACCCGGAACTCGTGACAGGTCTGAGTGAACTCCAGGCAGACCCAGAACTCCAGGCAGGTCTGAGTGAATTCCAGGCAGACCCGGAACTCGTGACAGGACAGAGTGAACTCCAGGCAGACCGGGAACTTGTGACAGGTCTCAGTGAACTCCAGGCAGACACGGAACTCGTGACAGGTCTGAGTGAACTCCAGGCAGACCCGGAAATCGTGAAAGGTCTGAGTGAACTCCTGGCAGACCCGGAACTCGAGGCAGGTCTGAGTGAACTCCAGGCAGACCCGGAAATCGAGAAAGGTCTGAGTGAACTCCAGGCAGACCCGGAAATCGTGACAGGACTGAGTGAACTCCAGGCAGACCCGGAACTCGTGACAGGTCTGAGGGAACTCCAGGCAGGTCTCAGTGAACTCCAGGCAGACCCGGAACTCGTGACAGGTCTGAGTGAACTCCAGGCAGGTCTCAGTGAACTCCAGGCAGACCCGGAACTCGTGACAGGTCTGAGTGAACTCCAGGCAGACCCGGAACTCGTGACAGGTCTGAGTGAACTCCAGGCAGACCCGGAACTCCAGTCATGTCTGAGTGAACTCCAGGCAGACCAGGAACTCGAGGCAGGTCTGAGTGAACTCGAGGCAGACCCGGAACTCCAGGCAGGTCTGAGTGAGCTCCAGGCAGACCCGGAACTCTAGGCAGGTCTGAGTGAACTCCAGGCAGACCCGGAACTCGTGACCGGTCTGAGTGAACTCCAGGCAGACCCGGAACTCGTGACAGATCTGAGTGAACCACTGGCAGACCCGGAACTCCAGGCAGGTCTGAGTGAACTCCAGGCAGACCCGGAACTCGTGACAGGTCTGAGTGAATTCCAGGCAGACCCGCAACTCAAGGCAGTTCTGAGTGAACACCAGGCAGACCCGGAACTCGTGACAGGTCTGTGTGAACTCCAGGCAGACCCAGAACTCCAGGCAGGTCTGAGTGAACTCCAGGCAGGTCTCAGTGAACTCCAAGCAGACCCGGAACTCGTGACAGGTCTGAGTGAACTCCAGGCAGACCCGGAACTCGTGACAGGACTGAGTGAACTCCAGGCAGACCCGGAACTCGTGACAGGTCTGAGGGAACTCCAGGCAGACCCGGAACTCGTGACAGGTCTGAGGGATCTCCTGGCAGGTCTCAGTGAACTCCAGGCAGACCCGGAACTCGTGACAGGTCTGAGTGAACTCCAGGCAGGTCTCAGTGAACTCCAGGCAGACCCGGAACTCGTGACAGGTCTGAGTGAACTCCAGGCAGGTCTCAGTGAACTCCAGGCAGACCCGGAACTCGTGACAGGTCTGAGTGAACTCCAGGCAGACCCGGAACTCCAGGCATGTCTGAGTGAACTCCAGGCAGACCAGGAACTCGAGGCAGGTCTGAGTGAACTCGAGGCAGACCCGGAACTCCAGGCAGGTCTGAGTGAGCTCCAGGCAGACCCGGAACTCCAGGCAGGTCTGAGTGAACTCCAGGCAGACCCGGAACTCGTGACAGGTCTGAGTGAACTCCAGGCAGACCCGGAACTCGTGACAGATCTGAGTGAACCACTGGCAGACCCGGAACTCCAGGCAGGTCTGAGTGAACTCCAGGCAGACCCGGAACTCGTGACAGGTCTGAGTGAATTCCAGGCAGACCCGCAACTCAAGGCAGTTCTGAGTGAACACCAGGCAGACCTGGAACTCGTGACAGGTCTGTGTGAACTCCAGGCAGACCCAGAACTCCAGGCAGGTCTGAGTGAACTCCAGGCAGGTCTCAGTGAACTCCAAGCAGACCCGGAACTCGTGACAGGTCTGAGTGAACTCCAGGCAGACCCGGAACTTGTGACAGGTCTGAGTGAACTCCAGGCAGACCCGGAACTCGAGGCACGTCTGAGTGAATTCCAGGCAGACCAGGAACTCGAGGCAGGTCTGAGTGAACTCCAGGCAGACCCGGAACTCGTGACAGGCCTGAGTGAACTCCAGGCAGACCCGGAACTCGTGACAGGTCTGAGTGAACTCCAGGCAGACCCGGAACTCCAGGCATGTCTAAGTGAACTCGAGGCAGACCCGGATCTCCAGGCAGGTCTGAGTGAACTCCAGGCAGACCCAGAACTCCAGGCAGGTCTGAGTGAATTCCAGGCAGACCCGGAACTCGTGACAGGACAGAGTGAACTCCAGGCAGACCGGGAACTTGTGACAGGTCTCAGTGAACTCCAGGCAGACACGGAACTCGTGACAGGTCTGAGTGAACTCCAGGCAGACCCGGAAATCGTGAAAGGTCTGAGTGAACTCCAGGCAGACCCGGAACTCGTGACAGGTCTGAGTGAATTCCAGGCAGACCCGGAAATCGTGAAAGGTCTGAGCGAACTCCAGGCAGACCCGGAAATCGTGACAGGTCTGAGTGAACTCCAGGCAGACCTTGAAATCGTGGCAGGTCTGAGTGAACTCCAGGCAGACCTGGAAATCGAGGCAGGTCTGAGTGAACTCCAGGCAGACCTGGAAATCGAGGCAGGTCTGAGTGAACTCCAGGCAGACCTGTAAATCGTGACAGGTCTGAGTGAACTCCAGGCAGACCCAGAACTCCAGGCAGGTCTGAGTGAACTCCACGCAGACCTGGACCTCGAGGCAGGTCTGAGTGAACTCCAGGCAGACCTGGAACTCCAGACAGGTCTGAGTGAATTCCAGGCAGACCCGGAACTCGTGACAGGTCTGAGTGAAATCCAGGCAGACCCGGAACTCGTGACAGGTCTGAGTGAACTCCAGGCAGACCCGGAACTCGTGACAGGACAGAGTGAACTCCAGGCAGACCGGGAACTTGTGACAGGTCTCAGTGAACTCCAGGCAGACACGGAACTCGTGACAGGTCTGAGTGAACTCCAGGCAGACCCGGAAATCGTGAAAGGTCTGAGTGAACTCCAGGCAGACCCGGAACTCGTGACAGGTCTGAGTGAATTCCAGGCAGACCCGGAAATCGTGAAAGGTCTGAGCGAACTCCAGGCAGACCCGGAAATCGTGACAGGTCTGAGTGAACTCCAGGCAGACCTTGAAATCGTGGCAGGTCTGAGTGAACTCCAGGCAGACCTGGAAATCGAGGCAGGTCTGAGTGAACTCCAGGCAGACCTGGAAATCGAGGCAGGTCTGAGTGAACTCCAGGCAGACCTGTAAATCGTGACAGGTCTGAGTGAACTCCAGGCAGACCCAGAACTCCAGGCAGGTCTGAGTGAACTCCACGCAGACCTGGACCTCGAGGCAGGTCTGAGTGAACTCCAGGCAGACCTGGAACTCCAGACAGGTCTGAGTGAATTCCAGGCAGACCCGGAACTCGTGACAGGTCTGAGTGAAATCCAGGCAGACCCGGAACTCGTGACAGGTCTGAGTGAACTCCAGGCAGACCCGGAACTCGTGACAGATCTGAGTGAACCCCAGGCAGACCCGGAACTCCAGGGAGTTCTGTGTGAACTCCAGGCAGACCCAGAACTCCAGGCAGGTCTGAGTGAACTCCAGGCAGGTCTCAGTGAACTCCAAGCAGACCCGGAACTCGTGACAGGTCTGAGTGAACTCCAGGCAGACCCGGAACTTGTGACAGGTCTGAGTGAACTCCAGGCAGACCCGGAACTCGAGGCACGTCTGAGTGAATTCCAGGCAGACTCGGAACTCCAGGCATGTCTGAGAGAACTCCAGGCAGACCCGGAACTCAAGGCAGGTCTGAGTGAACTCGAGGCAGACCCGGAACTCCAGGCAGGTCTGAGTGAACTCCAGGCAGACCCGGAACTCCAGGCAGGTCTGAGTGAACTCCAGGCAGTCCCGGAACTTGAGGCAGGTCTGGGTGAACTCGAGGCAGACCTGGAACTCCAGGCAGGTCTGAGTGAACTCCAGGCAGACCCGGAACTCCAGGCAGGTCTGAGTGAACTCCAGGCAGTCCCGGAACTTGAGGCAGGTCTGGGTGAACTCGAGGCAGACCTGGAACTCCAGGCAGGTCTGAGTGAACTCCAGGCAGACCCGGAACTCCAGGCAGGTCTGAGTGAACTCCAGGGAGACCCGGAACTCCAGGCAGACCCGGATCTCCAGGCAGGTCTGAGTGAACTCGAGGCAGACTGGGAACTCCAGGCAGGTCTGAGTGAATTCCAGGCAGACCCGGAACTCGTGACAGGTCTGAGTGAACTCCAGGCAGACCCGGAAATCGTGACAGGTCTGAGTGAACTCCAGGCAGACCCGGAACTCCAGGCAGACCCGGAAATCGTGACAGGTCTGAGTGAACTCCAGGCAGACCCGGAACTCCAGGCAGACCCGGAAATCGTGACAGGTCTGAGTGAACTCCAGGCAGACCCGGAACTCCAGGCAGGTCTGAGTGAACTCCATGCAGACCCGGACCTCGAGGCAGGTCTGAGTGAACTCCAGGCAGACCTGGAACTCCAGACAGGTCTGAGTGAACTCCAGGCAGACCCGGAACTCCAGGCAGACCCGGATCTCCAGGCAGGTCTGAGTGAACTCGAGGCAGACTGGGAACTCCAGGCAGGTCTGAGTGAATTCCAGGCAGACCCGGAACTCGTGACAGGTCGGAGTGAACTCCAGGCAGACCCGTAAATCGTGACAGGTCTGAGTGAACTCCAGGCAGACCCGGAACTCCAGGCAGGTCTGAGTGAACTCCACGCAGATCCGGACCTCGAGGCAGGTCTGAGTGAACTCCAGGCAGACCTGGAACTCCAGACAGGTCTGAGTGAATTCCAGGCAGACCCGGAACTCTTGACAGGTCTGAGTGAAATCCAGGCAGACCCGGAACTCGTGACAGGTCTGAGTGAACTCCAGGCAGACCCGGAACTCGTGACAGATCTAAGTGAACCCCAGGCAGACCCGGAACTCCAGGGAGTTCTGTGTGAACTCCAGGCAGACCCAGAACTCCAGGCAGGTCTGAGTGAACTCCAGGCAGGTCTCAGTGAACTCCAAGCAGACCCGGAACTCGTGACAGGTCTGAGTGAACTCCAGGCAGACCCGGAACTTGTGACAGGTCTGAGTTAACTCCAGGCAGACCCGGAACTCGAGGCACGTCTGAGTGAATTCCAGGCAGACGCGGAACTCCAGGCATGTCTGAGAGAACTCCAGGCAGACCCGGAACTCAAGGCAGGTCTGAGTGAACTCCAGGCAGACCCGGAACTTGTGACAGGACTGAGTGAACTCCAGCAGGTCTCAGTGGACTCCAGGCAGACCCGGAACTCGTGACAGGTCTGAGTGAACTCCAGGCAGACCCGGAACTCGTGACAGGTCTGTGTGAACTCCAGGCAGACCCTGAACACCAGGCATGTCTGAGTGAACTCCAGGCAGACCCGGAACGCGTGACAGGTCTGGGTGAACTCGAGGCAGACCCGGATCTCCAGGCAGGTCTGAGTGAACTCCAGGCAGACCCAGAACGCGTGACAGGACAGAGTGAACTCCAGGCAGACCGGGAACTTGTGACAGGTCTCAGTGAACTCCAGGCAGTCACGGAACTCGTGACAGGTCTGAGTGAACTCCAGGCAGACCCGGAAATCGTGAAAGGTCTGAGTGAACTCCAGGCAGACCCGGAACTCGTGACAGGTCTGAGTGAATTCCAGGCAGACCCGGAAATCGAGAAAGGTCTGAGTGAACTCCAGGCAGACCCGGAAATCGAGGCAGGTCTGAGTGAACTCCAGGCAGACCCGGAACTCGTGACAGGTCTGAGTGAACACCAGGCAGACCCGGAACTCCAGGCAGGTCTGAGTGAACTCCAGGCAGACCCGGAACTCATGACAGGTCTCAGTGAACTCCAGGCAGACCCGGAACTCGTGACAGGTCTGAGTGATCTCCAGGCAGACCTGGAACTCCAGGCATGTCTGAGTGAACTCCAGGCAGACCCGGAACTCCAGGCAGGTCTGAGTGAACTCCACGCAGACCCGCAACTCGAGGCAGGTCTGAGTGAATTCCAGGCAGACCTGGAACTCGTGACAGGACTGAGTGAACTCCAGGCAGACCCGGAAATCGTGACAGGTCTGAGTGAACTCCAGGCAGACCCGGAACTCGTGACAGGTCTGAGTGAAATCCAGGCAGACCCGGAACTCCAGGCAGGTCTGAGTGAACTCCACGCAGACCCGGAACTCGAGGCATGTCTGAGTGAATTCCAGGCAGACCCGGAACACGTGACAGGTCTGAGTGAACTCCAGGCAGAACCAGAACTCGTGACACCTCTGAGTGAACTCCAGGCAGACCCGGAACTCGTGACAGGTTTCAGTGAACTCCAGGCAGACCCGGAACTCGTGACAGGTCTGAGTGAACTCCAGGCAGACCCGGAACTCCTGGCAGGTCTGAGTGAACTCCAGGCAGACCCGGAACTCCAGGCAGGTCTGAGTGAACTCGAGGCAGACTCGGAACGCGTGACAGGTCTAAGTTAACTCCAGGCAGACCCGGAACTCGTGACAGGTCTAAGTTAACTCCAGGCAGACCCGGAACTCGTGACAGGTCTGAGTGAACTCCAGGCAGACCCGGAACTCATGACAGGTCTGAGTGAATTCCAGGCAGACCCGGAACTCATGACAGGTCTCAGTGAACTCCAGGCAGACCAGGAACTCGTGACAGGTCTGAGTGAACTCCAGGAAGACCCGGAACTCCAGGCAGGTCTGAGTGAATTCCAGGCAGACCCGGAAATCGAGAAAGGTCTGAGTGAACTCCAGGCAGACCCGGAAATCGTGACAGGTCTGAGTGAACTCCAGGCAGACCTGGAAATCGAGGCAGGTCTGAGTGAACTCCAGGCAGACCCGGAACTCGTGACAGGTCTGAGTGAACTCCAGGCAGACCCGGAACTCCAGGCAGGTCTGAGTGAACTCCAGGCAGACCCGGAACTCATGACAGGTCTCAGTGAACTCCAGGCAGACCCGGAACTCGTGACAGGTCTGAGTGATCTCCAGGCAGACCTGGAACTCCAGGCATGTCTGAGTGAACTCCAGGCAGACCCGGAACTCCAGGCAGGTCTGAGTGAACTCCACGCAGACCCGCAACTCGAGGCAGGTCTGAGTGAATACCAGGCAGACCTGGAACTCGTGACAGGACTGAGTGAACTCCAGGCAGACCCGGAAATCGTGACAGGTCTGAGTGAACTCCAGGCAGACCCGGAACACATGACAGGTCTGAGTGAACTCCAGGCAGAACCAGAACTCGTGACACCTCTGAGTGAACTCCAGGCAGACCCGGAACTCGTGACAGGTTTCAGTGAACTCCAGGCAGACCCGGAACTCGTGACAGGTCTGAGTGAACTCCAGGCAGACCCGGAACTCCTGGCAGGTCTGAGTGAACTCCAGGCAGACCCGGAACTCCAGGCAGGTCTGAGTGAACTCGAGGCAGACTCGGAACGCGTGACAGGTCTAAGTTAACTCCAGGCAGACCCGGAACTCGTGACAGGTCTAAGTTAACTCCAGGCAGACCCGGAACTCGTGACAGGTCTGAGTGAACTCCAGGCAGACCCGGAACTCATGACAGGTCTGAGTGAATTCCAGGCAGACCCGGAACTCATGACAGGTCTCAGTGAACTCCAGGCAGACCAGGAACTCGTGACAGGTCTGAGTGAACTCCAGGAAGACCCGGAACTCCAGGCAGGTCTGAGTGAACTCCAGGCAGACCAGGAACTCCAGGCAGACCCGGATCTCCAGGCAGGTCTGAGTGAACTCGAGGCAGACTGGGAACTCCAGGCAGGTCTGAGTGAATTCCAGGCAGACCCGGAACTCGTGACATGTCTGAGTGAACTCCAGGCAGACCCGTAAATCGTGAGAGGTCTGAGTGAATTCCAGGCAGACCCGGAACTCGTGACAGGTCGGAGTGAACTCCAGGCAGACCCGTAAATCGTGACAGGTCTGAGTGAACTCCAGGCAGACCCGGAACTCCAGGCAGGTCTGAGTGAACTCCACGCAGATCCGGACCTCGAGGCAGGTCTGAGTGAACTCCAGGCAGACCTGGAACTCCAGACAGGTCTGAGTGAATTCCAGGCAGACCCGGAACTCGTGACAGGTCTGAGTGAAATCCAGGCAGACCCGGAACTCGTGACAGGTCTGAGTGAACTCCAGGCAGACCCGGAACTCGTGACAGATCTAAGTGAACCCCAGGCAGACCCGGAACTCCAGGGAGTTCTGTGTGAACTCCAGGCAGACCCAGAACTCCAGGCAGGTCTGAGTGAACTCCAGGCAGGTCTCAGTGAACTCCAAGCAGACCCGGAACTCGTGACAGGTCTGAGTGAACTCCAGGCAGACCCGGAACTTGTGACAGGTCTGAGTTAACTCCAGGCAGACCCGGAACTCGAGGCACGTCTGAGTGAATTCCAGGCAGACGCGGAACTCCAGGCATGTCTGAGAGAACTCCAGGCAGACCCGGAACTCAAGGCAGGTCTGAGTGAACTCCAGGCAGACCCGGAACTTGTGACAGGACTGAGTGAACTCCAGGCAGGTCTCAGTGGACTCCAGGCAGACCCGGAACTCGTGACAGGTCTGAGTGAACTCCAGGCAGACCCGGAACTCGTGACAGGTCTGTGTGAACTCCAGGCAGACCCTGAACACCAGGCATGTCTGAGTGAACTCCAGGCAGACCCGGAACTCGTGACAGGTCTGGGTGAACTCGAGGCAGACCCGGATCTCCAGGCAGGTCTGAGTGAACTCCAGGCAGACCCAGAACGCGTGACAGGACAGAGTGAACTCCAGGCAGACCGGGAACTTGTGACAGGTCTCAGTGAACTCCAGGCAGACACGGAACTCGTGACAGGTCTGAGTGAACTCCAGGCAGACCCGGAAATCGTGAAAGGTCTGAGTGAACTCCAGGCAGACCCGGAACTCGTGACAGGTATGAGTGAATTCCAGGCAGACCCGGAAATCGAGAAAGGTCTGAGTGAACTCCAGGCAGACCCGGAAATCGAGGCAGGTCTGAGTGAACTCCAGGCAGACCCGGAACTCGTGACAGGTCTGAGTGAACACCAGGCAGACCCGGAACTCCAGGCAGGTCTGAGTGAACTCCAGGCAGACCCGGAACTCATGACAGGTCTCAGTGAACTCCAGGCAGACCCGGAACTCGTGACAGGTCTGAGTGATCTCCAGGCAGACCTGGAACTCCAGGCATGTCTGAGTGAACTCCAGGCAGACCCGGAACTCCAGGCAGGTCTGAGTGAACTCCACGCAGACCCGCAACTCGAGGCAGGTCTGAGTGAATTCCAGGCAGACCTGGAACTCGTGACAGGACTGAGTGAACTCCAGGCAGACCCGGAAATCGTGACAGGTCTGAGTGAACTCCAGGCAGACCCGGAACTCGTGACAGGTCTGAGTGAAATCCAGGCAGACCCGGAACTCCAGGCAGGTCTGAGTGAACTCCACGCAGACCCGGAACTCGAGGCATGTCTGAGTGAATTCCAGGCAGACCCGGAACACGTGACAGGTCTGAGTGAACTCCAGGCAGAACCAGAACTCGTGACACCTCTGAGTGAACTCCAGGCAGACCCGGAACTCGTGACAGGTTTCAGTGAACTCCAGGCAGACCCGGAACTCGTGACAGGTCTGAGTGAACTCCAGGCAGACCCGGAACTCCTGGCAGGTCTGAGTGAACTCCAGGCAGACCCGGAACTCCAGGCAGGTCTGAGTGAACTCGAGGCAGACTCGGAACGCGTGACAGGTCTAAGTTAACTCCAGGCAGACCCGGAACTCGTGACAGGTCTAAGTTAACTCCAGGCAGACCCGGAACTCGTGACAGGTCTGAGTGAACTCCAGGCAGACCCGGAACTCATGACAGGTCTGAGTGAATTCCAGGCAGACCCGGAACTCATGACAGGTCTCAGTGAACTCCAGGCAGACCAGGAACTCGTGACAGGTCTGAGTGAACTCCAGGAAGACCCGGAACTCCAGGCAGGTCTGAGTGAATTCCAGGCAGACCCGGAAATCGAGAAAGGTCTGAGTGAACTCCAGGCAGACCCGGAAATCGTGACAGGTCTGAGTGAACTCCAGGCAGACCTGGAAATCGAGGCAGGTCTGAGTGAACTCCAGGCAGACCCGGAACTCGTGACAGGTCTGAGTGAACTCCAGGCAGACCCGGAACTCCAGGCAGGTCTGAGTGAACTCCAGGCAGACCCGGAACTCATGACAGGTCTCAGTGAACTCCAGGCAGACCCGGAACTCGTGACAGGTCTGAGTGATCTCCAGGCAGACCTGGAACTCCAGGCATGTCTGAGTGAACTCCAGGCAGACCCGGAACTCCAGGCAGGTCTGAGTGAACTCCACGCAGACCCGCAACTCGAGGCAGTTCTGAGTGAATTCCAGGCAGACCTGGAACTCGTGACAGGACTGAGTGAACTCCAGGCAGACCCGGAAATCGTGACAGGTCTGAGTGAACTCCAGGCAGACCCGGAACACATGACAGGTCTGAGTGAACTCCAGGCAGAACCAGAACTCGTGACACCTCTGAGTGAACTCCAGGCAGACCCGGAACTCGTGACAGGTTTCAGTGAACTCCAGGCAGACCCGGAACTCGTGACAGGTCTGAGTGAACTCCAGGCAGACCCGGAACTCCTGGCAGGTCTGAGTGAACTCCAGGCAGACCCGGAACTCCAGGCAGGTCTGAGTGAACTCGAGGCAGACTCGGAACGCGTGACAGGTCTAAGTTAACTCCAGGCAGACCCGGAACTCGTGACAGGTCTAAGTTAACTCCAGGCAGACCCGGAACTCGTGACAGGTCTGAGTGAACTCCAGGCAGACCCGGAACTCATGACAGGTCTGAGTGAATTCCAGGCAGACCCGGAACTCATGACAGGTCTCAGTGAACTCCAGGCAGACCAGGAACTCGTGACAGGTCTGAGTGAACTCCAGGAAGACCCGGAACTCCAGGCAGGTCTGAGTGAACTCCAGGCAGACCAGGAACTCCAGGCAGACACGGATCTCCAGGCAGGTCTGAGTGAACTCGAGGCAGACTGGGAACTCCAGGCAGGTCTGAGTGAATTCCAGGCAGACCCGGAACTCGTGACATGTCTGAGTGAACTCCAGGCAGACCCGTAAATCGTGAGAGGTCTGAGTGAACTCCAGGCAGACCCGGAACTCCAGGGAGGTCTGAATGAACTCCACGCAGACCCCGACCTCGAGGCAGGTCTGAGTAAACTCCAGGCAGACCTGGAACTCCAGACAGGTCTGAGTGAATTCCAGGCAGACCCGGAAATCGTGACAGGTCTGAGTGAAATCCAGGCAGACCCGGAACTCGTGACAGGTCTGAGTGAACTCCAGGCAGACCCGGAACTCGTGACAGATCTGAGTGAACCGCAGGCAGACCCGGAACTCCAGGCAGTTCTGTGTGAACTCCAGGCAGACCCAGAACTCCAGGCAGGTCTGAGTGAACTCCAGGCAGGTCTCAGTGAACTCCAAGCAGACCCGGAACTCGTGACAGGTCTGAGTGAACTCCAGGCAGACCCGGAACTTGTGACAGGTCTGAGTGAACTCCAGGCAGACCCGGAACTCGAGGCAGGTCTGAGTGAATTCCAGGCTGACGCGGAACTCCAGGCATGTCTGAGAGAACTCCAGGCAGACCCGGAACTCAAGGCAGGTCTGAGTGAACTCCAGGGAGACCCGGAACTTGTGACAGGACTGAGTGAACTCCAGGCAGGTCTCAGTGGACTCCAGGCAGACCCGGAACTCGTGACAGGTCTGAGTGAACTCCAGGCAGACCCGGAACTCGTGACAGGTCTGAGTGAACTCCAGGCAGACCCGGAACTCCAGGGAGGTCTGAATGAACTCCACGCAGACCCGGACCTCGAGGCAGGTCTGAGTAAACTCCAGGCAGACCTGGAACTCCAGACAGGTCTGAGTGAATTCCAGGGAGACCCGGAAATCATGACAGGTCTGAGTGAAATCCAGGCAGACCCGGAACTCGTGACAGGTCTGAGTGAACTCCAGGCAGACCCGGAACTCGTGACAGATCTGAGTGAACCCCAGGCAGACCCGGAACTCCAGGGAGTTCTGTGTGAACTCCAGGCAGACCCAGAACTCCAGGCAGGTCTGAGTGAACTCCAGGCAGGTCTCAGTGAACTCCAAGCAGACCCGGAACTCGTGACAGGTCTGAGTGAAATCCAGGCAGACCCGGAACTTGTGACAGGTCTGAGTGAACTCCAGGCAGACCCGGAACTCGAGGCACGTCTGAGTGAATTCCAGGCAGACGCGGAACTCCAGGCATGTCTGAGAGAACTCCAGGCAGACCCGGAACTCAAGGCAGGTCTGAGTGAACTCGAGGCAGACCCGGAACTCCAGGCAGGTCTGAGTGAACTCCAGGCAGACCCGGAACTCCAGGCAGGTCTGAGTGAATTCCAGGCAGTCCCGGAACTTGAGGCAGGTCTGGGTGAACTCGAGGCAGACCTGGAACTCCAGGCAGGTCTGAGTGAACTCCAGGCAGACCCGGAACTCCAGGCAGGTCTGAGTGAACTCCAGGCAGTCCCGGAACTTGAGGCAGGTCTGGGTGAACTCGAGGCAGACCTGGAACTCCAGGCAGGTCTGAGTGAACTCCAGGCAGACCCGGAACTCCAGGCAGGTCTGAGTGAACTCCAGGGAGACCCGGAACTCCAGGCAGACCCGGATCTCCAGGCAGGTCTGAGTGAACTCGAGGCAGACTGGGAACTCCAGGCAGGTCTGAGTGAATTCCAGGCAGACCCGGAACTCGTGACAGGTCTGAGTGAACTCCAGGAAGACCCGGAAATCGTGACAGGTCTGAGTGAACTCCAGGCAGACCCGGAACTCCAGGCAGGTCTGAGTGAACTCCATGCAGACCCGGACCTCGAGGCAGGTCTGAGTGAACTCCAGGCAGACCTGGAACTCCAGACAGGTCTGAGTGAACTCCAGTCAGACCCGGAACTCCAGGCAGACCCGGATCTCCAGGCAGGTCTGAGTGAACTCGAGGCAGACTGGGAACTCCAGGCAGGTCTGAGTGAATTCCAGGCAGACCCGGAACTCGTGACAGGTCGGAGTGAACTCCAGGCAGACCCGTAAATCGTGACAGGTCTGAGTGAACTCCAGGCAGACCCGGAACTCCAGGCAGGTCTGAGTGAACTCCACGCAGATCCGGACCTCGAGGCAGGTCTGAGTGAACTCCAGGCAGACCTGGAACTCCAGGCAGGTCTGAGTGAACTCCAGGCAGGTCTCAGTGAACTCCAAGCAGACCCGGAACTCGTGACAGGTCTGAGTGAACTCCAGGCAGACCCGGAACTTGTGACAGGTCTGAGTGAACTCCAGGCAGACCCGGAACTCGAGGCACGTCTGAGTGAATTCCAGGCAGACCAGGAACTCGAGGCAGGTCTGAGTGAACTCCAGGCAGACCCGGAACTTGTGACAGGACTGAGTGAACTCCAGGCAGGTCTCAGTGGACTCCAGGCAGACCCGGAACTCGTGACAGGTCTGAGTGGACTCCAGGCAGACCCGGAACTCGTGACAGGTCTGAGTGAACTCCAGGCAGACCCGGAACTCCAGGCATGTCTAAGTGAACTCGAGGCAGACCCGGATCTCCAGGCAGGTCTGACTGAACTCCAGGCAGACCCAGAACTCCAGGCAGGTCTGAGTGAATTCCAGGCAGACCCGGAACTCGTGACAGGACAGAGTGAACTCCAGGCAGACCGGGAACTTGTGACAGGTCTCAGTGAACTCCAGGCAGACACGGAACTCGTGACAGGTCTGAGTGAACTCCAGGCAGACCCGGAAATCGTGAAAGGTCTGAGTGAACTCCAGGCAGACCCGGAACTCGTGACAGGTCTGAGTGAATTCCAGGCAGACCCGGAAATCGTGAAAGGTCTGAGTGAACTCCAGGCAGACCCGGAAATCGTGACAGGTCTGAGTGAACTCCAGGCAGACCTTGAAATCGTGGCAGGTCTGAGTGAACTCCAGGCAGACCTGGAAATCGAGGCAGGTCTGAGTGAACTCCAGGCAGACCTGGAAATCGAGGCAGGTCTGAGTGAACTCCAGGCAGACCCGTAAATCGTGACAGGTCTGAGTGAACTCCAGGCAGACCCAGAACTCCAGGCAGGTCTGAGTGAACTCCACGCAGACCTGGACCTCGAGGCAGGTCTGAGTGAACTCCAGGCAGACCTGGAACTCCAGACAGGTCTGAGTGAATTCCAGGCAGACCCGGAACTCGTGACAGGTCTGAGTGAAATCCAGGCAGACCCGGAACTCGTGACAGGTCTGAGTGAACTCCAGGCAGACCCGGAACTCGTGACAGATCTGAGTGAACCCCAGGCAGACCCGGAACTCCAGAGAGTTCTGTGTGAACTCCAGGCAGACCCAGAACTCCAGGCATGTCTGAGTGAACTCCAGGCAGGTCTCAGTGAACTCCAAGCAGACCCGGAACTCGTGACAGGTCTGAGTGAACTCCAGGCAGACCCGGAACTTGTGACAGGTCTGAGTGAACTCCAGGCAGACCCGGAACTCGAGGCACGTCTGAGTGAATTCCAGGCAGACGCGGAACTCCAGGCATGTCTGAGAGAACTCCAGGCAGACCCGGAACTCAAGGCAGGTCTGAGTGAACTCGAGGCAGACCCGGAACTCCAGGCAGGTCTGAGTGAACTCCAGGCAGACCCGGAACTCCAGGCAGGTCTGAGTGAACTCCAGGCAGTCCCGGAACTTGAGGCAGGTCTGGGTGAACTCGAGGCAGACCTGGAAATCCAGGCAGGTCTGAGTGAACTCCAGGCAGACCCGGAACTCCAGGCAGGTCTGAGTGAACTCCAGGCAGTCCCGGAACTTGAGGCAGGTCTGGGTGAACTCGAGGCAGACCTGGAACTCCAGGCAGGTCTGAGTGAACTCCAGGCAGACCCGGAACTCCAGGCAGGTCTGAGTGAACTCCAGGGAGACCCGGAACTCCAGGCAGACCCGGATCTCCAGGCAGGTCTGAGTGAACTCGAGGCAGACTGGGAACTCCAGGCAGGTCTGAGTGAATTCCAGGCAGACCCGGAACTCGTGACAGGTCTGAGTGAACTCCAGGCAGACCCGGAAATCGTGACAGGTCTGAGTGAACTCCAGGCAGACCCGGAACTCCAGGCAGGTCTGAGTGAACTCCATGCAGACCCGGACCTCGAGGCAGGTCTGAGTGAACTCCAGGCAGACCTGGAACTCCAGACAGGTCTGAGTGAACTCCAGGCAGACCCGGAACTCCAGGCAGACCCGAATCTCCAGGCAGGTCTGAGTGAACTCGAGGCAGACTGGGAACTCCAGGCAGGTCTGAGTGAATTCCAGGCAGACCCGGAACTCGTGACAGGTCGGAGTGAACTCCAGGCAGACCCGTAAATCGTGACAGGTCTGAGTGAACTCCAGGCAGACCCGGAACTCCAGGCAGGTCTGAGTGAACTCCACGCAGATCCGGACCTCGAGGCAGGTCTGAGTGAACTCCAGGCAGACCTGGAACTCCAGACAGGTCTGAGTGAATTCCAGGCAGACCCGGAACTCGTGACAGGTCTGAGTGAAATCCAGGCAGACCCGGAACTCGTGACAGGTCTGAGTGAACTCCAGGCAGACCCGGAACTCGTGACAGATCTAAGTGAACCCCAGGCAGACCCGGAACTCCAGGGAGTTCTGTGTGAACTCCAGGCAGACCCAGAACTCCAGGCAGGTATGAGTGAACTCCAGGCAGGTCTCAGTGAACTCCAAGCAGACCCGGAACTCGTGACAGGTCTGAGTGAACTCCAGGCAGACCCGGAACTTGTGACAGGTCTGAGTTAACTCCAGGCAGACCCGGAACTCGAGGCACGTCTGAGTGAATTCCAGGCAGACGCGGAACTCCAGGCATGTCTGAGAGAACTCCAGGCAGACCCGGAACTCAAGGCAGGTCTGAGTGAACTCCAGGCAGACCCGGAACTTGTGACAGGACTGAGTGAACTCCAGGCAGGTCTCAGTGGACTCCAGGCAGACCCGGAACTCGTGACAGGTCTGAGTGAACTCCAGGCAGACCCGGAACTCGTGACAGGTCTGTGTGAACTCCAGGCAGACCCTGAACACCAGGCATGTCTGAGTGAACTCCAGGCAGACCCGGAACTCGTGACAGGTCTGGGTGAACTCGAGGCAGACCCGGATCTCCAGGCAGGTCTGAGTGAACTCCAGGCAGACCCAGAACGCGTGACAGGACAGAGTGAACTCCAGGCAGACCGGGAACTTGTGACAGGTCTCAGTGAACTCCAGGCAGACACGGAACTCGTGACAGGTCTGAGTGAACTCCAGGCAGACCCGGAAATCGGGAAAGGTCTGAGTGAACTCCAGGCAGACCCGGAACTCGTGACAGGTCTGAGTGAATTCCAGGCAGACCCGGAAATCGAGAAAGGTCTGAGTGAACTCCAGGCAGACCCGGAAATCGTGAAAGGTCTGAGTGAACTCCAGGCAGACCTGGAAATCGAGGCAGGTCTGAGTGAACTCCAGGCAGACCCGGAACTCGTGACAGGTCTGAGTGAACTCCAGGCAGACCCGGAACTCCAGGCAGGTCTGAGTGAACTCCAGGCAGACCCGGAACTCATGACAGGTCTCAGTGAACTCCAGGCAGACCCGGAACTCGTGACAGGTCTGAGTGATCTCCAGGCAGACCTGGAACTCCAGGCATGTCTGAGTGAACTCCACGCAGACCCGCAACTCGAGGCAGGTCTGAGTGAATTCCAGGCAGACCTGGAACTCGTGACAGGACTGAGTGAACTCCAGGCAGACCCGGAAATCGTGACAGGTCTGAGTGAACTCCAGGCAGACCCGGAACTCGTGACAGGTCTAAGTGAAATCCAGGCAGACCCGGAACTCGTGACAGGTCTAAGTGAAATCCAGGCAGACCCGGAACTCCAGGCAGGTCTGAGTGAACTCCACGCAGACCCGGAACTCGAGGCATGTCTGAGTGAATTCCAGGCAGACCCGGAACACGTGACAGGTCTGAGTGAACTCCAGGCAGAACCAGAACTCGTGACACCTCTGAGTGAACTCCAGGCAGACCCGGAACTCGTGACAGGTTTCAGTGAACTCCAGGCAGACCCGGAACTCGTGACAGGTCTGAGTGAACTCCAGGCAGACCCGGAACTCCTGGCAGGTCTGAGTGAACTCCAGGCAGACCCGGAACTCCAGGCAGGTCTGAGTGAACTCGAGTCAGACTCGGAACGCGTGACAGGTCTAAGTTAACTCCAGGCAGACCCGGAACTCGTGACAGGTCTAAGTTAACTCCAGGCAGACCCGGAACTCGTGACAGGTCTGAGTGAACTCCAGGCAGACCCGGAACTCATGACAGGTCTGAGTGAATTCCAGGCAGACCCGGAACTCATGACAGGTCTCAGTGAACTCCAGGCAGACCAGGAACTCGTGACAGGTCTGAGTGAACTCCAGGAAGACCCGGAACTCCAGGCAGGTCTGAGTGAACTCCAGGCAGACCCGGAACTCCAGGCAGACCCGGATCTCCAGGCAGGTCTGAGTGAACTCGAGGCAGACTGGGAACTCCAGGCAGGTCTGAGTGAATTCCAGGCAGACCCGGAACTCGTGACATGTCTGAGTGAACTCCAGGCAGACCCGTAAATCGTGACAGGTCTGAGTGAACTCCAGGCAGACCCGGAACTCCAGGGAGGTCTGAATGAACTCCACGCAGACCCCGACCTCGAGGCAGGTCTGAGTAAACTCCAGGCAGACCTGGAACTCCAGACAGGTCTGAGTGAATTCCAGGCAGACCCGGAAATCGTGACAGGTCTGAGTGAAATCCAGGCAGACCCGGAACTCGTGACAGGTCTGAGTGAACTCCAGGCAGACCCGGAACTCGTGACAGATCTGAGTGAACCCCAGGCAGACCCGGAACTCCAGGCAGTTCTGTGTGAACTCCAGGCAGACCCAGAACTCCAGGCAGGTCTGAGTGAACTCCAGGCAGGTCTCAGTGAACTCCAAGCAGACCCGGAACTCGTGACAGGTCTGAGTGAACTCCAGGCAGACCCGGAACTTGTGACAGGTCTGAGTGAACTCCAGGCAGACCCGGAACTCGAGGCACGTCTGAGTGAATTCCAGGCTGACGCGGAACTCCAGGCATGTCTGAGAGAACTCCAGGCAGACCCTGAACTCAAGGCAGGTCTGAGTGAACTCCATGCAGACCCGGAACTTGTGACAGGACTGAGTGAACTCCAGGCAGGTCTCAGTGGACTCCAGGCAGACCCGGAACTCGTGACAGGTCTGAGTGAACTCCAGGCAGACCCGGAACTCGTGACAGGTCTGAGTGAACTCCAGGCAGACCCGGAACTCCAGGGAGGTCTGAATGAACTCCACGCAGACCCGGACCTCGAGGCAGGTCTGAGTAAACTCCAGGCAGACCTGGAACTCCAGACAGGTCTGAGTGAATTCCAGGCAGACCCGGAAATCATGACAGGTCTGAGTGAATTCCAGGCAGACCCGGAACTCGTGACAGGTCTGAGTGAACTCCAGGAAGACCCGGAACTCGTGACAGATCTGAGTGAACCCCAGGCAGACCCGGAACTCCAGGGAGTTCTGTGTGAACTCCAGGCAGACCCAGAACTCCAGGCAGGTCTGAGTGAACTCCAGGCAGGTCTCAGTGAACTCCAAGCAGACCCGGAACTCGTGACAGGTCTGAGTGAACTCCAGGCAGACCCGGAACTTGTGACAGGTCTGAGTGAACTCCAGGCAGATCCGGAACTCGAGGCAAGTCTGAGTGAATTCCAGGCAGACGCGGAACTCCAGGCATGTCTGAGAGAACTCCAGGCAGACCCGGAACTCAAGGCAGGTCTGAGTGAACTCGAGGCAGACCCGGAACTCCAGGCAGGTCTGAGTGAACTCCAGGCAGACCCGGAACTCCAGGCAGGTCTGAGTGAACTCCAGGCAGTCCCGGAACTTGAGGCAGGTCTGGGTGAACTCGAGGCAGACATGGAACTCCAGGCAGGTCTGAGTGAACTCCAGGCAGACCCGGAACTCCAGGCAGGTCTGAGTGAACTCCAGGCAGTCCCGGAACTTGAGGCAGGTCAGGGTGAACTCGAGGCAGACCTGGAACTCCAGGCAGGTCTGAGTGAACTCCAGGCAGACCCGGAACTCCAGGCAGGTCTGAGTGAACTCCAGGGAGACCCGGAACTCCAGGCAGACCCGGATCTCCAGGCAGGTCTGAGTGAACTCGAGGCAGACTGGGAACTCCAGGCAGGTCTGAGTGAATTCCAGGCAGACCCGGAACTCGTGACAGGTCTGAGTGAACTCCAGGGAGACCCGGAAATCGTGACAGGTCTGAGTGAACTCCAGGCAGACCCGGAACTCCAGGCAGGTCTGAGTGAACTCCATGCAGACCCGGACCTCGAGGCAGGTCTGAGTGAACTCCAGGAAGACCTGGAACTCCAGACAGGTCTGAGTGAACTCCAGGCAGACCCGGAACTCCAGGCAGACCCGGATCTCCAGGCAGGTCTGAGTGAACTCGAGGCAGACTGGGAACTCCAGGCAGGTCTGAGTGAATTCCAGGCAGACCCGGAACTCGTGACAGGTCGGAGTGAACTCCAGGCAGACCCGTAAATCGTGACAGGTCTGAGTGAACTCCAGGCAGACCCGGAACTCCAGGCAGGTCTGAGTGAACTCCACGCAGATCCGGACCTCGAGGCAGGTCTGAGTGAACTCCAGGCAGACCTGGAACTCCAGACAGGTCTGAGTGAATTCCAGGCAGACCCGGAACTCGTGACAGGTCTGAGTGAAATCCAGGCAGACCCGGAACTCGTGACAGGTCTGAGTGAACTCCAGGCAGACCCGGAACTCGTGACAGATCTAAGTGAACCCCAGGCAGACCCGGAACTCCAGGGAGTTCTGTGTGAACTCCAGGCAGGTCTCAGTGAACTCCAAGCAGACCCGGAACTCGTGACAGGTCTGAGTGAACTCCAGGCAGACCCGGAACTTGTGACAGGTCTGAGTTAACTCCAGGCAGACCCGGAACTCGAGGCACGTCTGAGTGAATTCCAGGCAGACGCGGAACTCCAGGCATGTCTGAGAGAACTCCAGGCAGACCCGGAACTCAAGGCAGGTCTGAGTGAACTCCAGGCAGACCCGGAACTTGTGACAGGACTGAGTGAACTCCAGGCAGGTCTCAGTGGACTCCAGGCAGACCCGGAACTCGTGACAGGTCTGAGTGAACTCCAGGCAGACCCGGAACTCGTGACAGGTCTGTGTGAACTCCAGGCAGACCCTGAATACCAGGCATGTCTGAGTGAACTCCAGGCAGACCCGGAACTCGTGACAGGTCTGGGTGAACTCGAGGCAGACCCAGATCTCCAGGCAGGTCTGAGTGAACTCCAGGCAGACCCAGAACGCGTGACAGGACAGAGTGAACTCCAGGCAGACCGGGAACTTGTGACAGGTCTCAGTGAACTCCAGGCAGACACGGAACTCGTGACAGGTCTGAGTGAACTCCAGGCAGACCCGGAAATCGTGAAAGGTCTGAGTGAACTCCAGGCAGACCCGGAACTCGTGACAGGTCTGAGTGAATTCCAGGCAGACCCGGAAATCGAGAAAGGTCTGAGTGAACTCCAGGCAGACCCGGAAATCGTGACAGGTCTGAGTGAACTCCAGGCAGACCTGGAAATCGAGGCAGGTCTGAGTGAACTCCAGGCAGACCCGGAACTCGTGACAGGTCTGAGTGAACTCCAGGCAGACCCGGAACTCCAGGCAGGTCTGAGTGAACTCCAGGCAGACCCGGAACTCATGACAGGTCTCAGTGAACTCCAGGCAGACCCGGAACTCGTGACAGGTCTGAGTGATCTCCAGGCAGACCTGGAACTCCAGGCAGGTCTGAGTGAACTCCACGCAGACCCGCAACTCGAGGCAGGTCTGAGTGAATTCCAGGCAGACCTGGAACTCGTGACAGGACTGAGTGAACTCCAGGCAGACCCGGAAATCGTGACAGGTCTGAGTGAACTCCAGGCAGACCCGGAACTCGTGACAGGTCTGAGTGAAATCCAGGCAGACCCGGAACTCCAGGCAGGTCTGAGTGAACTCCACGCAGACCCGGAACTCGAGGCATGTCTGAGTGAATTCCAGGCAGACCCGGAACACGTGACAGGTCTGAGTGAACTCCAGGCAGAACCAGTACTCGTGACACCTCTGAGTGAACTCCAGGCAGACCCGGAACTCGTGACAGGTTTCAGTGAACTCCAGGCAGACCCGGAACTCGTGACAGGTCTGAGTGAACTCCAGGCAGACCCGGAACTCCTGGCAGGTCTGAGTGAACTCCAGGCAGACCCGGAACTCCAGGCAGGTCTGAGTGAACTCGAGGCAGACTCGGAACGCGTGACAGGTCTAAGTTAACTCCAGGCAGACCCGGAACTCGTGACAGGTCTAAGTTAACTCCAGGCAGACCCGGAACTCGTGACAGGTCTGAGTGAACTCCAGGCAGACCCAGAACTCATGACAGGTCTGAGTGAATTCCAGGCAGACCCGGAACTCATGACAGGTCTCAGTGAACTCCAGGCAGACCAGGAACTCGTGACAGGTCTGAGTGAACTCCAGGAAGACCCGGAACTCCAGGCAGGTCTGAGTGAACTCCAGGCAGACCCGGAACTCCAGGCAGACCCGGATCTCCAGGCAGGTCAGAGTGAACTCGAGGCAGACTGGGAACTCCAGGCAGGTCTGAGTGAATTCCAGGCAGACCCGGAACTCGTGACATGTCTGAGTGAACTCCAGGCAGACCCGTAAATCGTGACAGGTCTGAGTGAACTCCAGGCAGACCCGGAACTCCAGGGAGGTCAGAATGAACTCCACGCAGACCCCGACCTCGAGGCAGGTCTGAGTAAACTCCAGGCAGACCTGGAACTCCAGACAGGTCTGAGTGAATTCCAGGCAGACCCGGAAATCGTGACAGGTCTGAGTGAAATCCAGGCAGACCCGGAACTCGTGACAGGTCTGAGTGAACTCCAGGCAGACCCGGAACTCGTGACAGATCTGAGTGAACCCCAGGCAGACCCGGAACTCCAGGCTGTTCTGTGTGAACTCCAGGCAGACCCAGAACTCCAGGCAGGTCTGAGTGAACTCCAGGCAGGTCTCAGTGAACTCCAAGCAGACCCGGAACTCGTGACAGGTCTGAGTGAACTCCAGGCAGACCCGGAACTCGAGGCACGTCTGAGTGAATTCCAGGCTGACGCGGAACTCCAGGCATGTCTGAGAGAACTCCAGGCAGACCCGGAACTCAAGGCAGGTCTGAGTGAACTCCAGGCAGACCCGGAACTTGTGACAGGACTGAGTGAACTCCAGGCAGGTCTCAGTGGACTCCAGGCAGACCCGGAACTCGTGACAGGTCTGAGTGAACTCCAGGCAGACCCGGAACTCGTGACAGGTCTGAGTGAACTCCAGGCAGACCCGGAACTCCAGGGAGGTCTGAATGAACTCCACGCAGACCCGGACCTCGAGGCAGGTCTGAGTAAACTCCAGGCAGACCTGGAACTCCAGACAGGTCTGAGTGAATTCCAGGCAGACCCGGAAATCATGACAGGTCTGAGTGAAATCCAGGCAGACCCGGAACTCGTGACAGGTCTGAGTGAACTCCAGGCAGACCCGGAACTCCAGGCAGTTCTGTGTGAACTCCAGGCAGACCCAGAACTCCAGGCAGGTCTGAGTGAACTCCAGGCAGGTCTCAGTGAACTCCAAGCAGACCCGGAACTCGTGACAGGTCTGAGTGAACTCCAGGCAGACCCGGAACTTGTGACAGGTCTGAGTGAACTCCAGGCAGACCCGGAACTCGAGGCACGTCTGAGTGAATTCCAGGCTGACGCGGAACTCCAGGCATGTCTGAGAGAACTCCAGGCAGACGCGGAACTCAAGGCAGGTCTGAGTGAACTCCAGGCAGACCCGGAACTTGTGACAGGACTGAGTGAACTCCAGGCAGGTCTCAGTGGACTCCAGGCAGACCCGGAACTCGTGACAGGTCTGAGTGAACTCCAGGCAGACCCGGAACTCGTGACAGGTCTGAGTGAACTCCAGGCAGACCCGGAACTCCTGGCATGTCTGAGTGAACTCGAGGCAGACCCGGATCTCCAGGCAGGTCTGAGTGAACTCCAGGCAGACCCGGAACTCGTGACAGGTCTGAGTGAACTCCAGGCAGACCCGTAAATCGTGACAGGTCTGAGTGAACTCCAGGCAGACCCAGAACTCCAGGCAGGTCTGAGTGAACTCCACGCAGACCTGGACCTCGAGGCAGGTCTGAGTGAACTCCAGGCAGACCTGGAACTCCAGACAGGTCTGAGTGAACTCCAGGCAGACCCGGATCTCCAGGCAGGTCTGAGTGAACTCGAGGCAGACTGGGAACTCCAGGCAGGTCTGAGTGAATTCCAGGCAGACCCGGAACTCGTGACAGGTCGGAGTGAACTCCAGGCAGACCCGTAAATCGTGACAGGTCTGAGTGAACTCCAGGCAGACCCGGAACTCCAGGCAGGTCTGAGTGAACTCCACGCAGATCCGGACCTCGAGGCAGGTCTGAGTGAAATCCAGGCAGACCCGGAACTCGTGACAGGTCTGAGTGAACTCCAGGCAGACCCGGAACTCGTGACAGATCTGAGTGAACCCCAGGCAGACCCGGAACTCCAGGGAGTTCTGTGTGAACTCCAGGCAGACCCAGAAATCCAGGCAGGTCTGAGTGAACTCCAGGCAGACCCGGAACTTGTGAGAGGTCTGAGTGAACTCCAGGCAGGTCTCAGTGGACTCCAGGCAGACCCGGAATTCGTGACAGGTCTGAGTGAACTCCAGGCAGACCCGGAACTCGTGACAGGTCTGTGTGAACTCCAGGCAGACCCTGAACTCCAGGCATGTCTGAGTGAACTCCAGGCAGACCCGGAACTCCTGGCATGTCTAAGTGAACTCGAGGCAGACCCGGATCTCCAGGCAGGTCTGAGTGAACTCCAGGCAGACCCTGAACTCCAGGCAGGTCTGAGTGAATTCCAGGCAGACCCGGAAATCGTGACAGGTCTGAGTGAACTCCAGGCAGACCGGGAACTTGTGACAGGTCTCAGTGAACTCCAGGCAGACCCGGAAATCGTGAAAGGTCTGAGTGAACTCCAGGCAGACCCGGAACTCGTGACAGGTCTGAGTGAATTCCAGGCAGACCCGGAAATCGTGAAAGGTCTGAGTGAACTCCAGGCAGACCCGGAAATCGTGACAGGTCTGAGTGAACTCCAGGCAGACCTTGAAATCGTGGCAGTTCTGAGTGAACTCCAGGCAGACCTGGAAATCGAGGCAGGTCTGAGTGAACTCCAGGCAGACCTGGAAATCGAGGCAGGTCTGAGTGAACTCCAGGCAGACCCGTAAATCGTGACAGGTCTGAGTGAACTCCAGGCAGACCCAGAACTCCAGGCAGGTCTGAGTGAACTCCACGCAGACCTGGACCTCGAGGCAGGTCTGAGTGAACGCCAGGCAGACCTGGAACTCCAGACAGGTCTGAGTGAATTCCAGGCAGACCCGGAACTCGTGACAGGTCTGAGTGAAATCCAGGCAGACCCGGAACTCGTGACAGGTCTGAGTGAACTCCAGGCAGACCTGGAACTCGTGACAGATCTGAGTGAACCCCAGGCAGACCCGGAACTCCAGGGCGTTCTGTGTGAACTCCAGGCAGACCCAGAACTTCAGGCAGGTCTGAGTGAACTCTAGGCAGGTCTCAGTGAACTCCAAGCAGACCCGGAACTCGTGACAGGTCTGAGTGAACTCCAGGCAGACCCGGAACTTGTGACAGGTCTGAGTGAACTCCAGGCAGACCCGGAACTCGAGGCACGTCTGAGTGAATTCCAGGCAGACGCGGAACTCCAGGCATGTCTGAGAGAACTCCAGGCAGACCCGGAACTCAAGGCAGGTCTGAGTGAACTCGAGGCAGACCCGGAACTCCAGGCAGGTCTGAGTGAACTCCAGGCAGACCCGGAACTCCAGGCAGGTCTGAGTGAACTCCAGGCAGTCCCGGAACTTGAGGCAGGTCTGGGTGAACTCGAGGCAGACCTGGAACTCCAGGCAGGTCTGAGTGAACTCCAGGCAGACCCGGAACTCCAGGCAGGTCTGAGTGAACTCCAGGCAGTCCCGGAACTTGAGGCAGGTCTGGGTGAACTCGAGGCAGACCTGGAACTCCAGGCAGGTCTGAGTGAACTCCAGGCAGACCCGGAACTCCAGGCAGGTCTGAGTGAACTCCAGGGAGACCCGGAACTCCAGGCAGACCCGGATCTCCAGGCAGGTCTGAGTGAACTCGAGGCAGACTGGGAACTCCAGGCAGGTCTGAGTGAATTCCAGGCAGACCCGGAACTCGTGACAGGTCTGAGTGAACTCCAGGCAGACCCGGAAATCGTGACAGGTCTGAGTGAACTCCAGGCAGACCCGGAACTCCAGGCAGGTCTGAGTGAACTCCATGCAGACCCGGACCTCGAGGCAGGTCTGAGTGAACTCCAGGCAGACCTGGAACTCCAGACAGGTCTGAGTGAACTCCAGGCAGACCCGGAACTCCAGGCAGACCCGGATCTCCAGGCAGGTCTGAGTGAACTCGAGGCAGACTGGGAACTCCAGGCAGGTCTGAGTGAATTCCAGGCAGACCCGGAACTCGTGACAGGTCTGAGTGAAATCCAGGCAGACCCGGAACTCGTGACAGGTCTGAGTGAACTCCAGGCAGACCCGGAACTCGTGACAGATCTAAGTGAACCCCAGGCAGACCCGGAACTCCAGGGAGTTCTGTGTGAACTCCAGGCAGACCCAGAACTCCAGGCAGGTCTGAGTGAACTCCAGGCAGGTCTCAGTGAACTCCAAGCAGACCCGGAACTCGTGACAGGTCTGAGTGAACTCCAGGCAGACCCGGAACTTGTGACAGGTCTGAGTTAACTCCAGGCAGACCCGGAACTCGAGGCACGTCTGAGTGAATTCCAGGCAGACGCGGAACTCCAGGCATGTCTGAGAGAACTCCAGGCAGACCCGGAACTCAAGGCAGGTCTGAGTGAACTCCAGGCAGACCCGGAACTTGTGACAGGACTGAGTGAACCCCAGGCAGACCCGGAACTCCAGGGAGTTCTGTGTGAACTCCAGGCAGACCCAGAACTCCAGGCAGGTCTGAGTGAACTCCAGGCAGACGCGGAACTCCAGGCATGTCTGAGAGAACTCCAGGCAGACCCGGATCTCCAGGCAGGTCTGAGTGAACTCCAGGCAGACCCAGAACTCGTGAGAGGACAGAGTGAACTCCAGGCAGACCGGGAACTTGTGACAGGTCTCAGTGAACTCCAGGCAGACACGGAACTCGTGACAGGTCTGAGTGAACTCCAGGCAGACCCGGAAATAGTGACAGGTCTGAGTGAACTCCAGGCAGACCTGGAAATCGAGGCAGGTCTGAGTGAACTCCAGGCAGACCCGGAACTCGTGACAGGTCTGTGTGAACTCCAGGCAGACCCGGAACACCAGGCATGTCTGAGTGAACTCCAGGCAGACCCGGAACTCGTGACAGGTCTGTGTGAACTCCAGGCAGACCCTGAACACCAGGCATGTCTAAGTGAACTCGAGGCAGACCCGGATCTCCAGGCAGGTCTGAGTGAACTCCAGGCAGACCCAGAACTCGTGACAGGACAGAGTGAACTCCAGGCAGACCGGGAACTTGTGACAGGTCTCAGTGAACTCCAGGCAGACACGGAACTCGTGACAGGTCTGAGTGAACTCCAGGCAGACCCGGAAATAGTGACAGGTCTGAGTGAACTCCAGGCAGACCTGGAAATCGAGGCAGGTCTGAGTGAACTCCAGGCAGACCCGGAACTCGTGACAGGTCTGAGTGAACTCCAGGCAGACCCGGAACTCATGACAGGTCTCAGTGAACTCCAGGCAGACCCGGAACTCGTGACAGGTCTGAGTGATCTCCAGGCAGACCTGGAACTCCAGGCATGTCTGAGTGAACTCCAGGCAGACCCGGAACTCCAGGCAGGTCTGAGTGAACTCCACGCAGACCCGCAACTCGAGGCAGGTCTGAGTGAATTCCAGGCAGACCTGGAACTCGTGACAGGACTGAGTGAACTCCAGGCAGACCCGGAAATCGTGACAGGTCTGAGTGAACTCCAGGCAGACCCGGAACTCGTGACAGGTCTGAGTGAAATCCAGGCAGACCCGGAACTCCAGGCAGGTCTGAGTGAACTCCACGCAGACCCGGAACTCGAGGCATGTCTGAGTGAATTCCAGGCAGACCCGGAACACGTGACAGGTCTGAGTGAACTCCAGGCAGAACCAGAACTCGTGACACCTCTGAGTGAACTCCAGGCAGACCCGGAACTCTTGACAGGTTTCAGTGAACTCCAGGCAGACACGGAACTCGTGACAGGTCTGAGTGAACTCGAGGCAGACCCGGAACTCCAGGCAGGTCTGAGTGAACTCGAGGCTGACTCGGAACGCGTGACAGGTCTAAGTTAACTCCAGGCAGACCCGGAACTCGTGACAGGTCTCAGTTAACTCCAGGCAGACCCGGAACTCGTGACAGGTCTGAGTGAACTCCAGGCAGACCCGGAACTCATGACAGGTCTGAGTGAATTCCAGACAGACCCGGAACTCATGACAGGTCTCAGTGAACTCCAGGCAGACCAGGAACTCGTGAGACGTCTGAGTGAACTCCAGGAAGACCCGGAAATCCAGGCAGGTCTGAGTGAACTCCAGGCAGACCCGGAACTCCAGGCAGACCCGGATCTCCAGGCAGGTCTGAGTGAACTCGAGGCAGACTGGGAACTCCAGGCAGGTCTGAGTGAATTCCAGGCAGACCCGGAACTCGTGACATGTCTGAGTGAACTCCAGGCAGACCCGTAAATCGTGACAGGTCTGAGTGAACTCCAGGCAGACCCGGAACACCAGGCATGTCTGAGTGAACTCCAGGCAGACCCGGAACTTGTGACAGGACTGAGTGAACTCCAGGCAGGTCTCAGTGGACTCCAGGCAGACCCGGAACTCGTGACAGGTCTGAGTGAACTCCAGGCAGACCCGGAACTCGTGACAGGTCTGAGTGAACTCCAGGCAGACCCGGAACTCCTGGCATGTCTGAGTGAACTCGAGGCAGACCCGGATCTCCAGGCAGGTCTGAGTGAACTCCAGGCAGACCCGGAACTCGTGACAGGTCTGAGTGAACTCCAGGCAGACCCGTAAATCGTGACAGGTCTGAGTGAACTCCAGGCAGACCCAGAACTCCAGGCAGGTCTGAGTGAACTCCACGCAGACCTGGACCTCGAGGCAGGTCTGAGTGAACTCCAGGCAGACCTGGAACTCCAGACAGGTCTGAGTGAACTCCAGGCAGACCCGGATCTCCAGGCAGATCTGAGTGAACTCGAGGCAGACTGGGAACTCCAGGCAGGTCTGAGTGAATTCCAGGCAGACCCGGAACTCGTGACAGGTCGGAGTGAACTCCAGGCAGACCCGTAAATCGTGACAGGTCTGAGTGAACTCCAGGCAGACCCGGAACTCCAGGCAGGTCTGAGTGAACTCCACGCAGATCCGGACCTCGAGGCAGGTCTGAGTGAAATCCAGGCAGACCCGGAACTCGTGACAGGTCTGAGTGAACTCCAGGCAGACCCGGAACTCGTGACAGATCTGAGTGAACCCCAGGCAGACCCGGAACTCCAGGGAGTTCTGTGTGAACTCCAGGCTGACCCAGAAATCCAGGCAGGTCTGAGTGAACTCCAGGCAGGTCTCAGTGAACTCCAAGCAGACCCGGAACTCGTGACAGGTCTGAGTGAACTCCAGGCAGACCCGGAACTTGTGACAGGTCTGAGTTAACTCCAGGCAGACCCGGAACTCGAGGCACGTCTGTGTGAATTCCAGGCAGACGCGGAACTCCAGGCATGTCTGAGAGAACTCCAGGCAGACCCGGAACTCAAGGCAGGTCTGAGTGAACTCCAGGCAGACCCGGAACTTGTGACAGGACTGAGTGAACTCCAGGCAGGTCTCAGTGGACTCCAGGCAGACCCGGAACTCGTGACAGGTCTGAGTGAACTCCAGGCAGACCCGGAACTCGTGACAGGTCTGTGTGAACTCCAGGCAGACCCTGAACTCCAGGCATGTCTGAGTGAACTCCAGGCAGACCCGGAACTCCTGGCATGTCTAAGTGAACTCGAGGCAGACCCGGATCTCCAGGCAGGTCTGAGTGAACTCCAGGTAGACCCTGAACTCCAGGCAGGTCTGAGTGAATTCCAGGCAGACCCGGAAATCGTGACAGGTCTGAGTGAACTCCAGGCAGACCGGGAACTTGTGACAGGTCTCAGTGAACTCCAGGCAGACACGGAACTCGTGACAGGTCTGAGTGAACTCCAGGCAGACCCGGAAATCGTGAAAGGTCTGAGTGAACTCCAGGCAGACCCGGAACTCGTGACAGGTCTGAGTGAACTCCAGGCAGACCCGGAACTCGTGACAGATCTGAGTGAACCCCAGGCAGACCCGGAACTCCAGGCAGTTCTGTGTGAACTCCAGGCAGACCCAGAACTCCAGGCAGGTCTGAGTGAACTCCAGGCAGGTCTCAGTGAACTCCAAGCAGACCCGGAACTCGTGACAGGTCTGAGTGAACTCCAGGCAGACCCGGAACTTGTGACAGGTCTGAGTGAACTCCAGGCAGACCCGGAACTCGAGGCACGTCTGAGTGAATTCCAGGCTGACGCGGAACTCCAGGCATGTCTGAGAGAACTCCAGGCAGACGCGGAACTCAAGGCAGGTCTGAGTGAACTCCAGGCAGACCCGGAACTTGTGACAGGACTGAGTGAACTCCAGGCAGGTCTCAGTGGACTCCAGGCAGACCCGGAACTCGTGACAGGTCTGAGTGAACTCCAGGCAGACCCGGAACTCGTGACAGGTCTGAGTGAACTCCAGGCAGACCCGGAACTCCTGGCATATATGAGTGAACTCGAGGCAGACCCGGATCTCCAGGCAGGTCTGAGTGAACTCCAGGCAGACCCGGAACTCGTGACAGGTCTGAGTGAACTCCAGGCAGACCCGTAAATCGTGACAGGTCTGAGTGAACTCCAGGCAGACCCAGAACTCCAGGCAGGTCTGAGTGAACTCCACGCAGACCTGGACCTCGAGGCAGGTCTGAGTGAACTCCAGGCAGACCTGGAACTCCAGACAGGTCTGAGTGAACTCCAGGCAGACCCGGATCTCCAGGCAGGTCTGAGTGAACTCGAGGCAGACTGGGAACTCCAGGCAGGTCTGAGTGAATTCCAGGCAGACCCGGAACTCGTGACAGGTCGGAGTGAACTCCAGGCAGACCCGTAAATCGTGACAGGTCTGAGTGAACTCCAGGCAGACCCGGAACTCCAGGCAGGTCTGAGTGAACTCCACGCAGATCCGGACCTCGAGGCAGGTCTGAGTGAACTCCAGGCAGACCCGGAACTCGTGACAGATCTGAGTGAACCCCAGGCAGACCCGGAACTCCAGGGAGTTCTGTGTGAACTCCAGGCAGACCCAGAAATCCAGGCAGGTCTGAGTGAACTCCAGGCAGGTCTCAGTGAACTCCAAGCAGACCCGGAACTCGTGACAGGTCTGAGTGAACTCCAGGCAGACCCGGAACTTGTGACAGGTCTGAGTTAACTCCAGGCAGACCCGGAACTCGAGGCACGTCTGTGTGAATTCCAGGCAGGCGCGGAACTCCAGGCATGTCTGAGAGAACTCCAGGCAGACCCGGAACTCAAGGCAGGTCTGAGTGAACTCCAGGCAGACCCGGAACTTGTGACAGGACTGAGTGAACTCCAGGCAGGTCTCAGTGGACTCCAGGCAGACCCGGAATTCGTGACAGGTCTGAGTGAACTCCAGGCAGACCCGGAACTCGTGACAGGTCTGTGTGAACTCCAGGCAGACCCTGAACTCCAGGCATGTCTGAGTGAACTCCAGGCAGACCCGGAACTCCTGGCATGTCTAAGTGAACTCGAGGCAGACCCGGATCTGCAGGCAGGTCTGAGTGAACTCCAGGCAGACCCTGAACTCCAGGCAGGTCTGAGTGAATTCCAGGCAGACCCGGAAATCGTGACAGGTCTGAGTGAACTCCAGGCAGACCGGGAACTTGTGACAGGTCTCAGTGAACTCCAGGCAGACCCGGAAATCGTGACAGGTCTGAGTGAACTCCAGGCAGACCTTGAAATCGTGGCAGGTCTGAGTGAACTCCAGGCAGACCTGGAAATCGAGGCAGGTCTGAGTGAACTCCAGGCAGACCTGGAAATCGAGGCAGGTCTGAGTGAACTCCAGGCAGACCCGTAAATCGTGACAGGTCTGAGTGAACTCCAGGCAGACCCAGAACTCCAGGCAGGTCTGAGTGAACTCCACGCAGACCTGGACCTCGAGGCAGGTCTGAGTGAACGCCAGGCAGACCTGGAACTCCAGACAGGTCTGAGTGAATTCCAGGCAGACCCGGAACTCGTGACAGGTCTGAGTGAAATCCAGGCAGACCCGGAACTCGTGACAGGTCTGAGTGAACTCCAGGCAGACCCGGAACTCGTGACAGATCTGAGTGAACCCCAGGCAGACCCGGAACTCCAGGGAGTTCTGTGTGAACTCCAGGCAGACCCAGAACTCCAGGCAGGTCTGAGTGAACTCTAGGCAGGTCTCAGTGAACTCCAAGCAGACCCGGAACTCGTGACAGGTCTGAGTGAACTCCAGGCAGACCCGGAACTCCTGGCATGTCTGAGTGAACTCGAGGCAGACCCGGATCTCCAGGCAGGTCTGAGTGAACTCCAGGCAGACCCGGAACTCGTGACAGGTCTGAGTGAACTCCAGGCAGACCCGTAAATCGTGACAGGTCTGAGTGAACTCCAGGCAGACCCAGAACTCCAGGCAGGTCTGAGTGAACTCCACGCAGACCTGGACCTCGAGGCAGGTCTGAGTGAACTCCAGGCAGACCTGGAACTCCAGACAGGTCTGAGTGAACTCCAGGCAGACCCGGATCTCCAGGCAGGTCTGACTGAACTCGAGGCAGACTGGGAACTCCAGGCAGGTCTGAGTGAATTCCAGGCAGACCCGGAACTCGTGACAGGTCGGAGTGAACTCCAGGCAGACCCGTAAATCGTGACAGGTCTGAGTGAACTCCAGGCAGACCCGGAACTCCAGGCAGGTCTGAGTGAACTCCACGCAGATCCGGACCTCGAGGCAGGTCTGAGTGAAATCCAGGCAGACCCGGAACTCGTGACAGGTCTGAGTGAACTCCAGGCAGACCCGGAACTCGTGACAGATCTGAGTGAACCCCAGGCAGACCCGGAACTCCAGGGAGTTCTGTGTGAACTCCAGGCAGACCCAGAAATCCAGGCAGGTCTGAGTGAACTCCAGGCAGGTCTCAGTGAACTCCAAGCAGACCCGGAACTCGTGACAGGTCTGAGTGAACTCCAGGCAGACCCGGAACTTGTGACAGGTCTGAGTTAACTCCAGGCAGACCCGGAACTCGAGGCACGTCTGTGTGAATTCCAGGCAGGCGCGGAACTCCAGGCATGTCTGAGAGAACTCCAGGCAGACCCGGAACTCAAGGCAGGTCTGAGTGAACTCCAGGCAGACCCGGAACTTGTGACAGGACTGAGTGAACTCCAGGCAGGTCTCAGTGGACTCCAGGCAGACCCGGAATTCGTGACAGGTCTGAGTGAACTCCAGGCAGACCCGGAACTCGTGACAGGTCTGCGTGAACTCCAGGCAGACCCTGAACTCCAGGCATGTCTGAGTGAACTCCAGGCAGACCCGGAACTCCTGGCATGTCTAAGTGAACTCGAGGCAGACCCGGATCTCCAGGCAGGTCTGAGTGAACTCCAGGCAGACCCTGAACTCCAGGCAGGTCTGAGTGAATTCCAGGCAGACCCGGAAATCGTGACAGGTCTGAGTGAACTCCAGGCAGACCGGGAACTTGTGACAGGTCTCAGTGAACTCCAGGCAGACCCGGAAATCGTGAAAGGTCTGAGTGAACTCCAGGCAGACCCGGAACTCGTGACAGGTCTGAGTGAATTCCAGGCAGACCCGGAAATCGTGAAAGGTCTGAGTGAACTCCAGGCAGACCCGGAAATCGTGACAGGTCTGAGTGAACTCCAGGCAGACCTTGAAATCGTGGCAGGTCTGAGTGAACTCCAGGCAGACCTGGAAATCGAGGCAGGTCTGAGTGAACTCCAGGCAGACCTGGAAATCGAGGCAGGTCTGAGTGAACTCCAGGCAGACCCGTAAATCGTGACAGGTCTGAGTGAACTCCAGGCAGACCCAGAACTCCAGGCAGGTCTGAGTGAACTCCACGCAGACCTGGACCTCGAGGCAGGTCTGAGTGAACGCCAGGCAGACCTGGAACTCCAGACAGGTCTGAGTGAATTCCAGGCAGACCCGGAACTCGTGACAGGTCTGAGTGAAATCCAGGCAGACCCGGAACTCGTGACAGGTCTGAGTGAACTCCAGGCAGACCCGGAACTCGTGACAGATCTGAGTGAACCCCAGGCAGACCCGGAACTCCAGGGAGTTCTGTGTGAACTCCAGGCAGACCCAGAACTCCAGGCAGGTCTGAGTGAACTCTAGGCAGGTCTCAGTGAACTCCAAGCAGACCCGGAACTCGTGACAGGTCTGAGTGAACTCCAGGCAGACCCGGAACTTGTGACAGGTCTGAGTGAACTCCAGGCAGACCCGGAACTCGAGGCACGTCTGAGTGAATTCCAGGCAGACGCGGAACTCCAGGCATGTCTGAGAGAACTCCAGGCAGACCCGGAACTCAAGGCAGGTCTGAGTGAACTCGAGGCAGACCCGGAACTCCAGGCAGGTCTGAGTGAACTCCAGGCCGACCCGGAACTCCAGGCAGGTCTGAGTGAACTCCAGGCAGTCCCGGAACTTGAGGCAGGTCTGGGTGAACTCGAGGCAGACCTGGAACTCCAGGCAGGTCTGAGTGAACTCCAGGCAGACCCGGAACTCCAGGCAGGTCTGAGTGAACTCCAGGCAGTCCCGGAACTTGAGGCAGGTCTGGGTGAACTCGAGGCAGACCTGGAACTCCAGGCAGGTCTGAGTGAACTCCAGGCAGACCCGGAACTCCAGGCAGGTCTGAGTGAACTCCAGGGAGACCCGGAACTCCAGGCAGACCCGGATCTCCAGGCAGGTCTGAGTGAACTCGAGGCAGACTGGGAACTCCAGGCTGGTCTGAGTGAATTCCAGGCAGACCCGGAACTCGTGACAGGTCTGAGTGAACTCCAGGCAGACCCGGAAATCGTGACAGGTCTGAGTGAACTCCAGGCAGACCCGGAACTCCAGGCAGGTCTGAGTGAACTCCATGCAGACCCGGACCTCGAGGCAGGTCTGAGTGAACTCCAGGCAGACCTGGAACTCCAGACAGGTCTGAGTGTACTCCAGGCAGACCCGGAACTCCAGGCAGACCCGGATCTCCAGGCAGGTCTGAGTGAACTCGAGGCAGACTGGGAACTCCAGGCAGGTCTGAGTGAATTCCAGGCAGACCCGGAACTCGTGACAGGTCGGAGTGAACTCCAGGCAGACCCGTAAATCGTGACAGGTCTGAGTGAACTCCAGGCAGACCCGGAACTCCAGGCAGGTCTGAGTGAACTCCACGCAGATCCGGACCTCGAGGCAGGTCTGAGTGAACTCCAGGCAGACCTGGAACTCCAGACAGGTCTGAGTGAATTCCAGGCAGACCCGGAACTCGTGACAGGTCTGAGTGAAATCCAGGCAGACCCGGAACTCGTGACAGGTCTGAGTGAACTCCAGGCAGACCCGGAACTCGTGACAGATCTAAGTGAACCCCAGGCAGACCCGGAACTCCAGGGAGTTCTGTGTGAACTCCAGGCTGACCCAGAACTCCAGGCAGGTCTGAGTGAACTCCAGGCAGGTCTCAGTGAACTCCAAGCAGTCCCGGAACTCGTGACAGGTCTGAGTGAACTCCAGGCAGACCCGGAACTTGTGACAGGTCTGAGTTAACTCCAGGCAGACCCGGAACTCGAGGCACGTCTGAGTGAATTCCAGGCAGACGCGGAACTCCAGGCATGTCTGAGAGAACTCCAGGCAGACCCGGAACTCAAGGCAGGTCTGAGTGAACTCCAGGCAGACCCGGAACTTGTGACAGGACTGAGTGAACCCCAGGCAGACCCGGAACTCCAGGGAGTTCTGTGTGAACTCCAGGCAGACCCAGAACTCCAGGCAGGTCTGAGTGAACTCCAGGCAGGTCTCAGTGAACTCCAAGCAGACCCGGAACTCGTGACAGGTCTGAGTGAACTCCAGGCAGACCCGGAACTTGTGACAGGTCTGAGTTAACTCCAGGCAGACCCGGAACTCGAGGCACGTCTGAGTGAATTCCAGGCAGACGCGGAACTCCAGGCATGTCTGAGAGAACTCCAGGCAGACCCGGAACTCAAGGCAGGTCTGAGTGAACTCCAGGCAGACCCGGAACTTGTGACAGGACTGAGTGAACTCCAGGCAGTTCTCAGTGGACTCCAGGCAGACCCGGAACTCGTGACAGGTCTGAGTGAACTCCAGGCAGACCCGGAACTCGTGACAGGTCTGTGTGAACTCCAGGCAGACCCGGAACAGCAGGCATGTCTGAGTGAACTCCAGGCAGACCCGGAACTCGTGACAGGTCTGTGTGAACTCCAGGCAGACCCTGAACACCAGGCATGTCTAAGTGAACTCGAGGCAGACCCGGATCTCCAGGCAGGTCTGAGTGAACTCCAGGCAGACCCAGAACTCGTGACAGGACAGAGTGAACTCCAGGCAGACCGGGAACTTGTGACAGGTCTCAGTGAACTCCAGGCAGACACGGAACTCGTGACAGGTCTGAGTGAACTCCAGGCAGACCGGGAAATAGTGACAGGTCTGAGTGAACTCCAGGCAGACCTGGAAATCGAGGCAGGTCTGAGTGAACTCCAGGCAGACCCGGAACTCGTGACAGGTCTGTGTGAACTCCAGGCAGACCCGGAACACCAGGCATGTCTGAGTGAACTCCAGGCAGACCCGGAACTCGTGACAGGTCTGTGTGAACTCCAGGCAGACCCTGAACACCAGGCATGTCTAAGTGAACTCGAGGCAGACCCGGATCTCCAGGCAGGTCTGAGTGAACTCCAGGCAGACCCAGAACTCGTGACAGGACAGAGTGAACTCCAGGCAGACCGGGAACTTGTGACAGGTCTCAGTGAACTCCAGGCAGACACGGAACTCGTGACAGGTCTGAGTGAACTCCAGGCAGACCCGGAAATAGTGACAGGTCTGAGTGAACTCCAGGCAGACCTGGAAATCGAGGCAGGTCTGAGTGAACTCCAGGCAGACCCGGAACTCGTGACAGGTCTGAGTGAACTCCAGGCAGACCCGGAACTCATGACAGGACTCAGTGAACTCCAGGCAGACCCGGAACTCGTGACAGGTCTGAGTGATCTCCAGGCAGACCTGGAACTCCAGGCATGTCTGAGAGAACTCCAGGCAGACCCGGAACTCAAGGCAGGTCTGAGTGAACTCCAGGCAGACCCGCAACTTGTGACAGGACTGAGTGAACTCCAGGCAGGTCTCAGTGGACTCCAGGCAGACCCGGAATTCGTGACAGGTCTGAGTGAACTCCAGGCAGACCCGGAACTCGTGACAGGTCTGTGTGAACTCCAGGCAGACCCTGAACTCCAGGCATGTCTGAGTGAACTCCAGGCAGACCCGGAACTCCTGGCATGTCTAAGTGAACTCGAGGCAGACCCGGATCTGCAGGCAGGTCTGAGTGAACTCCAGGCAGACCCTGAACTCCAGGCAGGTCTGAGTGAATTCCAGGCAGACCCGGAAATCGTGACAGGTCTGAGTGAACTCCAGGCAGACCGGGAACTTGTGACAGGTCTCAGTGAACTCCAGGCAGACCCGGAAATCGTGAAAGGTCTGAGTGAACTCCAGGCAGACCCGGAACTCGTGACAGGTCTGAGTGAATTCCAGGCAGACCCGGAAATCGTGAAAGGTCTGAGTGAACTCCAGGCAGACCCGGAAATCGTGACAGGTCTGAGTGAACTCCAGGCAGACCTTGAAATCGTGGCAGGTCTGAGTGAACTCCAGGCAGACCTGGAAATCGAGGCAGGTCTGAGTGAACTCCAGGCAGACCTGGAAATCGAGGCAGGTCTGAGTGAACTCCAGGCAGACCCGTAAATCGTGACAGGTCTGAGTGAACTCCAGGCAGACCCAGAACTCCAGGCAGGTCTGAGTGAACTCCACGCAGACCTGGACCTCGAGGCAGGTCTGAGTGAACGCCAGGCAGACCTGGAACTCCAGACAGGTCTGAGTGAATTCCAGGCAGACCCGGAACTCGTGACAGGTCTGAGTGAAATCCAGGCAGACCCGGAACTCGTGACAGGTCTGAGTGAACTCCAGGCAGACCCGGAACTCGTGACAGATCTGAGTGAACCCCAGGCAGACCCGGAACTCCAGGGAGTTCTGTGTGAACTCCAGGCAGACCCAGAACTCCAGGCAGGTCTGAGTGAACTCTAGGCAGGTCTCAGTGAACTCCAAGCAGACCCGGAACTCGTGACAGGTCTGAGTGAACTCCAGGCAGACCCGGAACTCCTGGCATGTCTGAGTGAACTCGAGGCAGACCCGGATCTCCAGGCAGGTCTGAGTGAACTCCAGGCAGACCCGGAACTCGTGACAGGTCTGAGTGAACTCCAGGCAGACCCGTAAATCGTGACAGGTCTGAGTGAACTCCAGGCAGACCCAGAACTCCAGGCAGGTCTGAGTGAACTCCACGCAGACCTGGACCTCGAGGCAGGTCTGAGTGAACTCCAGGCAGACCTGGAACTCCAGACAGGTCTGAGTGAACTCCAGGCAGACCCGGATCTCCAGGCAGGTCTGAGTGAACTCGAGGCAGACTGGGAACTCCAGGCAGGTCTGAGTGAATTCCAGGCAGACCCGGAACTCGTGACAGGTCGGAGTGAACTCCAGGCAGACCCGTAAATCGTGACAGGTCTGAGTGAACTCCAGGCAGACCCGGAACTCCAGGCAGGTCTGAGTGAACTCCACGCAGATCCGGACCTCGAGGCAGGTCTGAGTGAAATCCAGGCAGAACCGGAACTCGTGACAGGTCTGAGTGAACTCCAGGCAGACCCGGAACTCGTGACAGATCTGAGTGAACCCCAGGCAGACCCGGAACTCCAGGGAGTTCTGTGTGAACTCCAGGCAGACCCAGAAATCCAGGCAGGTCTGAGTGAACTCCAGGCAGGTCTCAGTGAACTCCAAGCAGACCCGGAACTCGTGACAGGTCTGAGTGAACTCCAGGCAGACCCGGAACTTGTGACAGGTCTGAGTTAACTCCAGGCAGACCCGGAACTCGAGGCACGTCTGTGTGAATTCCAGGCAGGCGCGGAACTCCAGGCATGTCTGAGAGAACTCCAGGCAGACCCGGAACTCAAGGCAGGTCTGAGTGAACTCCAGGCAGACCCGGAACTTGTGACAGGACTGAGTGAACTCCAGGCAGGTCTCAGTGGACTCCAGGCAGACCCGGAATTCGTGACAGGTCTGAGTGAACTCCAGGCAGACCCGGAACTCGTGACAGGTCTGTGTGAACTCCAGGCAGACCCTGAACTCCAGGCATGTCTGAGTGAACTCCAGGCAGACCCGGAACTCCTGGCATGTCTAAGTGAACTCGAGGCAGACCCGGATCTCCAGGCAGGTCTGAGTGAACTCCAGGCAGACCCTGAACTCCAGGCAGGTCTGAGTGAATTCCAGGCAGACCCGGAAATCGTGACAGGTCTGAGTGAACTCCAGGCAGACCGGGAACTTGTGACAGGTCTCAGTGAACTCCAGGCAGACCCGGAAATCGTGAAAGGTCTGAGTGAACTCCAGGCAGACCCGGAACTCGTGACAGGTCTGAGTGAATTCCAGGCAGACCCGGAAATCGTGAAAGGTCTGAGTGAACTCCAGGCAGACCCGGAAATCGTGACAGGTCTGAGTGAACTCCAGGCAGACCTTGAAATCGTGGCAGGTCTGAGTGATCTCCAGGCAGACCTGGAAATCGAGGCAGGTCTGAGTGAACTCCAGGCAGACCTGGAAATCGAGGCAGGTCTGAGTGAACTCCAGGCAGACCCGTAAATCGTGACAGGTCTGAGTGAACTCCAGGCAGACCCAGAACTCCAGGCAGGTCTGAGTGAACTCCACGCAGACCTGGACCTCGAGGCAGGTCTGAGTGAACGCCAGGCAGACCTGGAACTCCAGACAGGTCTGAGTGAATTCCAGGCAGACACGGAACTCGTGACAGGTCTGAGTGAAATCCAGGCAGACCCGGAACTCGTGACAGGTCTGAGTGAACTCCAGGCAGACCCGGAACTCGTGACAGATCTGAGTGAACCCCAGGCTGACCCGGAACTCCAGGGAGTTCTGTGTGAACTCCAGGCAGACCCAGAACTCCAGGCAGGTCTGAGTGAACTCTAGGCAGGTCTCAGTGAACTCCAAGCAGACCCGGAACTCGTGACAGGTCTGAGTGAACTCCAGGCAGACCCGGAACTTGTGACAGGTCTGAGTGAACTCCAGGCAGACCCGGAACTCGAGGCACGTCTGAGTGAATTCCAGGCAGACGCGGAACTCCAGGCATGTCTGAGAGAACTCCAGGCAGACCCGGAACTCAAGGCAGGTCTGAGTGAACTCGAGGCAGACCCGGAACTCCAGGCAGGTCTGAGTGAACTCCAGGCAGACCCGGAACTCCAGGCAGGTCTGAGTGAACTCCAGGCAGTCCCGGAACTTGAGGCAGGTCTGGGTGAACTCGAGGCAGACCTGGAACTCCAGGCAGGTCTGAGTGAACTCCAGGCAGACCCGGAACTCCAGGCAGGTCTGAGTGAACTCCAGGCAGTCCCGGAACTTGAGGCAGGTCTGGGTGAACTCGAGGCAGACCTGGAACTCCAGGCAGGTCTGAGTGAACTCCAGGCAGACCCGGAACTCCAGGCAGGTCTGAGTGAACTCCAGGGAGACCCGGAACTCCAGGCAGACCCGGATCTCCAGGCAGGTCTGAGTGAACTCGAGGCAGACTGGGAACTCCAGGCTGGTCTGAGTGAATTCCAGGCAGACCCGGAACTCGTGACAGGTCTGAGTGAACTCCAGGCAGACCCGGAAATCGTGACAGGTCTGAGTGAACTCCAGGCAGACCCGGAACTCCAGGCAGGTCTGAGTGAACTCCATGCAGACCCGGACCTCGAGGCAGGTCTGAGTGAACTCCAGGCAGACCTGGAACTCCAGACAGGTCTGAGTGTACTCCAGGCAGACCCGGAACTCCAGGCAGACCCGGATCTCCAGGCAGGTCTGAGTGAACTCGAGGCAGACTGGGAACTCCAGGCAGGTCTGAGTGAATTCCAGGCAGACCCGGAACTCGTGACAGGTCGGAGTGAACTCCAGGCAGACCCGTAAATCGTGACAGGTCTGAGTGAACTCCAGGCAGACCCGGAACTCCAGGCAGGTCTGAGTGAACTCCACGCAGATCCGGACCTCGAGGCAGGTCTGAGTGAACTCCAGGCAGACCTGGAACTCCAGACAGGTCTGAGTGAATTCCAGGCAGACCCGGAACTCGTGACAGGTCTGAGTGAAATCCAGGCAGACCCGGAACTCGTGACAGGTCTGAGTGAACTCCAGGCAGACCCGGAACTCGTGACAGATCTAAGTGAACCCCAGGCAGACCCGGAACTCCAGGGAGTTCTGTGTGAACTCCAGGCAGACCCAGAACTCCAGGCAGGTCTGAGTGAACTCCAGGCAGGTCTCAGTGAACTCCAAGCAGTCCCGGAACTCGTGACAGGTCTGAGTGAACTCCAGGCAGACCCGGAACTTGTGACAGGTCTGAGTTAACTCCAGGCAGACCCGGAACTCGAGGCACGTCTGAGTGAATTCCAGGCAGACGCGGAACTCCAGGCATGTCTGAGAGAACTCCAGGCAGACCCGGAACTCAAGGCAGGTCTGAGTGAACTCCAGGCAGACCCGGAACTTGTGACAGGACTGAGTGAACCCCAGGCAGACCCGGAACTCCAGGGAGTTCTGTGTGAACTCCAGGCAGACCCAGAACTCCAGGCAGGTCTGAGTGAACTCCAGGCAGGTCTCAGTGAACTCCAAGCAGACCCGGAACTCGTGACAGGTCTGAGTGAACTCCAGGCAGACCCGGAACTTGTGACAGGTCTGAGTTAACTCCAGGCAGACCCGGAACTCGAGGCACGTCTGAGTGAATTCCAGGCAGACGCGGAACTCCAGGCATGTCTGAGAGAACTCCAGGCAGACCCGGAACTCAAGGCAGGTCTGAGTGAACTCCAGGCAGACCCGGAACTTGTGACAGGACTGAGTGAACTCCAGGCAGTTCTCAGTGGACTCCAGGCAGACCCGGAACTCGTGACAGGTCTGAGTGAACTCCAGGCAGACCCGGAACTCGTGACAGGTCTGTGTGAACTCCAGGCAGACCCGGAACAGCAGGCATGTCTGAGTGAACTCCAGGCAGACCCGGAACTCGTGACAGGTCTGTGTGAACTCCAGGCAGACCCTGAACACCAGGCATGTCTAAGTGAACTCGAGGCACACCCGGATCTCCAGGCAGGTCTGAGTGAACTCCAGGCAGACCCAGAACTCGTGACAGGACAGAGTGAACTCCAGGCAGACCGGGAACTTGTGACAGGTCTCAGTGAACTCCAGGCAGACACGGAACTCGTGACAGGTCTGAGTGAACTCCAGGCAGACCGGGAAATAGTGACAGGTCTGAGTGAACTCCAGGCAGACCTGGAAATCGAGGCAGGTCTGAGTGAACTCCAGGCAGACCCGGAACTCGTGACAGGTCTGTGTGAACTCCAGGCAGACCCGGAACACCAGGCATGTCTGAGTGAACTCCAGGCAGACCCGGAACTCGTGACAGGTCTGTGTGAACTCCAGGCAGACCCTGAACACCAGGCATGTCTAAGTGAACTCGAGGCAGACCCGGATCTCCAGGCAGGTCTGAGTGAACTCCAGGCAGACCCAGAACTCGTGACAGGACAGAGTGAACTCCAGGCAGACCGGGAACTTGTGACAGGTCTCAGTGAACTCCAGGCAGACACGGAACTCGTGACAGGTCTGAGTGAACTCCAGGCAGACCCGGAAATAGTGACAGGTCTGAGTGAACTCCAGGCAGACCTGGAAATCGAGGCAGGTCTGAGTGAACTCCAGGCAGACCCGGAACTCGTGACAGGTCTGAGTGAACTCCAGGCAGACCCGGAACTCATGACAGGTCTCAGTGAACTCCAGGCAGACCCGGAACTCGTGACAGGTCTGAGTGATCTCCAGGCAGACCTGGAACTCCAGGCATGTCTGAGTGAACTCCAGGCAGACCCGGAACTCCAGGCAGGTCTGAGTGAACTCCACGCAGACCCGCAACTCGAGGCAGGTCTGAGTGAATTCCAGGCAGACCTGGAACTCGTGACAGGACGGAGTGAACTCCAGGCAGACCCGGAAATCGTGACAGGTCTGAGTGAACTCCAGGCAGACCCGGAACTCGTGACAGGTCTGAGTGAAATCCAGGCAGACCCGGAACTCCAGGCAGGTCTGAGTGAACTCCACGCAGACCCGGAACTCGAGGCATGTCTGAGTGAATTCCAGGCAGACCCGGAACACGTGACAGGTCTGAGTGAACTCCAGGCAGAACCAGAACTCGTGACACCTCTGAGTGAACTCCAGGCAGACACGGAACTCTTGACAGGTTTCAGTGAACTCCAGGCAGACCCGGAACTCGTGACAGGTCTGAGTGAACTCCAGGCAGACCCGGAACTCCTTGCAGGTCTGAGTGAACTCCAGGCAGACCCGGAACTCCAGGCAGGTCTGAGTGAACTCGAGGCAGACTCGGAACGCGTGACAGGTCTAAGTTAACTCCAGGCAGACCCGGAACTCGTGACAGGTCTAAGTTAACTCCAGGCAGACCCGGAACTCGTGACAGGTCTGAGTGAACTCCAGGCAGACCCGGAACTCCTGGCATGTCTAAGTGAACTCGAGGCAGACCCGGATCTCCAGGCAGGTCTGAGTGAACTCCAGGCAGACCCTGAACTCCAGGCATGTCTGAGTGAACTCCAGGCAGACCCGGAACTCCTGGCATGTCTAAGTGAACTCGAGGCAGACCCGGATCTCCAGGCAGGTCTGAGTGAACTCCAGGCAGACCCTGAACTCCAGGCAGGTCTGAGTGAATTCCAGGCAGACCCGGAAATCGTGACAGGTCTGAGTGAACTCCAGGCAGACCGGGAACTTGTGACAGGTCTCAGTGAACTCCAGGCAGACCCGGAAATCGTGAAAGGTCTGAGTGAACTCCAGGCAGACCCGGAACTCGTGACAGGTCTGAGTGAATTCCAGGCAGACCCGGAAATCGTGAAAGGTCTGAGTGAACTCCAGGCAGACCCGGAAATCGTGACAGGTCTGAGTGAACTCCAGGCAGACCTTGAAATCGTGGCAGTTCTGAGTGAACTCCAGGCAGACCTGGAAATCGAGGCAGGTCTGAGTGAACTCCAGGCAGACCTGGAAATCGAGGCAGGTCTGAGTGAACTCCAGGCAGACCCGTAAATCGTGACAGGTCTGAGTGAACTCCAGGCAGACCCAGAACTCCAGGCAGGTCTGAGTGAACTCCACGCAGACCTGGACCTCGAGGCAGGTCTGAGTGAACGCCAGGCAGACCTGGAACTCCAGACAGGTCTGAGTGAATTCCAGGCAGACCCGGAACTCGTGACAGGTCTGAGTGAAATCCAGGCAGACCCGGAACTCGTGACAGGTCTGAGTGAACTCCAGGCAGACCTGGAACTCGTGACAGATCTGAGTGAACCCCAGGCAGACCCGGAACTCCAGGGCGTTCTGTGTGAACTCCAGGCAGACCCAGAACTTCAGGCAGGTCTGAGTGAACTCTAGGCAGGTCTCAGTGAACTCCAAGCAGACCCGGAACTCGTGACAGGTCTGAGTGAACTCCAGGCAGACCCGGAACTTGTGACAGGTCTGAGTGAACTCCAGGCAGACCCGGAACTCGAGGCACGTCTGAGTGAATTCCAGGCAGACGCGGAACTCCAGGCATGTCTGAGAGAACTCCAGGCAGACCCGGAACTCAAGGCAGGTCTGAGTGAACTCGAGGCAGACCCGGAACTCCAGGCAGGTCTGAGTGAACTCCAGGCAGACCCGGAACTCCAGGCAGGTCTGAGTGAACTCCAGGCAGTCCCGGAACTTGAGGCAGGTCTGGGTGAACTCGAGGCAGACCTGGAACTCCAGGCAGGTCTGAGTGAACTCCAGGCAGACCCGGAACTCCAGGCAGGTCTGAGTGAACTCCAGGCAGTCCCGGAACTTGAGGCAGGTCTGGGTGAACTCGAGGCAGACCTGGAACTCCAGGCAGGTCTGAGTGAACTCCAGGCAGACCCGGAACTCCAGGCAGGTCTGAGTGAACTCCAGGGAGACCCGGAACTCCAGGCAGACCCGGATCTCCAGGCAGGTCTGAGTGAACTCGAGGCAGACTGGGAACTCCAGGCAGGTCTGAGTGAATTCCAGGCAGACCCGGAACTCGTGACAGGTCTGAGTGAACTCCAGGCAGACCCGGAAATCGTGACAGGTCTGAGTGAACTCCAGGCAGACCCGGAACTCCAGGCAGGTCTGAGTGAACTCCATGCAGACCCGGACCTCGAGGCAGGTCTGAGTGAACTCCAGGCAGACCTGGAACTCCAGACAGGTCTGAGTGAACTCCAGGCAGACCCGGAACTCCAGGCAGACCCGGATCTCCAGGCAGGTCTGAGTGAACTCGAGGCAGACTGGGAACTCCAGGCAGGTCTGAGTGAATTCCAGGCAGACCCGGAACTCGTGACAGGTCGGAGTGAACTCCAGGCAGACCCGTAAATCGTGACAGGTCTGAGTGAACTCCAGGCAGACCCGGAACTCCAGGCAGGTCTGAGTGAACTCCACGCAGATCCGGACCTCGAGGCAGGTCTGAGTGAACTCCAGGCAGACCTGGAACTCCAGACAGGTCTGAGTGAATTCCAGGCAGACCCGGAACTCGTGACAGGTCTGAGTGAAATCCAGGCAGACCCGGAACTCGTGACAGGTCTGAGTGAACTCCAGGCAGACCCGGAACTCGTGACAGATCTAAGTGAACCCCAGGCAGACCCGGAACTCCAGGGAGTTCTGTGTGAACTCCAGGCAGACCCAGAACTCCAGGCAGGTCTGAGTGAACTCCAGGCAGGTCTCAGTGAACTCCAAGCAGACCCGGAACTCGTGACAGGTCTGAGTGAACTCCAGGCAGACCCGGAACTTGTGACAGGTCTGAGTTAACTCCAGGCAGACCCGGAACTCGAGGCACGTCTGAGTGAATTCCAGGCAGACGCGGAACTCCAGGCATGTCTGAGAGAACTCCAGGCAGACCCGGAACTCAAGGCAGGTCTGAGTGAACTCCAGGCAGACCCGGAACTTGTGACAGGACTGAGTGAACCCCAGGCAGACCCGGAACTCCAGGGAGTTCTGTGTGAACTCCAGGCAGACCCAGAACTCCAGGCAGGTCTGAGTGAACTCCAGGCAGACGCGGAACTCCAGGCATGTCTGAGAGAACTCCAGGCAGACCCGGATCTCCAGGCAGGTCTGAGTGAACTCCAGGCAGACCCAGAACTCGTGAGAGGACAGAGTGAACTCCAGGCAGACCGGGAACTTGTGACAGGTCTCAGTGAACTCCAGGCAGACACGGAACTCGTGACAGGTCTGAGTGAACTCCAGGCAGACCCGGAAATAGTGACAGGTCTGAGTGAACTCCAGGCAGACCTGGAAATCGAGGCAGGTCTGAGTGAACTCCAGGCAGACCCGGAACTCGTGACAGGTCTGTGTGAACTCCAGGCAGACCCGGAACACCAGGCATGTCTGAGTGAACTCCAGGCAGACCCGGAACTCGTGACAGGTCTGTGTGAACTCCAGGCAGACCCTGAACACCAGGCATGTCTAAGTGAACTCGAGGCAGACCCGGATCTCCAGGCAGGTCTGAGTGAACTCCAGGCAGACCCAGAACTCGTGACAGGACAGAGTGAACTCCAGGCAGACCGGGAACTTGTGACAGGTCTCAGTGAACTCCAGGCAGACACGGAACTCGTGACAGGTCTGAGTGAACTCCAGGCAGACCCGGAAATAGTGACAGGTCTGAGTGAACTCCAGGCAGACCTGGAAATCGAGGCAGGTCTGAGTGAACTCCAGGCAGACCCGGAACTCGTGACAGGTCTGAGTGAACTCCAGGCAGACCCGGAACTCATGACAGGTCTCAGTGAACTCCAGGCAGACCCGGAACTCGTGACAGGTCTGAGTGATCTCCAGGCAGACCTGGAACTCCAGGCATGTCTGAGTGAACTCCAGGCAGACCCGGAACTCCAGGCAGGTCTGAGTGAACTCCACGCAGACCCGCAACTCGAGGCAGGTCTGAGTGAATTCCAGGCAGACCTGGAACTCGTGACAGGACTGAGTGAACTCCAGGCAGACCCGGAAATCGTGACAGGTCTGAGTGAACTCCAGGCAGACCCGGAACTCGTGACAGGTCTGAGTGAAATCCAGGCAGACCCGGAACTCCAGGCAGGTCTGAGTGAACTCCACGCAGACCCGGAACTCGAGGCATGTCTGAGTGAATTCCAGGCAGACCCGGAACACGTGACAGGTCTGAGTGAACTCCAGGCAGAACCAGAACTCGTGACACCTCTGAGTGAACTCCAGGCAGACCCGGAACTCTTGACAGGTTTCAGTGAACTCCAGGCAGACACGGAACTCGTGACAGGTCTGAGTGAACTCGAGGCAGACCCGGAACTCCAGGCAGGTCTGAGTGAACTCGAGGCTGACTCGGAACGCGTGACAGGTCTAAGTTAACTCCAGGCAGACCCGGAACTCGTGACAGGTCTCAGTTAACTCCAGGCAGACCCGGAACTCGTGACAGGTCTGAGTGAACTCCAGGCAGACCCGGAACTCATGACAGGTCTGAGTGAATTCCAGACAGACCCGGAACTCATGACAGGTCTCAGTGAACTCCAGGCAGACCAGGAACTCGTGAGACGTCTGAGTGAACTCCAGGAAGACCCGGAAATCCAGGCAGGTCTGAGTGAACTCCAGGCAGACCCGGAACTCCAGGCAGACCCGGATCTCCAGGCAGGTCTGAGTGAACTCGAGGCAGACTGGGAACTCCAGGCAGGTCTGAGTGAATTCCAGGCAGACCCGGAACTCGTGACATGTCTGAGTGAACTCCAGGCAGACCCGTAAATCGTGACAGGTCTGAGTGAACTCCAGGCAGACCCGGAACACCAGGCATGTCTGAGTGAACTCCAGGCAGATCCGGAACTCAAGGCAGGTCTGAGTGAACTCCAGGCAGACCCGGAACTTGTGACAGGACTGAGTGAACTCCAGGCAGGTCTCAGTGGACTCCAGGCAGACCCGGAACTCGTGACAGGTCTGAGTGAACTCCAGGCAGACCCGGAACTCGTGACAGGTCTGAGTGAACTCCAGGCAGACCCGGAACTCCTGGCATGTCTGAGTGAACTCGAGGCAGACCCGGATCTCCAGGCAGGTCTGAGTGAACTCCAGGCAGACCCGGAACTCGTGACAGGTCTGAGTGAACTCCAGGCAGACCCGTAAATCGTGACAGGTCTGAGTGAACTCCAGGCAGACCCAGAACTCCAGGCAGGTCTGAGTGAACTCCACGCAGACCTGGACCTCGAGGCAGGTCTGAGTGAACTCCAGGCAGACCTGGAACTCCAGACAGGTCTGAGTGAACTCCAGGCAGACCCGGATCTCCAGGCAGATCTGAGTGAACTCGAGGCAGACTGGGAACTCCAGGCAGGTCTGAGTGAATTCCAGGCAGACCCGGAACTCGTGACAGGTCGGAGTGAACTCCAGGCAGACCCGTAAATCGTGACAGGTCTGAGTGAACTCCAGGCAGACCCGGAACTCCAGGCAGGTCTGAGTGAACTCCACGCAGATCCGGACCTCGAGGCAGGTCTGAGTGAAATCCAGGCAGACCCGGAACTCGTGACAGGTCTGAGTGAACTCCAGGCAGACCCGGAACTCGTGACAGATCTGAGTGAACCCCAGGCAGACCCGGAACTCCAGGGAGTTCTGTGTGAACTCCAGGCTGACCCAGAAATCCAGGCAGGTCTGAGTGAACTCCAGGCAGGTCTCAGTGAACTCCAAGCAGACCCGGAACTCGTGACAGGTCTGAGTGAACTCCAGGCAGACCCGGAACTTGTGACAGGTCTGAGTTAACTCCAGGCAGACCCGGAACTCGAGGCACGTCTGTGTGAATTCCAGGCAGACGCGGAACTCCAGGCATGTCTGAGAGAACTCCAGGCAGACCCGGAACTCAAGGCAGGTCTGAGTGAACTCCAGGCAGACCCGGAACTTGTGACAGGACTGAGTGAACTCCAGGCAGGTCTCAGTGGACTCCAGGCAGACCCGGAACTCGTGACAGGTCTGAGTGAACTCCAGGCAGACCCGGAACTCGTGACAGGTCTGTGTGAACTCCAGGCAGACCCTGAACTCCAGGCATGTCTGAGTGAACTCCAGGCAGACCCGGAACTCCTGGCATGTCTAAGTGAACTCGAGGCAGACCCGGATCTCCAGGCAGGTCTGAGTGAACTCCAGGTAGACCCTGAACTCCAGGCAGGTCTGAGTGAATTCCAGGCAGACCCGGAAATCGTGACAGGTCTGAGTGAACTCCAGGCAGACCGGGAACTTGTGACAGGTCTCAGTGAACTCCAGGCAGACACGGAACTCGTGACAGGTCTGAGTGAACTCCAGGCAGACCCGGAAATCGTGAAAGGTCTGAGTGAACTCCAGGCAGACCCGGAACTCGTGACAGGTCTGAGTGAACTCCAGGCAGACCCGGAACTCGTGACAGATCTGAGTGAACCCCAGGCAGACCCGGAACTCCAGGCAGTTCTGTGTGAACTCCAGGCAGACCCAGAACTCCAGGCAGGTCTGAGTGAACTCCAGGCAGGTCTCAGTGAACTCCAAGCAGACCCGGAACTCGTGACAGGTCTGAGTGAACTCCAGGCAGACCCGGAACTTGTGACAGGTCTGAGTGAACTCCAGGCAGACCCGGAACTCGAGGCACGTCTGAGTGAATTCCAGGCTGACGCGGAACTCCAGGCATGTCTGAGAGAACTCCAGGCAGACGCGGAACTCAAGGCAGGTCTGAGTGAACTCCAGGCAGACCCGGAACTTGTGACAGGACTGAGTGAACTCCAGGCAGGTCTCAGTGGACTCCAGGCAGACCCGGAACTCGTGACAGGTCTGAGTGAACTCCAGGCAGACCCGGAACTCGTGACAGGTCTGAGTGAACTCCAGGCAGACCCGGAACTCCTGGCATATATGAGTGAACTCGAGGCAGACCCGGATCTCCAGGCAGGTCTGAGTGAACTCCAGGCAGACCCGGAACTCGTGACAGGTCTGAGTGAACTCCAGGCAGACCCGTAAATCGTGACAGGTCTGAGTGAACTCCAGGCAGACCCAGAACTCCAGGCAGGTCTGAGTGAACTCCACGCAGACCTGGACCTCGAGGCAGGTCTGAGTGAACTCCAGGCAGACCTGGAACTCCAGACAGGTCTGAGTGAACTCCAGGCAGACCCGGATCTCCAGGCAGGTCTGAGTGAACTCGAGGCAGACTGGGAACTCCAGGCAGGTCTGAGTGAATTCCAGGCAGACCCGGAACTCGTGACAGGTCGGAGTGAACTCCAGGCAGACCCGTAAATCGTGACAGGTCTGAGTGAACTCCAGGCAGACCCGGAACTCCAGGCAGGTCTGAGTGAACTCCACGCAGATCCGGACCTCGAGGCAGGTCTGAGTGAACTCCAGGCAGACCCGGAACTCGTGACAGATCTGAGTGAACCCCAGGCAGACCCGGAACTCCAGGGAGTTCTGTGTGAACTCCAGGCAGACCCAGAAATCCAGGCAGGTCTGAGTGAACTCCAGGCAGGTCTCAGTGAACTCCAAGCAGACCCGGAACTCGTGACAGGTCTGAGTGAACTCCAGGCAGACCCGGAACTTGTGACAGGTCTGAGTTAACTCCAGGCAGACCCGGAACTCGAGGCACGTCTGTGTGAATTCCAGGCAGGCGCGGAACTCCAGGCATGTCTGAGAGAACTCCAGGCAGACCCGGAACTCAAGGCAGGTCTGAGTGAACTCCAGGCAGACCCGGAACTTGTGACAGGACTGAGTGAACTCCAGGCAGGTCTCAGTGGACTCCAGGCAGACCCGGAATTCGTGACAGGTCTGAGTGAACTCCAGGCAGACCCGGAACTCGTGACAGGTCTGTGTGAACTCCAGGCAGACCCTGAACTCCAGGCATGTCTGAGTGAACTCCAGGCAGACCCGGAACTCCTGGCATGTCTAAGTGAACTCGAGGCAGACCCGGATCTGCAGGCAGGTCTGAGTGAACTCCAGGCAGACCCTGAACTCCAGGCAGGTCTGAGTGAATTCCAGGCAGACCCGGAAATCGTGACAGGTCTGAGTGAACTCCAGGCAGACCGGGAACTTGTGACAGGTCTCAGTGAACTCCAGGCAGACCCGGAAATCGTGACAGGTCTGAGTGAACTCCAGGCAGACCTTGAAATCGTGGCAGGTCTGAGTGAACTCCAGGCAGACCTGGAAATCGAGGCAGGTCTGAGTGAACTCCAGGCAGACCTGGAAATCGAGGCAGGTCTGAGTGAACTCCAGGCAGACCCGTAAATCGTGACAGGTCTGAGTGAACTCCAGGCAGACCCAGAACTCCAGGCAGGTCTGAGTGAACTCCACGCAGACCTGGACCTCGAGGCAGGTCTGAGTGAACGCCAGGCAGACCTGGAACTCCAGACAGGTCTGAGTGAATTCCAGGCAGACCCGGAACTCGTGACAGGTCTGAGTGAAATCCAGGCAGACCCGGAACTCGTGACAGGTCTGAGTGAACTCCAGGCAGACCCGGAACTCGTGACAGATCTGAGTGAACCCCAGGCAGACCCGGAACTCCAGGGAGTTCTGTGTGAACTCCAGGCAGACCCAGAACTCCAGGCAGGTCTGAGTGAACTCTAGGCAGGTCTCAGTGAACTCCAAGCAGACCCGGAACTCGTGACAGGTCTGAGTGAACTCCAGGCAGACCCGGAACTCCTGGCATGTCTGAGTGAACTCGAGGCAGACCCGGATCTCCAGGCAGGTCTGAGTGAACTCGAGGCAGACCCGGAACTCGTGACAGGTCTGAGTGAACTCCAGGCAGACCCGTAAATCGTGACAGGTCTGAGTGAACTCCAGGCAGACCCAGAACTCCAGGCAGGTCTGAGTGAACTCCACGCAGACCTGGACCTCGAGGCAGGTCTGAGTGAACTCCAGGCAGACCTGGAACTCCAGACAGGTCTGAGTGAACTCCAGGCAGACCCGGATCTCCAGGCAGGTCTGACTGAACTCGAGGCAGACTGGGAACTCCAGGCAGGTCTGAGTGAATTCCAGGCAGACCCGGAACTCGTGACAGGTCGGAGTGAACTCCAGGCAGACCCGTAAATCGTGACAGGTCTGAGTGAACTCCAGGCAGACCCGGAACTCCAGGCAGGTCTGAGTGAACTCCACGCAGATCCGGACCTCGAGGCAGGTCTGAGTGAAATCCAGGCAGACCCGGAACTCGTGACAGGTCTGAGTGAACTCCAGGCAGACCCGGAACTCGTGACAGATCTGAGTGAACCCCAGGCAGACCCGGAACTCCAGGGAGTTCTGTGTGAACTCCAGGCAGACCCAGAAATCCAGGCAGGTCTGAGTGAACTCCAGGCAGGTCTCAGTGAACTCCAAGCAGACCCGGAACTCGTGACAGGTCTGAGTGAACTCCAGGCAGACCCGGAACTTGTGACAGGTCTGAGTTAACTCCAGGCAGACCCGGAACTCGAGGCACGTCTGTGTGAATTCCAGGCAGGCGCGGAACTCCAGGCATGTCTGAGAGAACTCCAGGCAGACCCGGAACTCAAGGCAGGTCTGAGTGAACTCCAGGCAGACCCGGAACTTGTGACAGGACTGAGTGAACTCCAGGCAGGTCTCAGTGGACTCCAGGCAGACCCGGAATTCGTGACAGGTCTGAGTGAACTCCAGGCAGACCCGGAACTCGTGACAGGTCTGCGTGAACTCCAGGCAGACCCTGAACTCCAGGCATGTCTGAGTGAACTCCAGGCAGACCCGGAACTCCTGGCATGTCTAAGTGAACTCGAGGCAGACCCGGATCTCCAGGCAGGTCTGAGTGAACTCCAGGCAGACCCTGAACTCCAGGCAGGTCTGAGTGAATTCCAGGCAGACCCGGAAATCGTGACAGGTCTGAGTGAACTCCAGGCAGACCGGGAACTTGTGACAGGTCTCAGTGAACTCCAGGCAGACCCGGAAATCGTGAAAGGTCTGAGTGAACTCCAGGCAGACCCGGAACTCGTGACAGGTCTGAGTGAATTCCAGGCAGACCCGGAAATCGTGAAAGGTCTGAGTGAACTCCAGGCAGACCCGGAAATCGTGACAGGTCTGAGTGAACTCCAGGCAGACCTTGAAATCGTGGCAGGTCTGAGTGAACTCCAGGCAGACCTGGAAATCGAGGCAGGTCTGAGTGAACTCCAGGCAGACCTGGAAATCGAGGCAGGTCTGAGTGAACTCCAGGCAGACCCGTAAATCGTGACAGGTCTGAGTGAACTCCAGGCAGACCCAGAACTCCAGGCAGGTCTGAGTGAACTCCACGCAGACCTGGACCTCGAGGCAGGTCTGAGTGAACGCCAGGCAGACCTGGAACTCCAGACAGGTCTGAGTGAATTCCAGGCAGACCCGGAACTCGTGACAGGTCTGAGTGAAATCCAGGCAGACCCGGAACTCGTGACAGGTCTGAGTGAACTCCAGGCAGACCCGGAACTCGTGACAGATCTGAGTGAACCCCAGGCAGACCCGGAACTCCAGGGAGTTCTGTGTGAACTCCAGGCAGACCCAGAACTCCAGGCAGGTCTGAGTGAACTCTAGGCAGGTCTCAGTGAACTCCAAGCAGACCCGGAACTCGTGACAGGTCTGAGTGAACTCCAGGCAGACCCGGAACTTGTGACAGGTCTGAGTGAACTCCAGGCAGACCCGGAACTCGAGGCACGTCTGAGTGAATTCCAGGCAGACGCGGAACTCCAGGCATGTCTGAGAGAACTCCAGGCAGACCCGGAACTCAAGGCAGGTCTGAGTGAACTCGAGGCAGACCCGGAACTCCAGGCAGGTCTGAGTGAACTCCAGGCCGACCCGGAACTCCAGGCAGGTCTGAGTGAACTCCAGGCAGTCCCGGAACTTGAGGCAGGTCTGGGTGAACTCGAGGCAGACCTGGAACTCCAGGCAGGTCTGAGTGAACTCCAGGCAGACCCGGAACTCCAGGCAGGTCTGAGTGAACTCCAGGCAGTCCCGGAACTTGAGGCAGGTCTGGGTGAACTCGAGGCAGACCTGGAACTCCAGGCAGGTCTGAGTGAACTCCAGGCAGACCCGGAACTCCAGGCAGGTCTGAGTGAACTCCAGGGAGACCCGGAACTCCAGGCAGACCCGGATCTCCAGGCAGGTCTGAGTGAACTCGAGGCAGACTGGGAACTCCAGGCTGGTCTGAGTGAATTCCAGGCAGACCCGGAACTCGTGACAGGTCTGAGTGAACTCCAGGCAGACCCGGAAATCGTGACAGGTCTGAGTGAACTCCAGGCAGACCCGGAACTCCAGGCAGGTCTGAGTGAACTCCATGCAGACCCGGACCTCGAGGCAGGTCTGAGTGAACTCCAGGCAGACCTGGAACTCCAGACAGGTCTGAGTGTACTCCAGGCAGACCCGGAACTCCAGGCAGACCCGGATCTCCAGGCAGGTCTGAGTGAACTCGAGGCAGACTGGGAACTCCAGGCAGGTCTGAGTGAATTCCAGGCAGACCCGGAACTCGTGACAGGTCGGAGTGAACTCCAGGCAGACCCGTAAATCGTGACAGGTCTGAGTGAACTCCAGGCAGACCCGGAACTCCAGGCAGGTCTGAGTGAACTCCACGCAGATCCGGACCTCGAGGCAGGTCTGAGTGAACTCCAGGCAGACCTGGAACTCCAGACAGGTCTGAGTGAATTCCAGGCAGACCCGGAACTCGTGACAGGTCTGAGTGAAATCCAGGCAGACCCGGAACTCGTGACAGGTCTGAGTGAACTCCAGGCAGACCCGGAACTCGTGACAGATCTAAGTGAACCCCAGGCAGACCCGGAACTCCAGGGAGTTCTGTGTGAACTCCAGGCTGACCCAGAACTCCAGGCAGGTCTGAGTGAACTCCAGGCAGGTCTCAGTGAACTCCAAGCAGTCCCGGAACTCGTGACAGGTCTGAGTGAACTCCAGGCAGACCCGGAACTTGTGACAGGTCTGAGTTAACTCCAGGCAGACCCGGAACTCGAGGCACGTCTGAGTGAATTCCAGGCAGACGCGGAACTCCAGGCATGTCTGAGAGAACTCCAGGCAGACCCGGAACTCAAGGCAGGTCTGAGTGAACTCCAGGCAGACCCGGAACTTGTGACAGGACTGAGTGAACCCCAGGCAGACCCGGAACTCCAGGGAGTTCTGTGTGAACTCCAGGCAGACCCAGAACTCCAGGCAGGTCTGAGTGAACTCCAGGCAGGTCTCAGTGAACTCCAAGCAGACCCGGAACTCGTGACAGGTCTGAGTGAACTCCAGGCAGACCCGGAACTTGTGACAGGTCTGAGTTAACTCCAGGCAGACCCGGAACTCGAGGCACGTCTGAGTGAATTCCAGGCAGACGCGGAACTCCAGGCATGTCTGAGAGAACTCCAGGCAGACCCGGAACTCAAGGCAGGTCTGAGTGAACTCCAGGCAGACCCGGAACTTGTGACAGGACTGAGTGAACTCCAGGCAGTTCTCAGTGGACTCCAGGCAGACCCGGAACTCGTGACAGGTCTGAGTGAACTCCAGGCAGACCCGGAACTCGTGACAGGTCTGTGTGAACTCCAGGCAGACCCGGAACAGCAGGCATGTCTGAGTGAACTCCAGGCAGACCCGGAACTCGTGACAGGTCTGTGTGAACTCCAGGCAGACCCTGAACACCAGGCATGTCTAAGTGAACTCGAGGCAGACCCGGATCTCCAGGCAGGTCTGAGTGAACTCCAGGCAGACCCAGAACTCGTGACAGGACAGAGTGAACTCCAGGCAGACCGGGAACTTGTGACAGGTCTCAGTGAACTCCAGGCAGACACGGAACTCGTGACAGGTCTGAGTGAACTCCAGGCAGACCGGGAAATAGTGACAGGTCTGAGTGAACTCCAGGCAGACCTGGAAATCGAGGCAGGTCTGAGTGAACTCCAGGCAGACCCGGAACTCGTGACAGGTCTGTGTGAACTCCAGGCAGACCCGGAACACCAGGCATGTCTGAGTGAACTCCAGGCAGACCCGGAACTCGTGACAGGTCTGTGTGAACTCCAGGCAGACCCTGAACACCAGGCATGTCTAAGTGAACTCGAGGCAGACCCGGATCTCCAGGCAGGTCTGAGTGAACTCCAGGCAGACCCAGAACTCGTGACAGGACAGAGTGAACTCCAGGCAGACCGGGAACTTGTGACAGGTCTCAGTGAACTCCAGGCAGACACGGAACTCGTGACAGGTCTGAGTGAACTCCAGGCAGACCCGGAAATAGTGACAGGTCTGAGTGAACTCCAGGCAGACCTGGAAATCGAGGCAGGTCTGAGTGAACTCCAGGCAGACCCGGAACTCGTGACAGGTCTGAGTGAACTCCAGGCAGACCCGGAACTCATGACAGGACTCAGTGAACTCCAGGCAGACCCGGAACTCGTGACAGGTCTGAGTGATCTCCAGGCAGACCTGGAACTCCAGGCATGTCTGAGAGAACTCCAGGCAGACCCGGAACTCAAGGCAGGTCTGAGTGAACTCCAGGCAGACCCGCAACTTGTGACAGGACTGAGTGAACTCCAGGCAGGTCTCAGTGGACTCCAGGCAGACCCGGAATTCGTGACAGGTCTGAGTGAACTCCAGGCAGACCCGGAACTCGTGACAGGTCTGTGTGAACTCCAGGCAGACCCTGAACTCCAGGCATGTCTGAGTGAACTCCAGGCAGACCCGGAACTCCTGGCATGTCTAAGTGAACTCGAGGCAGACCCGGATCTGCAGGCAGGTCTGAGTGAACTCCAGGCAGACCCTGAACTCCAGGCAGGTCTGAGTGAATTCCAGGCAGACCCGGAAATCGTGACAGGTCTGAGTGAACTCCAGGCAGACCGGGAACTTGTGACAGGTCTCAGTGAACTCCAGGCAGACCCGGAAATCGTGAAAGGTCTGAGTGAACTCCAGGCAGACCCGGAACTCGTGACAGGTCTGAGTGAATTCCAGGCAGACCCGGAAATCGTGAAAGGTCTGAGTGAACTCCAGGCAGACCCGGAAATCGTGACAGGTCTGAGTGAACTCCAGGCAGACCTTGAAATCGTGGCAGGTCTGAGTGAACTCCAGGCAGACCTGGAAATCGAGGCAGGTCTGAGTGAACTCCAGGCAGACCTGGAAATCGAGGCAGGTCTGAGTGAACTCCAGGCAGACCCGTAAATCGTGACAGGTCTGAGTGAACTCCAGGCAGACCCAGAACTCCAGGCAGGTCTGAGTGAACTCCACGCAGACCTGGACCTCGAGGCAGGTCTGAGTGAACGCCAGGCAGACCTGGAACTCCAGACAGGTCTGAGTGAATTCCAGGCAGACCCGGAACTCGTGACAGGTCTGAGTGAAATCCAGGCAGACCCGGAACTCGTGACAGGTCTGAGTGAACTCCAGGCAGACCCGGAACTCGTGACAGATCTGAGTGAACCCCAGGCAGACCCGGAACTCCAGGGAGTTCTGTGTGAACTCCAGGCAGACCCAGAACTCCAGGCAGGTCTGAGTGAACTCTAGGCAGGTCTCAGTGAACTCCAAGCAGACCCGGAACTCGTGACAGGTCTGAGTGAACTCCAGGCAGACCCGGAACTCCTGGCATGTCTGAGTGAACTCGAGGCAGACCCGGATCTCCAGGCAGGTCTGAGTGAACTCCAGGCAGACCCGGAACTCGTGACAGGTCTGAGTGAACTCCAGGCAGACCCGTAAATCGTGACAGGTCTGAGTGAACTCCAGGCAGACCCAGAACTCCAGGCAGGTCTGAGTGAACTCCACGCAGACCTGGACCTCGAGGCAGGTCTGAGTGAACTCCAGGCAGACCTGGAACTCCAGACAGGTCTGAGTGAACTCCAGGCAGACCCGGATCTCCAGGCAGGTCTGAGTGAACTCGAGGCAGACTGGGAACTCCAGGCAGGTCTGAGTGAATTCCAGGCAGACCCGGAACTCGTGACAGGTCGGAGTGAACTCCAGGCAGACCCGTAAATCGTGACAGGTCTGAGTGAACTCCAGGCAGACCCGGAACTCCAGGCAGGTCTGAGTGAACTCCACGCAGATCCGGACCTCGAGGCAGGTCTGAGTGAAATCCAGGCAGACCCGGAACTCGTGACAGGTCTGAGTGAACTCCAGGCAGACCCGGAACTCGTGACAGATCTGAGTGAACCCCAGGCAGACCCGGAACTCCAGGGAGTTCTGTGTGAACTCCAGGCAGACCCAGAAATCCAGGCAGGTCTGAGTGAACTCCAGGCAGGTCTCAGTGAACTCCAAGCAGACCCGGAACTCGTGACAGGTCTGAGTGAACTCCAGGCAGACCCGGAACTTGTGACAGGTCTGAGTTAACTCCAGGCAGACCCGGAACTCGAGGCACGTCTGTGTGAATTCCAGGCAGGCGCGGAACTCCAGGCATGTCTGAGAGAACTCCAGGCAGACCCGGAACTCAAGGCAGGTCTGAGTGAACTCCAGGCAGACCCGGAACTTGTGACAGGACTGAGTGAACTCCAGGCAGGTCTCAGTGGACTCCAGGCAGACCCGGAATTCGTGACAGGTCTGAGTGAACTCCAGGCAGACCCGGAACTCGTGACAGGTCTGTGTGAACTCCAGGCAGACCCTGAACTCCAGGCATGTCTGAGTGAACTCCAGGCAGACCCGGAACTCCTGGCATGTCTAAGTGAACTCGAGGCAGACCCGGATCTCCAGGCAGGTCTGAGTGAACTCCAGGCAGACCCTGAACTCCAGGCAGGTCTGAGTGAATTCCAGGCAGACCCGGAAATCGTGACAGGTCTGAGTGAACTCCAGGCAGACCGGGAACTTGTGACAGGTCTCAGTGAACTCCAGGCAGACCCGGAAATCGTGAAAGGTCTGAGTGAACTCCAGGCAGACCCGGAACTCGTGACAGGTCTGAGTGAATTCCAGGCAGACCCGGAAATCGTGAAAGGTCTGAGTGAACTCCAGGCAGACCCGGAAATCGTGACAGGTCTGAGTGAACTCCAGGCAGACCTTGAAATCGTGGCAGGTCTGAGTGATCTCCAGGCAGACCTGGAAATCGAGGCAGGTCTGAGTGAACTCCAGGCAGACCTGGAAATCGAGGCAGGTCTGAGTGAACTCCAGGCAGACCCGTAAATCGTGACAGGTCTGAGTGAACTCCAGGCAGACCCAGAACTCCAGGCAGGTCTGAGTGAACTCCACGCAGACCTGGACCTCGAGGCAGGTCTGAGTGAACGCCAGGCAGACCTGGAACTCCAGACAGGTCTGAGTGAATTCCAGGCAGACACGGAACTCGTGACAGGTCTGAGTGAAATCCAGGCAGACCCGGAACTCGTGACAGGTCTGAGTGAACTCCAGGCAGACCCGGAACTCGTGACAGATCTGAGTGAACCCCAGGCTGACCCGGAACTCCAGGGAGTTCTGTGTGAACTCCAGGCAGACCCAGAACTCCAGGCAGGTCTGAGTGAACTCTAGGCAGGTCTCAGTGAACTCCAAGCAGACCCGGAACTCGTGACAGGTCTGAGTGAACTCCAGGCAGACCCGGAACTTGTGACAGGTCTGAGTGAACTCCAGGCAGACCCGGAACTCGAGGCACGTCTGAGTGAATTCCAGGCAGACGCGGAACTCCAGGCATGTCTGAGAGAACTCCAGGCAGACCCGGAACTCAAGGCAGGTCTGAGTGAACTCGAGGCAGACCCGGAACTCCAGGCAGGTCTGAGTGAACTCCAGGCAGACCCGGAACTCCAGGCAGGTCTGAGTGAACTCCAGGCAGTCCCGGAACTTGAGGCAGGTCTGGGTGAACTCGAGGCAGACCTGGAACTCCAGGCAGGTCTGAGTGAACTCCAGGCAGACCCGGAACTCCAGGCAGGTCTGAGTGAACTCCAGGCAGTCCCGGAACTTGAGGCAGGTCTGGGTGAACTCGAGGCAGACCTGGAACTCCAGGCAGGTCTGAGTGAACTCCAGGCAGACCCGGAACTCCAGGCAGGTCTGAGTGAACTCCAGGGAGACCCGGAACTCCAGGCAGACCCGGATCTCCAGGCAGGTCTGAGTGAACTCGAGGCAGACTGGGAACTCCAGGCTGGTCTGAGTGAATTCCAGGCAGACCCGGAACTCGTGACAGGTCTGAGTGAACTCCAGGCAGACCCGGAAATCGTGACAGGTCTGAGTGAACTCCAGGCAGACCCGGAACTCCAGGCAGGTCTGAGTGAACTCCATGCAGACCCGGACCTCGAGGCAGGTCTGAGTGAACTCCAGGCAGACCTGGAACTCCAGACAGGTCTGAGTGTACTCCAGGCAGACCCGGAACTCCAGGCAGACCCGGATCTCCAGGCAGGTCTGAGTGAACTCGAGGCAGACTGGGAACTCCAGGCAGGTCTGAGTGAATTCCAGGCAGACCCGGAACTCGTGACAGGTCGGAGTGAACTCCAGGCAGACCCGTAAATCGTGACAGGTCTGAGTGAACTCCAGGCAGACCCGGAACTCCAGGCAGGTCTGAGTGAACTCCACGCAGATCCGGACCTCGAGGCAGGTCTGAGTGAACTCCAGGCAGACCTGGAACTCCAGACAGGTCTGAGTGAATTCCAGGCAGACCCGGAACTCGTGACAGGTCTGAGTGAAATCCAGGCAGACCCGGAACTCGTGACAGGTCTGAGTGAACTCCAGGCAGACCCGGAACTCGTGACAGGTCTGAGTGAACTCCAGGCAGACCCGGAACTCGTGACAGATCTAAGTGAACCCCAGGCAGACCCGGAACTCCAGGGAGTTCTGTGTGAACTCCAGGCTGACCCAGAACTCCAGGCAGGTCTGAGTGAACTCCAGGCAGGTCTCAGTGAACTCCAAGCAGTCCCGGAACTCGTGACAGGTCTGAGTGAACTCCAGGCAGACCCGGAACTTGTGACAGGTCTGAGTTAACTCCAGGCAGACCCGGAACTCGAGGCACGTCTGAGTGAATTCCAGGCAGACGCGGAACTCCAGGCATGTCTGAGAGAACTCCAGGCAGACCCGGAACTCAAGGCAGGTCTGAGTGAACTCCAGGCAGACCCGGAACTTGTGACAGGACTGAGTGAACCCCAGGCAGACCCGGAACTCCAGGGAGTTCTGTGTGAACTCCAGGCAGACCCAGAACTCCAGGCAGGTCTGAGTGAACTCCAGGCAGGTCTCAGTGAACTCCAAGCAGACCCGGAACTCGTGACAGGTCTGAGTGAACTCCAGGCAGACCCGGAACTTGTGACAGGTCTGAGTTAACTCCAGGCAGACCCGGAACTCGAGGCACGTCTGAGTGAATTCCAGGCAGACGCGGAACTCCAGGCATGTCTGAGAGAACTCCAGGCAGACCCGGAACTCAAGGCAGGTCTGAGTGAACTCCAGGCAGACCCGGAACTTGTGACAGGACTGAGTGAACTCCAGGCAGTTCTCAGTGGACTCCAGGCAGACCCGGAACTCGTGACAGGTCTGAGTGAACTCCAGGCAGACCCGGAACTCGTGACAGGTCTGTGTGAACTCCAGGCAGACCCGGAACAGCAGGCATGTCTGAGTGAACTCCAGGCAGACCCGGAACTCGTGACAGGTCTGTGTGAACTCCAGGCAGACCCTGAACACCAGGCATGTCTAAGTGAACTCGAGGCAGACCCGGATCTCCAGGCAGGTCTGAGTGAACTCCAGGCAGACCCAGAACTCGTGACAGGACAGAGTGAACTCCAGGCAGACCGGGAACTTGTGACAGGTCTCAGTGAACTCCAGGCAGACACGGAACTCGTGACAGGTCTGAGTGAACTCCAGGCAGACCGGGAAATAGTGACAGGTCTGAGTGAACTCCAGGCAGACCTGGAAATCGAGGCAGGTCTGAGTGAACTCCAGGCAGACCCGGAACTCGTGACAGGTCTGTGTGAACTCCAGGCAGACCCGGAACACCAGGCATGTCTGAGTGAACTCCAGGCAGACCCGGAACTCGTGACAGGTCTGTGTGAACTCCAGGCAGACCCTGAACACCAGGCATGTCTAAGTGAACTCGAGGCAGACCCGGATCTCCAGGCAGGTCTGAGTGAACTCCAGGCAGACCCAGAACTCGTGACAGGACAGAGTGAACTCCAGGCAGACCGGGAACTTGTGACAGGTCTCAGTGAACTCCAGGCAGACACGGAACTCGTGACAGGTCTGAGTGAACTCCAGGCAGACCCGGAAATAGTGACAGGTCTGAGTGAACTCCAGGCAGACCTGGAAATCGAGGCAGGTCTGAGTGAACTCCAGGCAGACCCGGAACTCGTGACAGGTCTGAGTGAACTCCAGGCAGACCCGGAACTCATGACAGGACTCAGTGAACTCCAGGCAGACCCGGAACTCGTGACAGGTCTGAGTGATCTCCAGGCAGACCTGGAACTCCAGGCATGTCTGAGAGAACTCCAGGCAGACCCGGAACTCAAGGCAGGTCTGAGTGAACTCCAGGCAGACCCGCAACTTGTGACAGGACTGAGTGAACTCCAGGCAGGTCTCAGTGGACTCCAGGCAGACCCGGAATTCGTGACAGGTCTGAGTGAACTCCAGGCAGACCCGGAACTCGTGACAGGTCTGTGTGAACTCCAGGCAGACCCTGAACTCCAGGCATGTCTGAGTGAACTCCAGGCAGACCCGGAACTCCTGGCATGTCTAAGTGAACTCGAGGCAGACCCGGATCTGCAGGCAGGTCTGAGTGAACTCCAGGCAGACCCTGAACTCCAGGCAGGTCTGAGTGAATTCCAGGCAGACCCGGAAATCGTGACAGGTCTGAGTGAACTCCAGGCAGACCGGGAACTTGTGACAGGTCTCAGTGAACTCCAGGCAGACCCGGAAATCGTGAAAGGTCTGAGTGAACTCCAGGCAGACCCGGAACTCGTGACAGGTCTGAGTGAATTCCAGGCAGACCCGGAAATCGTGAAAGGTCTGAGTGAACTCCAGGCAGACCCGGAAATCGTGACAGGTCTGAGTGAACTCCAGGCAGACCTTGAAATCGTGGCAGGTCTGAGTGAACTCCAGGCAGACCTGGAAATCGAGGCAGGTCTGAGTGAACTCCAGGCAGACCTGGAAATCGAGGCAGGTCTGAGTGAACTCCAGGCAGACCCGTAAATCGTGACAGGTCTGAGTGAACTCCAGGCAGACCCAGAACTCCAGGCAGGTCTGAGTGAACTCCACGCAGACCTGGACCTCGAGGCAGGTCTGAGTGAACGCCAGGCAGACCTGGAACTCCAGACAGGTCTGAGTGAATTCCAGGCAGACCCGGAACTCGTGACAGGTCTGAGTGAAATCCAGGCAGACCCGGAACTCGTGACAGGTCTGAGTGAACTCCAGGCAGACCCGGAACTCGTGACAGATCTGAGTGAACCCCAGGCAGACCCGGAACTCCAGGGAGTTCTGTGTGAACTCCAGGCAGACCCAGAACTCCAGGCAGGTCTGAGTGAACTCTAGGCAGGTCTCAGTGAACTCCAAGCAGACCCGGAACTCGTGACAGGTCTGAGTGAACTCCAGGCAGACCCGGAACTCCTGGCATGTCTGAGTGAACTCGAGGCAGACCCGGATCTCCAGGCAGGTCTGAGTGAACTCCAGGCAGACCCGGAACTCGTGACAGGTCTGAGTGAACTCCAGGCAGACCCGTAAATCGTGACAGGTCTGAGTGAACTCCAGGCAGACCCAGAACTCCAGGCAGGTCTGAGTGAACTCCACGCAGACCTGGACCTCGAGGCAGGTCTGAGTGAACTCCAGGCAGACCTGGAACTCCAGACAGGTCTGAGTGAACTCCAGGCAGACCCGGATCTCCAGGCAGGTCTGAGTGAACTCGAGGCAGACTGGGAACTCCAGGCAGGTCTGAGTGAATTCCAGGCAGACCCGGAACTCGTGACAGGTCGGAGTGAACTCCAGGCAGACCCGTAAATCGTGACAGGTCTGAGTGAACTCCAGGCAGACCCGGAACTCCAGGCAGGTCTGAGTGAACTCCACGCAGATCCGGACCTCGAGGCAGGTCTGAGTGAAATCCAGGCAGACCCGGAACTCGTGACAGGTCTGAGTGAACTCCAGGCAGACCCGGAACTCGTGACAGATCTGAGTGAACCCCAGGCAGACCCGGAACTCCAGGGAGTTCTGTGTGAACTCCAGGCAGACCCAGAAATCCAGGCAGGTCTGAGTGAACTCCAGGCAGGTCTCAGTGAACTCCAAGCAGACCCGGAACTCGTGACAGGTCTGAGTGAACTCCAGGCAGACCCGGAACTTGTGACAGGTCTGAGTTAACTCCAGGCAGACCCGGAACTCGAGGCACGTCTGTGTGAATTCCAGGCAGGCGCGGAACTCCAGGCATGTCTGAGAGAACTCCAGGCAGACCCGGAACTCAAGGCAGGTCTGAGTGAACTCCAGGCAGACCCGGAACTTGTGACAGGACTGAGTGAACTCCAGGCAGGTCTCAGTGGACTCCAGGCAGACCCGGAATTCGTGACAGGTCTGAGTGAACTCCAGGCAGACCCGGAACTCGTGACAGGTCTGTGTGAACTCCAGGCAGACCCTGAACTCCAGGCATGTCTGAGTGAACTCCAGGCAGACCCGGAACTCCTGGCATGTCTAAGTGAACTCGAGGCAGACCCGGATCTCCAGGCAGGTCTGAGTGAACTCCAGGCAGACCCTGAACTCCAGGCAGGTCTGAGTGAATTCCAGGCAGACCCGGAAATCGTGACAGGTCTGAGTGAACTCCAGGCAGACCGGGAACTTGTGACAGGTCTCAGTGAACTCCAGGCAGACCCGGAAATCGTGAAAGGTCTGAGTGAACTCCAGGCAGACCCGGAACTCGTGACAGGTCTGAGTGAATTCCAGGCAGACCCGGAAATCGTGAAAGGTCTGAGTGAACTCCAGGCAGACCCGGAAATCGTGACAGGTCTGAGTGAACTCCAGGCAGACCTTGAAATCGTGGCAGGTCTGAGTGATCTCCAGGCAGACCTGGAAATCGAGGCAGGTCTGAGTGAACTCCAGGCAGACCTGGAAATCGAGGCAGGTCTGAGTGAACTCCAGGCAGACCCGTAAATCGTGACAGGTCTGAGTGAACTCCAGGCAGACCCAGAACTCCAGGCAGGTCTGAGTGAACTCCACGCAGACCTGGACCTCGAGGCAGGTCTGAGTGAACGCCAGGCAGACCTGGAACTCCAGACAGGTCTGAGTGAATTCCAGGCAGACACGGAACTCGTGACAGGTCTGAGTGAAATCCAGGCAGACCCGGAACTCGTGACAGGTCTGAGTGAACTCCAGGCAGACCCGGAACTCGTGACAGATCTGAGTGAACCCCAGGCTGACCCGGAACTCCAGGGAGTTCTGTGTGAACTCCAGGCAGACCCAGAACTCCAGGCAGGTCTGAGTGAACTCTAGGCAGGTCTCAGTGAACTCCAAGCAGACCCGGAACTCGTGACAGGTCTGAGTGAACTCCAGGCAGACCCGGAACTTGTGACAGGTCTGAGTGAACTCCAGGCAGACCCGGAACTCGAGGCACGTCTGAGTGAATTCCAGGCAGACGCGGAACTCCAGGCATGTCTGAGAGAACTCCAGGCAGACCCGGAACTCAAGGCAGGTCTGAGTGAACTCGAGGCAGACCCGGAACTCCAGGCAGGTCTGAGTGAACTCCAGGCAGACCCGGAACTCCAGGCAGGTCTGAGTGAACTCCAGGCAGTCCCGGAACTTGAGGCAGGTCTGGGTGAACTCGAGGCAGACCTGGAACTCCAGGCAGGTCTGAGTGAACTCCAGGCAGACCCGGAACTCCAGGCAGGTCTGAGTGAACTCCAGGCAGTCCCGGAACTTGAGGCAGGTCTGGGTGAACTCGAGGCAGACCTGGAACTCCAGGCAGGTCTGAGTGAACTCCAGGCAGACCCGGAACTCCAGGCAGGTCTGAGTGAACTCCAGGGAGACCCGGAACTCCAGGCAGACCCGGATCTCCAGGCAGGTCTGAGTGAACTCGAGGCAGACTGGGAACTCCAGGCTGGTCTGAGTGAATTCCAGGCAGACCCGGAACTCGTGACAGGTCTGAGTGAACTCCAGGCAGACCCGGAAATCGTGACAGGTCTGAGTGAACTCCAGGCAGACCCGGAACTCCAGGCAGGTCTGAGTGAACTCCATGCAGACCCGGACCTCGAGGCAGGTCTGAGTGAACTCCAGGCAGACCTGGAACTCCAGACAGGTCTGAGTGTACTCCAGGCAGACCCGGAACTCCAGGCAGACCCGGATCTCCAGGCAGGTCTGAGTGAACTCGAGGCAGACTGGGAACTCCAGGCAGGTCTGAGTGAATTCCAGGCAGACCCGGAACTCGTGACAGGTCGGAGTGAACTCCAGGCAGACCCGTAAATCGTGACAGGTCTGAGTGAACTCCAGGCAGACCCGGAACTCCAGGCAGGTCTGAGTGAACTCCACGCAGATCCGGACCTCGAGGCAGGTCTGAGTGAACTCCAGGCAGACCTGGAACTCCAGACAGGTCTGAGTGAATTCCAGGCAGACCCGGAACTCGTGACAGGTCTGAGTGAAATCCAGGCAGACCCGGAACTCGTGACAGGTCTGAGTGAACTCCAGGCAGACCCGGAACTCGTGACAGATCTAAGTGAACCCCAGGCAGACCCGGAACTCCAGGGAGTTCTGTGTGAACTCCAGGCAGACCCAGAACTCCAGGCAGGTCTGAGTGAACTCCAGGCAGGTCTCAGTGAACTCCAAGCAGTCCCGGAACTCGTGACAGGTCTGAGTGAACTCCAGGCAGACCCGGAACTTGTGACAGGTCTGAGTTAACTCCAGGCAGACCCGGAACTCGAGGCACGTCTGAGTGAATTCCAGGCAGACGCGGAACTCCAGGCATGTCTGAGAGAACTCCAGGCAGACCCGGAACTCAAGGCAGGTCTGAGTGAACTCCAGGCAGACCCGGAACTTGTGACAGGACTGAGTGAACCCCAGGCAGACCCGGAACTCCAGGGAGTTCTGTGTGAACTCCAGGCAGACCCAGAACTCCAGGCAGGTCTGAGTGAACTCCAGGCAGGTCTCAGTGAACTCCAAGCAGACCCGGAACTCGTGACAGGTCTGAGTGAACTCCAGGCAGACCCGGAACTTGTGACAGGTCTGAGTTAACTCCAGGCAGACCCGGAACTCGAGGCACGTCTGAGTGAATTCCAGGCAGACGCGGAACTCCAGGCATGTCTGAGAGAACTCCAGGCAGACCCGGAACTCAAGGCAGGTCTGAGTGAACTCCAGGCAGACCCGGAACTTGTGACAGGACTGAGTGAACTCCAGGCAGTTCTCAGTGGACTCCAGGCAGACCCGGAACTCGTGACAGGTCTGAGTGAACTCCAGGCAGACCCGGAACTCGTGACAGGTCTGTGTGAACTCCAGGCAGACCCGGAACAGCAGGCATGTCTGAGTGAACTCCAGGCAGACCCGGAACTCGTGACAGGTCTGTGTGAACTCCAGGCAGACCCTGAACACCAGGCATGTCTAAGTGAACTCGAGGCACACCCGGATCTCCAGGCAGGTCTGAGTGAACTCCAGGCAGACCCAGAACTCGTGACAGGACAGAGTGAACTCCAGGCAGACCGGGAACTTGTGACAGGTCTCAGTGAACTCCAGGCAGACACGGAACTCGTGACAGGTCTGAGTGAACTCCAGGCAGACCGGGAAATAGTGACAGGTCTGAGTGAACTCCAGGCAGACCTGGAAATCGAGGCAGGTCTGAGTGAACTCCAGGCAGACCCGGAACTCGTGACAGGTCTGTGTGAACTCCAGGCAGACCCGGAACACCAGGCATGTCTGAGTGAACTCCAGGCAGACCCGGAACTCGTGACAGGTCTGTGTGAACTCCAGGCAGACCCTGAACACCAGGCATGTCTAAGTGAACTCGAGGCAGACCCGGATCTCCAGGCAGGTCTGAGTGAACTCCAGGCAGACCCAGAACTCGTGACAGGACAGAGTGAACTCCAGGCAGACCGGGAACTTGTGACAGGTCTCAGTGAACTCCAGGCAGACACGGAACTCGTGACATGTCTGAGTGAACTCCAGGCAGACCCGGAAATAGTGACAGGTCTGAGTGAACTCCAGGCAGACCTGGAAATCGAGGCAGGTCTGAGTGAACTCCAGGCAGACCCGGAACTCGTGACAGGTCTGAGTGAACTCCAGGCAGACCCGGAACTCATGACAGGTCTCAGTGAACTCCAGGCAGACCCGGAACTCGTGACAGGTCTGAGTGATCTCCAGGCAGACCTGGAACTCCAGGCATGTCTGAGTGAACTCCAGGCAGACCCGGAACTCCAGGCAGGTCTGAGTGAACTCCACGCAGACCCGCAACTCGAGGCAGGTCTGAGTGAATTCCAGGCAGACCTGGAACTCGTGACAGGACGGAGTGAACTCCAGGCAGACCCGGAAATCGTGACAGGTCTGAGTGAACTCCAGGCAGACCCGGAACTCGTGACAGGTCTGAGTGAAATCCAGGCAGACCCGGAACTCCAGGCAGGTCTGAGTGAACTCCACGCAGACCCGGAACTCGAGGCATGTCTGAGTGAATTCCAGGCAGACCCGGAACACGTGACAGGTCTGAGTGAACTCCAGGCAGAACCAGAACTCGTGACACCTCTGAGTGAACTCCAGGCAGACACGGAACTCTTGACAGGTTTCAGTGAACTCCAGGCAGACCCGGAACTCGTGACAGGTCTGAGTGAACTCCAGGCAGACCCGGAACTCCTTGCAGGTCTGAGTGAACTCCAGGCAGACCCGGAACTCCAGGCAGGTCTGAGTGAACTCGAGGCAGACTCGGAACGCGTGACAGGTCTAAGTTAACTCCAGGCAGACCCGGAACTCGTGACAGGTCTAAGTTAACTCCAGGCAGACCCGGAACTCGTGACAGGTCTGAGTGAACTCCAGGCAGACCCGGAACTCATGACAGGTCTGAGTGAATTCCAGGCAGACCCGGAACTCATGACAGGTCTCAGTGAACTCCAGGCAGACCAGGAACTCGTGAGACGTCTGAGTGAACTCCAGGAAGACCCGGAAATCCAGGCAGGTCTGAGTGAACTCCAGGCAGACCCGGAACTCCAGGCAGACCCGGATCTCCAGGCAGGTCTGAGTGAACTCGAGGCAGACTGGGAACTCCAGGCAGGTCTGAGTGAATTCCAGGCAGACCCGGAACTCGTGACATGTCTGAGTGAACTCCAGGCAGACCCGTAAATCGTGACAGGTCTGAGTGAACTCCAGGCAGACCCGGAACACCAGGCATGTCTGAGTGAACTCCAGGCAGACCCGGAACTCAAGGCAGGTCTGAGTGAACTCCAGGCAGACCCGGAACTTGTGACAGGACTGAGTGAACTCCAGGCAGGTCTCAGTGGACTCCAGGCAGACCCGGAACTCGTGACAGGTCTGAGTGAACTCCAGGCAGACCCGGAACTCGTGACAGGTCTGAGTGAACTCCAGGCAGACCCGGAACTCCTGGCATGTCTGAGTGAACTCGAGGCAGACCCGGATCTCCAGGCAGGTCTGAGTGAACTCCAGGCAGACCCGGAACTCGTGACAGGTCTGAGTGAACTCCAGGCAGACCCGTAAATCGTGACAGGTCTGAGTGAACTCCAGGCAGACCCAGAACTCCAGGCAGGTCTGAGTGAACTCCACGCAGACCTGGACCTCGAGGCAGGTCTGAGTGAACTCCAGGCAGACCTGGAACTCCAGACAGGTCTGAGTGAACTCCAGGCAGACCCGGATCTCCAGGCAGATCTGAGTGAACTCGAGGCAGACTAGGAACTCCAGGCAGGTCTGAGTGAATTCCAGGCAGACCCGGAACTCGTGACAGGTCGGAGTGAACTCCAGGCAGACCCGTAAATCGTGACAGGTCTGAGTGAACTCCAGGCAGACCCGGAACTCCAGGCAGGTCTGAGTGAACTCCACGCAGATCCGGACCTCGAGGCAGGTCTGAGTGAAATCCAGGCAGACCCGGAACTCGTGACAGGTCTGAGTGAACTCCAGGCAGACCCGGAACTCGTGACAGATCTGAGTGAACCCCAGGCAGACCCGGAACTCCAGGGAGTTCTGTGTGAACTCCAGGCTGACCCAGAAATCCAGGCAGGTCTGAGTGAACTCCAGGCAGGTCTCAGTGAACTCCAAGCAGACCCGGAACTCGTGACAGGTCTGAGTGAACTCCAGGCAGACCCGGAACTTGTGACAGGTCTGAGTTAACTCCAGGCAGACCCGGAACTCGAGGCACGTCTGTGTGAATTCCAGGCAGACGCGGAACTCCAGGCATGTCTGAGAGAACTCCAGGCAGACCCGGAACTCAAGGCAGGTCTGAGTGAACTCCAGGCAGACCCGGAACTTGTGACAGGACTGAGTGAACTCCAGGCAGGTCTCAGTGGACTCCAGCCAGACCCGGAACTCGTGACAGGTCTGAGTGAACTCCAGGCAGACCCGGAACTCGTGACAGGTCTGTGTGAACTCCAGGCAGACCCTGAACTCCAGGCATGTCTGAGTGAACTCCAGGCAGACCCGGAACTCCTGGCATGTCTAAGTGAACCCGAGGCAGACCCGGATCTCCAGGCAGGTCTGAGTGAACTCCAGGCAGACCCTGAACTCCAGGCAGGTCTGAGTGAATTCCAGGCAGACCCGGAAATCGTGACAGGTCTGAGTGAACTCCAGGCAGACCGGGAACTTGTGACAGGTCTCAGTGAACTCCAGGCAGACACGGAACTCGTGACAGGTCTGAGTGAACTCCAGGCAGACCCGGAAATCGTGAAAGGTCTGAGTGAACTCCAGGCAGACCCGGAACTCGTGACAGGTCTGAGTGAATTCCAGGCAGACCCGGAAATCGTGAAAGGTCTGAGTGAACTCCAGGCAGACCCGGAAATCGTGACAGGTCTGAGTGAACTCCAGGCAGACCTTGAAATCGTGGCAGGTCTGAGTGAACTCCAGGCAGACCTGGAAATCGAGGCAGGTCTGAGTGAACTCCAGGCAGACCTGGAAATCGAGGCAGGTCTGAGTGAACTCCAGGCAGACCCGTAAATCGTGACAGGTCTGAGTGAACTCCAGGCAGACCCAGAACTCCAGGCAGGTCTGAGTGAACTCCACGCAGACCTGGACCTCGAGGCAGGTCTGAGTGAACGCCAGGCAGACCTGGAACTCCAGACAGGTCTGAGTGAATTCCAGGCAGACCCGGAACTCGTGACAGGTCTGAGTGAAATCCAGGCAGACCCGGAACTCGTGACAGGTCTGAGTGAACTCCAGGCAGACCCGGAACTCGTGACAGATCTGAGTGAACCCCAGGCAGACCCGGAACTCCAGGGAGTTCTGTGTGAACTCCAGGCAGACCCAGAACTCCAGGCAGGTCTGAGTGAACTCTAGGCAGGTCTCAGTGAACTCCAAGCAGACCCGGAACTCGAGACAGGTCTGAGTGAACTCCAGGCAGACCCGGAACTTGTGACAGGTCTGAGTGAACTCCAGGCAGACCCGGAACTCGAGGCACGTCTGAGTGAATTCCAGGCAGACGCGGAACTCCAGGCATGTCTGAGAGAACTCCAGGCAGACCCGGAACTCAAGGCAGGTCTGAGTGAACTCGAGGCAGACCCGGAACTCCAGGCAGGTCTGAGTGAACTCCAGGCAGACCCGGAACTCCAGGCAGGTCTGAGTGAACTCCAGGTAGTCCCGGAACTTGAGGCATGTCTGGGTGAACTCGAGGCAGACCTGGAACTCCAGGCAGGTCTGAGTGAACTCCAGGCAGACCTGGACCTCGAGGCAGGTCTGAGTGAACGCCAGGCAGACCTGGAACTCCAGACAGGTCTGAGTGAATTCCAGGCAGACCCGGAACTCGAGGCACGTCTGAGTGAATTCCAGGCAGACGCGGAACTCCAGGCATGTCTGAGAGAACTCCAGGCAGACCCGGAACTCAAGGCAGGTCTGAGTGAACTCCAGGCAGACCCGGAACTTGTGACAGGACTGAGTGAACCCCAGGCAGACCCGGAACTCCAGGGAGTTCTGTGTGAACTCCAGGCAGACCCAGAACTCCAGGCAGGTCTGAGTGAACTCCAGGCAGGTCTCAGTGAACTCCAAGCAGACCCGGAACTCGTGACAGGTCTGAGTGAACTCCAGGCAGACCCGGAACTTGTGACAGGTCTGAGTTAACTCCAGGCAGACCCGGAACTCGAGGCACGTCTGAGTGAATTCCAGGCAGACGCGGAACTCCAGGCATGTCTGAGAGAACTCCAGGCAGACCCGGAACTCAAGGCAGGTCTGAGTGAACTCCAGGCAGACCCGGAACTTGTGACAGGACTGAGTGAACTCCAGGCAGTTCTCAGTGGACTCCAGGCAGACCCGGAACTCGTGACAGGTCTGAGTGAACTCCAGGCAGACCCGGAACTCGTGACAGGTCTGTGTGAACTCCAGGCAGACCCGGAACAGCAGGCATGTCTGAGTGAACTCCAGGCAGACCCGGAACTCGTGACAGGTCTGTGTGAACTCCAGGCAGACCCTGAACACCAGGCATGTCTAAGTGAACTCGAGGCACACCCGGATCTCCAGGCAGGTCTGAGTGAACTCCAGGCAGACCCAGAACTCGTGACAGGACAGAGTGAACTCCAGGCAGACCGGGAACTTGTGACAGGTCTCAGTGAACTCCAGGCAGACACGGAACTCGTGACAGGTCTGAGTGAACTCCAGGCAGACCGGGAAATAGTGACAGGTCTGAGTGAACTCCAGGCAGACCTGGAAATCGAGGCAGGTCTGAGTGAACTCCAGGCAGACCCGGAACTCGTGACAGGTCTGTGTGAACTCCAGGCAGACCCGGAACACCAGGCATGTCTGAGTGAACTCCAGGCAGACCCGGAACTCGTGACAGGTCTGTGTGAACTCCAGGCAGACCCTGAACACCAGGCATGTCTAAGTGAACTCGAGGCAGACCCGGATCTCCAGGCAGGTCTGAGTGAACTCCAGGCAGACCCAGAACTCGTGACAGGACAGAGTGAACTCCAGGCAGACCGGGAACTTGTGACAGGTCTCAGTGAACTCCAGGCAGACACGGAACTCGTGACAGGTCTGAGTGAACTCCAGGCAGACCCGGAAATAGTGACAGGTCTGAGTGAACTCCAGGCAGACCTGGAAATCGAGGCAGGTCTGAGTGAACTCCAGGCAGACCCGGAACTCGTGACAGGTCTGAGTGAACTCCAGGCAGACCCGGAACTCATGACAGGTCTCAGTGAACTCCAGGCAGACCCGGAACTCGTGACAGGTCTGAGTGATCTCCAGGCAGACCTGGAACTCCAGGCATGTCTGAGTGAACTCCAGGCAGACCCGGAACTCCAGGCAGGTCTGAGTGAACTCCACGCAGACCCGCAACTCGAGGCAGGTCTGAGTGAATTCCAGGCAGACCTGGAACTCGTGACAGGACGGAGTGAACTCCAGGCAGACCCGGAAATCGTGACAGGTCTGAGTGAACTCCAGGCAGACCCGGAACTCGTGACAGGTCTGAGTGAAATCCAGGCAGACCCGGAACTCCAGGCAGGTCTGAGTGAACTCCACGCAGACCCGGAACTCGAGGCATGTCTGAGTGAATTCCAGGCAGACCCGGAACACGTGACAGGTCTGAGTGAACTCCAGGCAGACACGGAACTCTTGACAGGTTTCAGTGAACTCCAGGCAGACCCGGAACTCGTGACAGGTCTGAGTGAACTCCAGGCAGACCCGGAACTCCTTGCAGGTCTGAGTGAACTCCAGGCAGACCCGGAACTCCAGGCAGGTCTGAGTGAACTCGAGGCAGACTCGGAACGCGTGACAGGTCTAAGTTAACTCCAGGCAGACCCGGAACTCGTGACAGGTCTAAGTTAACTCCAGGCAGACCCGGAACTCGTGACAGGTCTGAGTGAACTCCAGGCAGACCCGGAACTCATGACAGGTCTGAGTGAATTCCAGGCAGACCCGGAACTCATGACAGGTCTCAGTGAACTCCAGGCAGACCAGGAACTCGTGAGACGTCTGAGTGAACTCCAGGAAGACCCGGAAATCCAGGCAGGTCTGAGTGAACTCCAGGCAGACCCGGAACTCCAGGCAGACCCGGATCTCCAGGCAGGTCTGAGTGAACTCGAGGCAGACTGGGAACTCCAGGCAGGTCTGAGTGAATTCCAGGCAGACCCGGAACTCGTGACATGTCTGAGTGAACTCCAGGCAGACCCGTAAATCGTGACAGGTCTGAGTGAACTCCAGGCAGACCCGGAACACCAGGCATGTCTGAGTGAACTCCAGGCAGACCCGGAACTCAAGGCAGGTCTGAGTGAACTCCAGGCAGACCCGGAACTTGTGACAGGACTGAGTGAACTCCAGGCAGGTCTCAGTGGACTCCAGGCAGACCCGGAACTCGTGACAGGTCTGAGTGAACTCCAGGCAGACCCGGAACTCGTGACAGGTCTGAGTGAACTCCAGGCAGACCCGGAACTCCTGGCATGTCTGAGTGAACTCGAGGCAGACCCGGATCTCCAGGCAGGTCTGAGTGAACTCCAGGCAGACCCGGAACTCGTGACAGGTCTGAGTGAACTCCAGGCAGACCCGTAAATCGTGACAGGTCTGAGTGAACTCCAGGCAGACCCAGAACTCCAGGCAGGTCTGAGTGAACTCCACGCAGACCTGGACCTCGAGGCAGGTCTGAGTGAACTCCAGGCAGACCTGGAACTCCAGACAGGTCTGAGTGAACTCCAGGCAGACCCGGATCTCCAGGCAGATCTGAGTGAACTCGAGGCAGACTAGGAACTCCAGGCAGGTCTGAGTGAATTCCAGGCAGACCCGGAACTCGTGACAGGTCTGAGTGAACTCCAGGCAGACCTTGAAATCGTGGCAGGTCTGAGTGAACTCCAGGCAGACCTGGAAATCGAGGCAGGTCTGAGTGAACTCCAGGCAGACCTTGAAATCGTGGCAGGTCTGAGTGAACTCCAGGCAGACCTGGAAATCGAGGCAGGTCTGAGTGAACTCCAGGCAGACCTGGAAATCGAGGCAGGTCTGAGTGAACTCCAGGCAGACCCGTAAATCGTGACAGGTCTGAGTGAACTCCAGGCAGACCCAGAACTCCAGGCAGGTCTGAGTGAACTCCACGCAGACCTGGACCTCGAGGCAGGTCTGAGTGAACGCCAGGCAGACCTGGAACTCCAGACAGGTCTGAGTGAATTCCAGGCAGACCCGGAACTCGTGACAGGTCTGAGTGAAATCCAGGCAGACCCGGAACTCGTGACAGGTCTGAGTGAACTCCAGGCAGACCCGGAACTCGTGACAGATCTGAGTGAACCCCAGGCAGACCCGGAACTCCAGGGAGTTCTGTGTGAACTCCAGGCAGACCCAGAACTCCAGGCAGGTCTGAGTGAACTCTAGGCAGGTCTCAGTGAACTCCAAGCAGACCCGGAACTCGAGACAGGTCTGAGTGAACTCCAGGCAGACCCGGAACTTGTGACAGGTCTGAGTGAACTCCAGGCAGACCCGGAACTCGAGGCACGTCTGAGTGAATTCCAGGCAGACGCGGAACTCCAGGCATGTCTGAGAGAACTCCAGGCAGACCCGGAACTCAAGGCAGGTCTGAGTGAACTCGAGGCAGACCCGGAACTCCAGGCAGGTCTGAGTGAACTCCAGGCAGACCCGGAACTCCAGGCAGGTCTGAGTGAACTCCAGGTAGTCCCGGAACTTGAGGCATGTCTGGGTGAACTCGAGGCAGACCTGGAACTCCAGGCAGGTCTGAGTGAACTCCAGGCAGACCTGGACCTCGAGGCAGGTCTGAGTGAACGCCAGGCAGACCTGGAACTCCAGACAGGTCTGAGTGAATTCCAGGCAGACCCGGAACTCGAGGCACGTCTGAGTGAATTCCAGGCAGACGCGGAACTCCAGGCATGTCTGAGAGAACTCCAGGCAGACCCGGAACTCAAGGCAGGTCTGAGTGAACTCCAGGCAGACCCGGAACTTGTGACAGGACTGAGTGAACCCCAGGCAGACCCGGAACTCCAGGGAGTTCTGTGTGAACTCCAGGCAGACCCAGAACTCCAGGCAGGTCTGAGTGAACTCCAGGCAGGTCTCAGTGAACTCCAAGCAGACCCGGAACTCGTGACAGGTTTGAGTGAACTCCAGGCAGACCCGGAACTTGTGACAGGTCTGAGTTAACTCCAGGCAGACCCGGAACTCGAGGCACGTCTGAGTGAATTCCAGGCAGACGCGGAACTCCAGGCATGTCTGAGAGAACTCCAGGCAGACCCGGAACTCAAGGCAGGTCTGAGTGAACTCCAGGCAGACCCGGAACTTGTGACAGGACTGAGTGAACTCCAGGCAGTTCTCAGTGGACTCCAGGCAGACCCGGAACTCGTGACAGGTCTGAGTGAACTCCAGGCAGACCCGGAACTCGTGACAGGTCTGTGTGAACTCCAGGCAGACCCGGAACAGCAGGCATGTCTGAGTGAACTCCAGGCAGACCCGGAACTCGTGACAGGTCTGTGTGAACTCCAGGCAGACCCTGAACACCAGGCATGTCTAAGTGAACTCGAGGCACACCCGGATCTCCAGGCAGGTCTGAGTGAACTCCAGGCAGACCCAGAACTCGTGACAGGACAGAGTGAACTCCAGGCAGACCGGGAACTTGTGACAGGTCTCAGTGAACTCCAGGCAGACACGGAACTCGTGACAGGTCTGAGTGAACTCCAGGCAGACCGGGAAATAGTGACAGGTCTGAGTGAACTCCAGGCAGACCTGGAAATCGAGGCAGGTCTGAGTGAACTCCAGGCAGACCCGGAACTCGTGACAGGTCTGTGTGAACTCCAGGCAGACCCGGAACACCAGGCATGTCTGAGTGAACTCCAGGCAGACCCGGAACTCGTGACAGGTCTGTGTGAACTCCAGGCAGACCCTGAACACCAGGCATGTCTAAGTGAACTCGAGGCAGACCCGGATCTCCAGGCAGGTCTGAGTGAACTCCAGGCAGACCCAGAACTCGTGACAGGACAGAGTGAACTCCAGGCAGACCGGGAACTTGTGACAGGTCTCAGTGAACTCCAGGCAGACACGGAACTCGTGACAGGTCTGAGTGAACTCCAGGCAGACCCGGAAATAGTGACAGGTCTGAGTGAACTCCAGGCAGACCTGGAAATCGAGGCAGGTCTGAGTGAACTCCAGGCAGACCCGGAACTCGTGACAGGTCTGAGTGAACTCCAGGCAGACCCGGAACTCATGACAGGTCTCAGTGAACTCCAGGCAGACCCGGAACTCGTGACAGGTCTGAGTGATCTCCAGGCAGACCTGGAACTCCAGGCATGTCTGAGTGAACTCCAGGCAGACCCGGAACTCCAGGCAGGTCTGAGTGAACTCCACGCAGACCCGCAACTCGAGGCAGGTCTGAGTGAATTCCAGGCAGACCTGGAACTCGTGACAGGACGGAGTGAACTCCAGGCAGACCCGGAAATCGTGACAGGTCTGAGTGAACTCCAGGCAGACCCGGAACTCGTGACAGGTCTGAGTGAAATCCAGGCAGACCCGGAACTCCAGGCAGGTCTGAGTGAACTCCACGCAGACCCGGAACTCGAGGCATGTCTGAGTGAATTCCAGGCAGACCCGGAACACGTGACAGGTCTGAGTGAACTCCAGGCAGAACCAGAACTCGTGACACCTCTGAGTGAACTCCAGGCAGACACGGAACTCTTGACAGGTTTCAGTGAACTCCAGGCAGACCCGGAACTCGTGACAGGTCTGAGTGAACTCCAGGCAGACCCGGAACTCCTTGCAGGTCTGAGTGAACTCCAGGCAGACCCGGAACTCCAGGCAGGTCTGAGTGAACTCGAGGCAGACTCGGAACGCGTGACAGGTCTAAGTTAACTCCAGGCAGACCCGGAACTCGTGACAGGTCTAAGTTAACTCCAGGCAGACCCGGAACTCGTGACAGGTCTGAGTGAACTCCAGGCAGACCCGGAACTCATGACAGGTCTGAGTGAATTCCAGGCAGACCCGGAACTCATGACAGGTCTCAGTGAACTCCAGGCAGACCAGGAACTCGTGAGACGTCTGAGTGAACTCCAGGAAGACCCGGAAATCCAGGCAGGTCTGAGTGAACTCCAGGCAGACCCGGAACTCCAGGCAGACCCGGATCTCCAGGCAGGTCTGAGTGAACTCGAGGCAGACTGGGAACTCCAGGCAGGTCTGAGTGAATTCCAGGCAGACCCGGAACTCGTGACATGTCTGAGTGAACTCCAGGCAGACCCGTAAATCGTGACAGGTCTGAGTGAACTCCAGGCAGACCCGGAACACCAGGCATGTCTGAGTGAACTCCAGGCAGACCCGGAACTCAAGGCAGGTCTGAGTGAACTCCAGGCAGACCCGGAACTTGTGACAGGACTGAGTGAACTCCAGGCAGGTCTCAGTGGACTCCAGGCAGACCCGGAACTCGTGACAGGTCTGAGTGAACTCCAGGCAGACCCGGAACTCGTGACAGGTCTGAGTGAACTCCAGGCAGACCCGGAACTCCTGGCATGTCTGAGTGAACTCGAGGCAGACCCGGATCTCCAGGCAGGTCTGAGTGAACTCCAGGCAGACCCGGAACTCGTGACAGGTCTGAGTGAACTCCAGGCAGACCCGTAAATCGTGACAGGTCTGAGTGAACTCCAGGCAGACCCAGAACTCCAGGCAGGTCTGAGTGAACTCCACGCAGACCTGGACCTCGAGGCAGGTCTGAGTGAACTCCAGGCAGACCTGGAACTCCAGACAGGTCTGAGTGAACTCCAGGCAGACCCGGATCTCCAGGCAGATCTGAGTGAACTCGAGGCAGACTAGGAACTCCAGGCAGGTCTGAGTGAATTCCAGGCAGACCCGGAACTCGTGACAGGTCGGAGTGAACTCCAGGCAGACCCGTAAATCGTGACAGGTCTGAGTGAACTCCAGGCAGACCCGGAACTCCAGGCAGGTCTGAGTGAACTCCACGCAGATCCGGACCTCGAGGCAGGTCTGAGTGAAATCCAGGCAGACCCGGAACTCGTGACAGGTCTGAGTGAACTCCAGGCAGACCCGGAACTCGTGACAGATCTGAGTGAACCCCAGGCAGACCCGGAACTCCAGGGAGTTCTGTGTGAACTCCAGGCTGACCCAGAAATCCAGGCAGGTCTGAGTGAACTCCAGGCAGGTCTCAGTGAACTCCAAGCAGACCCGGAACTCGTGACAGGTCTGAGTGAACTCCAGGCAGACCCGGAACTTGTGACAGGTCTGAGTTAACTCCAGGCAGACCCGGAACTCGAGGCACGTCTGTGTGAATTCCAGGCAGACGCGGAACTCCAGGCATGTCTGAGAGAACTCCAGGCAGACCCGGAACTCAAGGCAGGTCTGAGTGAACTCCAGGCAGACCCGGAACTTGTGACAGGACTGAGTGAACTCCAGGCAGGTCTCAGTGGACTCCAGGCAGACCCGGAACTCGTGACAGGTCTGAGTGAACTCCAGGCAGACCCGGAACTCGTGACAGGTCTGTGTGAACTCCAGGCAGACCCTGAACTCCAGGCATGTCTGAGTGAACTCCAGGCAGACCCGGAACTCCTGGCATGTCTAAGTGAACCCGAGGCAGACCCGGATCTCCAGGCAGGTCTGAGTGAACTCCAGGCAGACCCTGAACTCCAGGCAGGTCTGAGTGAATTCCAGGCAGACCCGGAAATCGTGACAGGTCTGAGTGAACTCCAGGCAGACCGGGAACTTGTGACAGGTCTCAGTGAACTCCAGGCAGACACGGAACTCGTGACAGGTCTGAGTGAACTCCAGGCAGACCCGGAAATCGTGAAAGGTCTGAGTGAACTCCAGGCAGACCCGGAACTCGTGACAGGTCTGAGTGAATTCCAGGCAGACCCGGAAATCGTGAAAGGTCTGAGTGAACTCCAGGCAGACCCGGAAATCGTGACAGGTCTGAGTGAACTCCAGGCAGACCTTGAAATCGTGGCAGGTCTGAGTGAACTCCAGGCAGACCTGGAAATCGAGGCAGGTCTGAGTGAACTCCAGGCAGACCTGGAAATCGAGGCAGGTCTGAGTGAACTCCAGGCAGACCCGTAAATCGTGACAGGTCTGAGTGAACTCCAGGCAGACCCAGAACTCCAGGCAGGTCTGAGTGAACTCCACGCAGACCTGGACCTCGAGGCAGGTCTGAGTGAACGCCAGGCAGACCTGGAACTCCAGACAGGTCTGAGTGAATTCCAGGCAGACCCGGAACTCGTGACAGGTCTGAGTGAAATCCAGGCAGACCCGGAACTCGTGACAGGTCTGAGTGAACTCCAGGCAGACCCGGAACTCGTGACAGATCTGAGTGAATTCCAGGCAGACGCGGAACTCCAGGCATGTCTGAGAGAACTCCAGGCAGACCCGGAACTCAAGGCAGGTCTGAGTGAACTCGAGGCAGACCCGGAACTCCAGGCAGGTCTGAGTGAACTCCAGGCAGACCCGGAACTCCAGGCAGGTCTGAGTGAACTCCAGGTAGTCCCGGAACTTGAGGCATGTCTGGGTGAACTCGAGGCAGACCTGGAACTCCAGGCAGGTCTGAGTGAACTCCAGGCAGACCCGGAACTCCAGGCAGGTCTGAGAGAACTCCAGGCAGTCCCGGAACTTGAGGCAGGTCTGGGTGAACTCGAGGCAGTCCTGGAACTCCAGGCAGGTCTGAGTGAACTCCAGGCAGACCCGGAACTCCAGGCAGGTCTGAGTGAACTCCAGGGAGACCCGGAACTCCAGGCAGACCCGGATCTCCAGGCAGGTCTGAGTGAACTCGAGGAAGACTGGGAACTCCAGGCAGGTCTGAGTGAATTCCAGGCAGACCCGGAACTCGTGACAGGTCTGAGTGAACTCCAGGAAGACCCGGAAATCGTGACAGGTCTGAGTGAACTCCAGGCAGACCCGGAACTCCAGGCAGGTCTGAGTGAACTCCACGCAGACCCGGACCTCGAGACAGGTCTGAGTGAACTCCAGGCAGACCTGGAACTCCAGACAGGTCTGAGTGAACTCCAGGCAGACCCGGAACTCCAGGCAGACCCGGATCTCCAGGCAGGTCTGAGTGAACTCGAGGCAGACTGGGAACTCCAGGCAGGTCTGAGTGAACTCCACGCAGACCCGGACCTCGAGGCAGGTCGGAGTGAACTCCAGGCAGACCCGTAAATCGTGACAGGTCTGAGTGAACTCCAGGCAGACCCGGAACTCCAGGCAGGTCTGAGTGAACTCCACGCAGATCCGGACCTCGAGGCAGGTCTGAGTGAACTCCAGGCAGACCTGGAACTCCAGACAGGTCTGAGTGAATTCCAGGCAGACCCGGAACTCGTGACAGGTCTGAGTGAAATCCAGGCAGACCCGGAACTCGTGACAGGTCTGAGTGAACTCCAGGCAGACCCGGAACTCGTGACAGATCTGAGTGAACCCCAGGCAGACCCGGAACTCCAGGGAGTTCTGTGTGAACTCCAGGCAGACCCAGAACTCCAGGCAGGTCTGAGTGAACTCCAGGCAGGTCTCAGTGAACTCCAAGCAGACCCGGAACTCGTGACAGGTCTGAGTGAACTCCAGGCAGACCCGGAACTTGTGACAGGTCTGAGTTAACTCAAGGCAGACCCGGAACTCGAGGCACGTCTGAGTGAATTCCAGGCAGACGCAGAACTCCAGGCATGTCTGAGAGAACTCCAGGCAGACCCGGAACTCAAGGCAGGTCTGAGTGAAGTCCAGGCAGACCCGGAACTTGTGACAGGACTGAGTGAACTCCAGGTAGTTCTCAGTGGACTCCAGGCAGACCCGGAACTCGTGACAGGTCTGAGTGAACTCCAGACAGACCCGGAACTCGTGACAGGTCTGTGTGAACTCCAGGCAGACCCGGAACACCAGGCATGTCTGAGTGAACTCCAGGCAGACCCGGAACTCGTGACAGGTCTGTGTGAACTCCAGGCAGACCCGGAACTCGTGACAGGTCTGTGTGAACTCCAGGCAGACCCTGAACACCAGGCATGTCTGAGTGAACTCCAGGCAGGTCTCAGTGAACTCCAGGCAGACCCAGAACTCGTGACAGGTCTGAGTGAACTCCAGGCAGACCCGGAACTCGTGACAGGTCTGTGTGAACTCCAGGCAGACCCGGAACACCAGGCATGTCTGAGTGAACTCCAGGCAGACCAGGAACTCGTGACAGGTCTGAGTGAACTCCAGGCAGACCCGGAACTCGTGACAGGTCTGTGTGAACTCCAGGCAGACCCTGAACACCAGGCATGTCTAAGTGAACTCGAGGCAGACCCGGATCTCCAGGCAGGTCTGAGTGAACTCCAGGCAGACCCAGAACTCGTGACAGGACAGAGTGAACTCCAGGCAGACCGGGAACTTGTGACAGGTCTCAGTGAACTCCAGGCAGACACGGAACTCGTGACAGGTCTGAGTGAACTCCAGGCAGACCCGGAAATCGTGACAGGTCTGAGTGAACTCCAGGCAGACCTGGAAATCGAGGCAGGTCTGAGTGAACTCCAGGCAGACCTGGAAATCGAAGCAGGTCTGAGTGAACTCCAGGCAGACCCGGAACTCGTGACATGTCTGAGTGAATTCCAGGCAGACCCGGAAATCGTGACCGGTCTGAGTGAACTCGAGACAGACCCGGAACTCCAGGCAGGTCTGAGTGAATTCCAGGCAGACCCGGAACTCGTGTTAGGTCTGATTGAACTCCAGGCAGACCCGGAAATCGTGACAGGTCTGAGTGAATTCCAGGCAGACCCGGAAATCGTGAAAGGTCTGAGTGAACTCCAGGCAGACCGGGAACTTGTGACAGGTCTGAGTGAACTCCAGGCAGACCCGGAACTCGAGGCACGTCTGAGTGAATTCCAGGCAGACGCGGAACTCCAGGCATGTCTGAGAGAACTCCAGGCAGACCCGGAACTCAAGGCAGGTCTGAGTGAACTCGAGGCAGACCCGGAACTCCAGGCAGGTCTGAGTGAACTCCAGGCAGACCCGGAACTCCAGGCAGGTCTGAGTGAACTCCAGGCAGTCCCGGAACTTGAGGCAGGTCTGGGTGAACTCGAGGCAGACCTGGAACTCCAGGCAGGTCTGAGTGAACTCCAGGCAGACCCGGAACTCCAGGCAGGTCTGAGTGAACTCCAGGCAGACCCGGAACTCCAGGCAGACCCGGATCTCCAGGCAGGTCTGAGTGAACTCGAGGCAGACTGGGAACTCCAGGCAGGTCTGAGTGAATTCCAGGCAGACCCGGAACTCGTGACAGGTCGGAGTGAACTCCAGGCAGACCCGTAAATCGTGACAGGTCTGAGTGAACTCCAGGCAGACCCGGAACTCCAGGCAGGTCTGAGTGAACTCCACGCAGATCCGGACCTCGAGGCAGGTCTGAGTGAACTCCAGGCAGACCCAGAACTCCAGGCAGGTCTGAGTGAACTCCACGCAGACCTGGACCTCGAGGCAGGTCTGAGTGAACTCCAGGCAGACCTGGAACTCCAGACAGGTCTGAGTGAACTCCAGGCAGACCCGGATCTCCAGGCAGATCTGAGTGAACTCGAGGCAGACTAGGAACTCCAGGCAGGTCTGAGTGAATTCCAGGCAGACCCGGAACTCGTGACAGGTCGGAGTGAACTCCAGGCAGACCCGTAAATCGTGACAGGTCTGAGTGAACTCCAGGCAGACCCGGAACTCCAGGCAGGTCTGAGTGAACTCCACGCAGATCCGGACCTCGAGGCAGGTCTGAGTGAAATCCAGGCAGACCCGGAACTCGTGACAGGTCTGAGTGAACTCCAGGCAGACCCGGAACTCGTGACAGATCTGAGTGAACCCCAGGCAGACCCGGAACTCCAGGGAGTTCTGTGTGAACTCCAGGCTGACCCAGAAATCCAGGCAGGTCTGAGTGAACTCCAGGCAGGTCTCAGTGAACTCCAAGCAGACCCGGAACTCGTGACAGGTCTGAGTGAACTCCAGGCAGACCCGGAACTTGTGACAGGTCTGAGTTAACTCCAGGCAGACCCGGAACTCGAGGCACGTCTGTGTGAATTCCAGGCAGACGCGGAACTCCAGGCATGTCTGAGAGAACTCCAGGCAGACCCGGAACTCAAGGCAGGTCTGAGTGAACTCCAGGCAGACCCGGAACTTGTGACAGGACTGAGTGAACTCCAGGCAGGTCTCAGTGGACTCCAGGCAGACCCGGAACTCGTGACAGGTCTGAGTGAACTCCAGGCAGACCCGGAACTCGTGACAGGTCTGTGTGAACTCCAGGCAGACCCTGAACTCCAGGCATGTCTGAGTGAACTCCAGGCAGACCCGGAACTCCTGGCATGTCTAAGTGAACCCGAGGCAGACCCGGATCTCCAGGCAGGTCTGAGTGAACTCCAGGCAGACCCTGAACTCCAGGCAGGTCTGAGTGAATTCCAGGCAGACCCGGAAATCGTGACAGGTCTGAGTGAACTCCAGGCAGACCGGGAACTTGTGACAGGTCTCAGTGAACTCCAGGCAGACACGGAACTCGTGACAGGTCTGAGTGAACTCCAGGCAGACCCGGAAATCGTGAAAGGTCTGAGTGAACTCCAGGCAGACCCGGAACTCGTGACAGGTCTGAGTGAATTCCAGGCAGACCCGGAAATCGTGAAAGGTCTGAGTGAACTCCAGGCAGACCCGGAAATCGTGACAGGTCTGAGTGAACTCCAGGCAGACCTTGAAATCGTGGCAGGTCTGAGTGAACTCCAGGCAGACCTGGAAATCGAGGCAGGTCTGAGTGAACTCCAGGCAGACCTGGAAATCGAGGCAGGTCTGAGTGAACTCCAGGCAGACCCGTAAATCGTGACAGGTCTGAGTGAACTCCAGGCAGACCCAGAACTCCAGGCAAGTCTGAGTGAACTCCACGCAGACCTGGACCTCGAGGCAGGTCTGAGTGAACGCCAGGCAGACCTGGAACTCCAGACAGGTCTGAGTGAATTCCAGGCAGACCCGGAACTCGTGACAGGTCTGAGTGAAATCCAGGCAGACCCGGAACTCGTGACAGGTCTGAGTGAACTCCAGGCAGACCCGGAACTCGTGACAGATCTGAGTGAACCCCAGGCAGACCCGGAACTCCAGGGAGTTCTGTGTGAACTCCAGGCAGACCCAGAACTCCAGGCAGGTCTGAGTGAACTCTAGGCAGGTCTCAGTGAACTCCAAGCAGACCCGGAACTCGAGACAGGTCTGAGTGAACTCCAGGCAGACCCGGAACTTGTGACAGGTCTGAGTGAACTCCAGGCAGACCCGGAACTCGAGGCACGTCTGAGTGAATTCCAGGCAGACGCGGAACTCCAGGCATGTCTGAGAGAACTCCAGGCAGACCCGGAACTCAAGGCAGGTCTGAGTGAACTCGAGGCAGACCCGGAACTCCAGGCAGGTCTGAGTGAACTCCAGGCAGACCCGGAACTCCAGGCAGGTCTGAGTGAACTCCAGGTAGTCCCGGAACTTGAGGCATGTCTGGGTGAACTCGAGGCAGACCTGGAACTCCAGGCAGGTCTGAGTGAACTCCAGGCAGACCCGGAACTCCAGGCAGGTCTGAGAGAACTCCAGGCAGTCCCGGAACTTGAGGCAGGTCTGGGTGAACTCGAGGCAGTCCTGGAACTCCAGGCAGGTCTGAGTGAACTCCAGGCAGACCCGGAACTCCAGGCAGGTCTGAGTGAACTCCAGGGAGACCCGGAACTCCAGGCAGACCCGGATCTCCAGGCAGGTCTGAGTGAACTCGAGGAAGACTGGGAACTCCAGGCAGGTCTGAGTGAATTCCAGGCAGACCCGGAACTCGTGACAGGTCTGAGTGAAATCCAGGCAGACCCGGAACTCGTGACAGGTCTGAGTGAACTCCAGGCAGACCCGGAACTCGTGACAGATCTGAGTGAACCCCAGGCAGACCCGGAACTCCAGGGAGTTCTGTGTGAACTCCAGGCAGACCCAGAACTCCAGGCAGGTCTGAGTGAACTCCAGGCAGGTCTCAGTGAACTCCAAGCAGACCCGGAACTCGTGACAGGTCTGAGTGAACTCCAGGCAGACCCGGAACTTGTGACAGGTCTGAGTTAACTCAAGGCAGACCCGGAACTCGAGGCACGTCTGAGTGAATTCCAGGCAGACGCAGAACTCCAGGCATGTCTGAGAGAACTCCAGGCAGACCCGGAACTCAAGGCAGGTCTGAGTGAAGTCCAGGCAGACCCGGAACTTGTGACAGGACTGAGTGAACTCCAGGTAGTTCTCAGTGGACTCCAGGCAGACCCGGAACTCGTGACAGGTCTGAGTGAACTCCAGACAGACCCGGAACTCGTGACAGGTCTGTGTGAACTCCAGGCAGACCCGGAACACCAGGCATGTCTGAGTGAACTCCAGGCAGACCCGGAACTCGTGACAGGTCTGTGTGAACTCCAGGCAGACCCGGAACTCGTGACAGGTCTGTGTGAACTCCAGGCAGACCCTGAACACCAGGCATGTCTGAGTGAACTCCAGGCAGGTCTCAGTGAACTCCAGGCAGACCCAGAACTCGTGACAGGTCTGAGTGAACTCCAGGCAGACCCGGAACTCGTGACAGGTCTGTGTGAACTCCAGGCAGACCCGGAACACCAGGCATGTCTGAGTGAACTCCAGGCAGACCAGGAACTCGTGACAGGTCTGAGTGAACTCCAGGCAGACCCGGAACTCGTGACAGGTCTGTGTGAACTCCAGGCAGACCCTGAACACCAGGCATGTCTAAGTGAACTCGAGGCAGACCCGGATCTCCAGGCAGGTCTGAGTGAACTCCAGGCAGACCCAGAACTCGTGACAGGACAGAGTGAACTCCAGGCAGACCGGGAACTTGTGACAGGTCTCAGTGAACTCCAGGCAGACACGGAACTCGTGACAGGTCTGAGTGAACTCCAGGCAGACCCGGAAATCGTGACAGGTCTGAGTGAACTCCAGGCAGACCTGGAAATCGAGGCAGGTCTGAGTGAACTCCAGGCAGACCTGGAAATCGAAGCAGGTCTGAGTGAACTCCAGGCAGACCCGGAACTCGTGACATGTCTGAGTGAATTCCAGGCAGACCCGGAAATCGTGACCGGTCTGAGTGAACTCGAGACAGACCCGGAACTCCAGGCAGGTCTGAGTGAATTCCAGGCAGACCCGGAACTCGTGTTAGGTCTGATTGAACTCCAGGCAGACCCGGAAATCGTGACAGGTCTGAGTGAATTCCAGGCAGACCCGGAAATCGTGAAAGGTCTGAGTGAACTCCAGGCAGACCGGGAACTTGTGACAGGTCTGAGTGAACTCCAGGCAGACCCGGAACTCGAGGCACGTCTGAGTGAATTCCAGGCAGACGCGGAACTCCAGGCATGTCTGAGAGAACTCCAGGCAGACCCGGAACTCAAGGCAGGTCTGAGTGAACTCGAGGCAGACCCGGAACTCCAGGCAGGTCTGAGTGAACTCCAGGCAGACCCGGAACTCCAGGCAGGTCTGAGTGAACTCCAGGCAGTCCCGGAACTTGAGGCAGGTCTGGGTGAACTCGAGGCAGACCTGGAACTCCAGGCAGGTCTGAGTGAACTCCAGGCAGACCCGGAACTCCAGGCAGGTCTGAGTGAACTCCAGGCAGACCCGGAACTCCAGGCAGACCCGGATCTCCAGGCAGGTCTGAGTGAACTCGAGGCAGACTGGGAACTCCAGGCAGGTCTGAGTGAATTCCAGGCAGACCCGGAACTCGTGACAGGTCGGAGTGAACTCCAGGCAGACCCGTAAATCGTGACAGGTCTGAGTGAACTCCAGGCAGACCCGGAACTCCAGGCAGGTCTGAGTGAACTCCACGCAGATCCGGACCTCGAGGCAGGTCTGAGTGAACTCCAGGCAGACCCAGAACTCCAGGCAGGTCTGAGTGAACTCCACGCAGACCTGGACCTCGAGGCAGGTCTGAGTGAACTCCAGGCAGACCTGGAACTCCAGACAGGTCTGAGTGAACTCCAGGCAGACCCGGATCTCCAGGCAGATCTGAGTGAACTCGAGGCAGACTAGGAACTCCAGGCAGGTCTGAGTGAATTCCAGGCAGACCCGGAACTCGTGACAGGTCGGAGTGAACTCCAGGCAGACCCGTAAATCGTGACAGGTCTGAGTGAACTCCAGGCAGACCCGGAACTCCAGGCAGGTCTGAGTGAACTCCACGCAGATCCGGACCTCGAGGCAGGTCTGAGTGAAATCCAGGCAGACCCGGAACTCGTGACAGGTCTGAGTGAACTCCAGGCAGACCCGGAACTCGTGACAGATCTGAGTGAACCCCAGGCAGACCCGGAACTCCAGGGAGTTCTGTGTGAACTCCAGGCTGACCCAGAAATCCAGGCAGGTCTGAGTGAACTCCAGGCAGGTCTCAGTGAACTCCAAGCAGACCCGGAACTCGTGACAGGTCTGAGTGAACTCCAGGCAGACCCGGAACTTGTGACAGGTCTGAGTTAACTCCAGGCAGACCCGGAACTCGAGGCACGTCTGTGTGAATTCCAGGCAGACGCGGAACTCCAGGCATGTCTGAGAGAACTCCAGGCAGACCCGGAACTCAAGGCAGGTCTGAGTGAACTCCAGGCAGACCCGGAACTTGTGACAGGACTGAGTGAACTCCAGGCAGGTCTCAGTGGACTCCAGGCAGACCCGGAACTCGTGACAGGTCTGAGTGAACTCCAGGCAGACCCGGAACTCGTGACAGGTCTGTGTGAACTCCAGGCAGACCCTGAACTCCAGGCATGTCTGAGTGAACTCCAGGCAGACCCGGAACTCCTGGCATGTCTAAGTGAACCCGAGGCAGACCCGGATCTCCAGGCAGGTCTGAGTGAACTCCAGGCAGACCCTGAACTCCAGGCAGGTCTGAGTGAATTCCAGGCAGACCCGGAAATCGTGACAGGTCTGAGTGAACTCCAGGCAGACCGGGAACTTGTGACAGGTCTCAGTGAACTCCAGGCAGACACGGAACTCGTGACAGGTCTGAGTGAACTCCAGGCAGACCCGGAAATCGTGAAAGGTCTGAGTGAACTCCAGGCAGACCCGGAACTCGTGACAGGTCTGAGTGAATTCCAGGCAGACCCGGAAATCGTGAAAGGTCTGAGTGAACTCCAGGCAGACCCGGAAATCGTGACAGGTCTGAGTGAACTCCAGGCAGACCTTGAAATCGTGGCAGGTCTGAGTGAACTCCAGGCAGACCTGGAAATCGAGGCAGGTCTGAGTGAACTCCAGGCAGACCTGGAAATCGAGGCAGGTCTGAGTGAACTCCAGGCAGACCCGTAAATCGTGACAGGTCTGAGTGAACTCCAGGCAGACCCAGAACTCCAGGCAAGTCTGAGTGAACTCCACGCAGACCTGGACCTCGAGGCAGGTCTGAGTGAACGCCAGGCAGACCTGGAACTCCAGACAGGTCTGAGTGAATTCCAGGCAGACCCGGAACTCGTGACAGGTCTGAGTGAAATCCAGGCAGACCCGGAACTCGTGACAGGTCTGAGTGAACTCCAGGCAGACCCGGAACTCGTGACAGATCTGAGTGAACCCCAGGCAGACCCGGAACTCCAGGGAGTTCTGTGTGAACTCCAGGCAGACCCAGAACTCCAGGCAGGTCTGAGTGAACTCTAGGCAGGTCTCAGTGAACTCCAAGCAGACCCGGAACTCGAGACAGGTCTGAGTGAACTCCAGGCAGACCCGGAACTTGTGACAGGTCTGAGTGAACTCCAGGCAGACCCGGAACTCGAGGCACGTCTGAGTGAATTCCAGGCAGACGCGGAACTCCAGGCATGTCTGAGAGAACTCCAGGCAGACCCGGAACTCAAGGCAGGTCTGAGTGAACTCGAGGCAGACCCGGAACTCCAGGCAGGTCTGAGTGAACTCCAGGCAGACCCGGAACTCCAGGCAGGTCTGAGTGAACTCCAGGTAGTCCCGGAACTTGAGGCATGTCTGGGTGAACTCGAGGCAGACCTGGAACTCCAGGCAGGTCTGAGTGAACTCCAGGCAGACCCGGAACTCCAGGCAGGTCTGAGAGAACTCCAGGCAGTCCCGGAACTTGAGGCAGGTCTGGGTGAACTCGAGGCAGTCCTGGAACTCCAGGCAGGTCTGAGTGAACTCCAGGCAGACCCGGAACTCCAGGCAGGTCTGAGTGAACTCCAGGGAGACCCGGAACTCCAGGCAGACCCGGATCTCCAGGCAGGTCTGAGTGAACTCGAGGAAGACTGGGAACTCCAGGCAGGTCTGAGTGAATTCCAGGCAGACCCGGAACTCGTGACAGGTCTGAGTGAACTCCAGGAAGACCCGGAAATCGTGACAGGTCTGAGTGAACTCCAGGCAGACCCGGAACTCCAGGCAGGTCTGAGTGAACTCCACGCAGACCCGGACCTCGAGGCAGGTCTGAGTGAACTCCAGGCAGACCTGGAACTCCAGACAGGTCTGAGTGAACTCCAGGCAGACCCGGAACTCCAGGCAGACCCGGATCTCCAGGCAGGTCTGAGTGAACTCGAGGCAGACTGGGAACTCCAGGCAGGTCTGAGTGAATTCCAGGCAGACCCGGAACTCGTGACAGGTCGGAGTGAACTCCAGGCAGACCCGTAAATCGTGACAGGTCTGAGTGAACTCCAGGCAGACCCGGAACTCCAGGCAGGTCTGAGTGAACTCCACGCAGATCCGGACCTCGAGGCAGGTCTGAGTGAACTCCAGGCAGACCTGGAACTCAAGACAGGTCTGAGTGAATTCCAGGCAGACCCGGAACTCGTGACAGGTCTGAGTGAACTCCAGGCAGACCCGGAACTCCAGGCAGGTCTGAGTGAACTCCAGGCAGGTCTCAGTGAACTCCAAGCAGACCCGGAACTCGTGACAGGTCTGAGTGAACTCCAGGCAGACCCGGAACTTGTGACAGGTCTGAGTTAACTCAAGGCAGACCCGGAACTCGAGGCACGTCTGAGTGAATTCCAGGCAGACGCGGAACTCCAGGCATGTCTGAGAGAACTCCAGGCAGACCCGGAACTCAAGGCAGGTCTGAGTGAAGTCCAGGCAGACCCGGAACTTGTGACAGGACTGAGTGAACTCCAGGTAGTTCTCAGTGGACTCCAGGCAGACCCGGAACTCGTGACAGGTCTGAGTGAACTCCAGACAGACCCGGAACTCGTGACAGGTCTGTGTGAACTCCAGGCAGACCCGGAACACCAGGCATGTCTGAGTGAACTCCAGGCAGACCCGGAACTCGTGACAGGTCTGTGTGAACTCCAGGCAGACCCGGAACTCGTGACAGGTCTGTGTGAACTCCAGGCAGACCCTGAACACCAGGCATGTCTGAGTGAACTCCAGGCAGGTCTCAGTGAACTCCAGGCAGACCCAGAACTCGTGACAGGTCTGAGTGAACTCCAGGCAGACCCGGAACTCGTGACAGGTCTGTGTGAACTCCAGGCAGACCCGGAAGACCAGGCATGTCTGAGTGAACTCCAGGCAGACCAGGAACTCGTGACAGGTCTGTGTGAACTCCAGGCAGACCCGGAACTCGTGACAGGTCTGTGTGAACTCCAGGCAGACCCTGAAGACCAGGCATGTCTGAGTGAACTCCAGGCAGACCCGGAACACCAGGCATGTCTGAGTGAACTCCAGGCAGACCCGGAACTCGTGACAGGTCTGTGTGAACTCCAGGCAGACCCTGAACACCAGGCATGTCTAAGTGAACTCGAGGCAGACCCGGATCTCCAGGCAGGTCTGAGTGAACTCCAGGCAGACCCAGAACTCGTGACAGGACAGAGTGAACTCCAGGCAGACCGGGAACTTGTGACAGGTCTCAGTGAACTCCAGGCAGACACGGAACTCGTGACAGGTCTGAGTGAACTCCAGGCAGACCCGGAAATCGTGACAGGTCTGAGTGAACTCCAGGCAGACCTGGAAATCGAGGCAGGTCTGAGTGAACTCCAGGCAGACCTGGAAATCGAAGCAGGTCTGAGTGAACTCCAGGCAGACCCGGAACTCGTGACATGTCTGAGTGAATTCCAGGCAGACCCGGCAATCGTGACCGGTCTGAGTGAACTCGAGACAGACCCGGAACTCCAGGCAGGTCTGAGTGAATTCCAGGCAGACCCGGAACTCGTGTTAGGTCTGATTGAACTCCAGGCAGACCCGGAAATCGTGACATGTCTGAGTGAATTCCAGGCAGACCCGGAAATCGTGAAAGGTCTGAGTGAACTCCAGGCAGACCGGGAACTTGTGACAGGTCTGAGTGAACTCCAGGCAGACCCGGAACTCGAGGCACGTCTGAGTGAATTCCAGGCAGACGCGGAACTCCAGGCATGTCTGAGAGAACTCCAGGCAGACCCGGAACTCAAGGCAGGTCTGAGTGAACTCGAGGCAGACCCGGAACTCCAGGCAGGTCTGAGTGAACTCCAGGCAGACCCGGAACTCCAGGCAGGTCTGAGTGAACTCCAGGCAGTCCCGGAACTTGAGGCAGGTCTGGGTGAACTCGAGGCAGACCTGGAACTCCAGGCAGGTCTGAGTGAACTCCAGGCAGACCCGGAACTCCAGGCAGGTCTGAGTGAACTCCAGGCAGACCCGGAACTCCAGGCAGACCCGGATCTCCAGGCAGGTCTGAGTGAACTCGAGGCAGACTGGGAACTCCAGGCAGGTCTGAGTGAATTCCAGGCAGACCCGGAACTCGTGACAGGTCGGAGTGAACTCCAGGCAGACCCGTAAATCGTGACAGGTCTGAGTGAACTCCAGGCAGACCCGGAACTCCAGGCAGGTCTGAGTGAACTCCACGCAGATCCGGACCTCGAGGCAGGTCTGAGTGAACTCCAGGCAGACCTGGAACTCCAGACAGGTCTGAGTGAATTCCCGGCAGACCCGGAACTCGTGACAGGTCTGAGTGAAATCCAGGCAGACCCGGAACTCGTGACAGGTCTGAGTGAACTCCAGGCAGACCCGGAACTCGTGACAGATCTGAGTGAACCCCAGGCAGACCCGGAACTCCAGGGAGTTCTGTGTGAACTCCAGGCAGACCCAGAAATCCAGGCAGGTCTGAGTGAACTCCAGGCAGGTCTCAGTGAACTCCAAGCAGACCCGGAACTCGTGACAGGTCTGCGTGAACTCCAGGCAGACCCGGAACCTGTGACAGGTCTGAGTTAACTCAAGGCAGACCCGGAACTCGAGGCACGTCTGAGTGAATTCCAGGCAGACGCGGAACTCCAGGCATGTCTGAGAGAACTCCAGGCAGACCCGGAACTCAAGGCAGGTCTGAGTGAACTCCAGGCAGACCCGGAACTTGTGACAGGACTGAGTGAACTCCAGGCAGTTCTCAGTGGACTCCAGGCAGACCCGGAACTCGTGACAGGTCTGAGTGAACTCCAGGCAGACCCGGAACTCGTGACAGGTCTGTGTGAACTCCAGGCAGACCCGGAACAGCAGGCATGTCTGAGTGAACTCCAGGCAGACCCGGAACTCGTGACAGGTCTGTGTGAACTCCAGGCAGACCCTGAACACCAGGCATGTCTAAGTGAACTCGAGGCAGACTCGGATCTCCAGGCAGGTCTGAGTGAACTCCAGGCAGACCCAGAACTCGTGACAGGACAGAGTGAACTCCAGGCAGACCGGGAACTTGTGACAGGTCTCAGTGAACTCCAGGCAGACACGGAACTCGTGACAGGTCTGAGTGAACTCCAGGCAGACCCGGAAATCGTGACAGGTCTGAGTGAACTCCAGGCAGACCTGGAAATCGAGGCAGGTCTGAGTGAACTCCAGGCAGACCTGGAAATCGAAGCAGGTCTGAGTGAACTCCAGGCAGACCCGGAACTCGTGACATGTCTGAGTGAATTCCAGGCAGACCCGGAACTCGTGACCGGTCTGAGTGAACTCGAGACAGACCCGGAACTCCAGGCAGGTCTGAGTGAATTCCAGGCAGACCCGGAACTCGTGATAGGTCTGATTGAACTCCAGGCAGACCCGGAAATCGTGACAGGTCTGAGTGAATTCCAGGCAGACCCGGAAATCGTGAAAGGTCTGAGTGAACTCCAGGCAGACCCGGAACTCGTGACAGGTCTGAGTGAATTCCAGGCAGACCCGGAAATCGTGAAAGGTCTGAGTGAACTCCAGGCAGACCCGGAAATCGTGACAGGTCTGAGTGAACTCCAGGCAGACCTGGAAATCGAGGCAGGTCTGAGTGAACTCCAGGCAGACCTGGAAATCGAAGCAGGTCTGAGTGAACTCCAGGCAGACCTGGAAATCGAGGCAGGTCTGAGTGAACTGCAGGCAGACCCGGAACTCGTGACAGGTCTGAGTGAACTCCAGGCAGACCCGGAACTCCAGGCAGGTCTGAGTGAACTCCAGGCAGACCCAGAACTCGTGACAGGACAGAGTGAACTCCAGGCAGACCGGGAACTTGTGACAGGTCTCAGTGAACTCCAGGCAGACACGGAACTCATGACAGGTCTGAGTGAACTCCAGGCAGACCCGGAAATCGTGACAGGTCTGAGTGAACTCCAGGCAGACCTGGAAATCGAGGCAGGTCTGAGTGAATTCCAGGCAGACCCGGAAATCGTGACAGGGCTGTGTGAACTCCAGGCAGACCCGGAACAGCAGGCATGTCTGAGTGAACTCCAGGCAGACCCGGAACTCGTGACAGGTCTGTGTGAACTCCAGGCAGACCCTGAACACCAGGCATGTCTAAGTGAACTCGAGGCAGACCCGGATCTCCAGGCAGGTCTGAGTGAACTCCAGGCAGACCCAGAACTCGTGACAGGACAGAGTGAACTCCAGGCAGACCGGGAACTTGTGACAGGTCTCAGTGAACTCCAGGCAGACACGGAACTCGTGACAGGTCTGAGTGAACTCCAGGCAGACCCGGAAATCGTGACAGGTCTGAGTGAACTCCAGGCAGACCTGGAAATCGAGGCAGGTCTGAGTGAACTCCAGGCAGACCTGGAAATCGAAGCAGGTCTGAGTGAACTCCAGGCAGACCCGGAACTCGTGACATGTCTGAGTGAATTCCAGGCAGACCCGGAACTCGTGACCGGTCTGAGTGAACTCGAGACAGACCCGGAACTCCAGGCAGGTCTGAGTGAATTCCAGGCAGACCCGGAACTCGTGATAGGTCTGATTGAACTCCAGGCAGACCCGGAAATCGTGACAGGTCTGAGTGAATTCCAGGCAGACCCGGAAATCGTGAAAGGTCTGAGTGAACTCCAGGCAGACCCGGAACTCGTGACAGGTCTGAGTGAATTCCAGGCAGACCCGGAAATCGTGAAAGGTCTGAGTGAACTCCAGGCAGACCCGGAAATCGTGACAGGTCTGAGTGAACTCCAGGCAGACCTGGAAATCGAGGCAGGTCTGAGTGAACTCCAGGCAGACCTGGAAATCGAAGCAGGTCTGAGTGAACTCCAGGCAGACCTGGAAATCGAGGCAGGTCTGAGTGAACTGCAGGCAGACCCGGAACTCGTGACAGGTCTGAGTGAACTCCAGGCAGACCCGGAACTCCAGGCAGGTCTGAGTGAACTCCAGGCAGACCCAGAACTCGTGACAGGACAGAGTGAACTCCAGGCAGACCGGGAACTTGTGACAGGTCTCAGTGAACTCCAGGCAGACACGGAACTCATGACAGGTCTGAGTGAACTCCAGGCAGACCCGGAAATCGTGACAGGTCTGAGTGAACTCCAGGCAGACCTGGAAATCGAGGCAGGTCTGAGTGAACTCCAGGCAGACCTGGAAATCGAAGCAGGTCTGAGTGAACTCCAGGCAGACCCGGAACTCGTGACATGTCTGAGTGAATTCCAGGCAGACCCGGAACTCGTGACCGGTCTGAGTGAACTCGAGACAGACCCGGAACTCCAGGCAGGTCTGAGTGAATTCCAGGCAGACCCGGAACTCGTGATAGGTCTGATTGAACTCCAGGCAGACCCGGAAATCGTGACAAGTCTGAGTGAATTCAAGGCAGACCCGGAAATCGTGAAAGGTCTGAGTGAACTCCAGGCAGACCCAGAACTCGTGACAGGTCTGAGTGAATTCCAGGCAGACCCGGAAATCGTGAAAGGTCTGAGTGAACTCCAGGCAGACCCGGAAATCGTGACAGGTCTGAGTGAACTCCAGGCAGACCTGGAAATCGAGGCAGGTCTGAGTGAATTCCAGGCAGACCCGGAAATCGTGAAAGGTCTGAGTGAACTCCAGGCAGACCCGGAACTCGTGACCGGTCTGAGTGAACTCGAGACAGACCTGGAAATCGAGGCAGGTCTGCGTGAACTCCAGGCAGACCTGGAAATCGAAGCAGGTCTGAGTGAACTCCAGGCAGACCTGGAAATCGAGGCAGGTCTGAGTGAACTGCAGGCAGACCCGGAGCTCGTGACAGGTCTGACTGAACTCCAGGCAGACCCGGAACTCCAGGCAGGTCTGAGTGAACTCCAGGCAGACCCGAAACTCATGACAGGTCTCAGTGAACCCCAGGCAGACCCGGAACTCGTGACAGGTCTGAGTGAACTCCAGGCAGACCTGGAACTCCAGGCATGTCTGAGTGAACTCCAGGCAGACCCGGAACTCCAGGCAGGTCTGAGTGAACTCCACGCAGACCCGGAACTCGAGGCAGGTCTGAGTGAATTCCAGGCAGACCCTGATCTCGTGACAGGACTGAGTGAACTCCAGGCAGACCCGGAAATCGTGACAGGTCTGAGTGAACTCCAGGCAGACCCGGAACTCGTGACAGGTCTGAGTGAAATCCAGGCAGACCCGGAACTCCAGGCAGGTCTGAGTGAACTCCACGCAGACACAGAACTCGAGGCATGTCTGAGTGAATTCCAGGCAGACCCGGAACTCGTGACAGGTCTGAGTGAGCTCCAGGCAGACCCGGAACTCGTGACAGCTCTGAGTGAACTCCAGGCAGACCCGGAACTCGTGACAGGTCTGAGAGAACTCCAGGCAGACCCGGAACTCAAGGCAGGTCTGAGTGAACTCCAGGCAGACCCGGAACTTGTGACAGGACTGAGTGAACTCCAGGCAGGTCTGAGTGGACTCCAGGCAGACCCGGAACACGTGACAGGTCTGAGTGAACTCCAGGCAGACCCGGAACTCGTGACAGGTCTGAGTGAACTCCAGGCAGACCCGGACCTCGAGGCAGGTCTGAGTGAACTCCAGGCAGACCCAGAACACCAGGCAGGTCTGAGTGAACTCCAGGCACACCCGGAACTCCAGGCAGACCCGGATCTCCAGGCAGGTCTGAGTGAACTCGAGGCAGACTGGGAACTCCAGGCAGGTCTGAGTGAATTCCAGGCAGATCCGAAACTCGTGACAGGTCTGAGTGAACTCCAGGCAGACCCAGAACACCAGGCAGGTCTGAGTGAACTCCAGGCAGGTCTCAGTGAACTCCAAGCAGACCCGGAACTCGTGACAGGTCTGCGTGAACTCCAGGCAGACCCGGAACTTGTGACAGGTCTGAGTGAACTCCAGGCAGACCCGGAACTCGAGGCACGTCTGAGTGAATTCCAGGCTGACGCGGAACTCCAGGCATGTCTGAGAGAACTCCAGGCAGATCCGGAACTCAAGGCAGGTCTGAGTGAACTCCAGGCAGACCCGGAACTTGTGACAGGACTGAGTGAACTCCAGGCAGGTCTCAGTGGACTCTAGGCAGACCCGGAACACGTGACAGGTCTGAGTGAACTCCAGGCAGACCCGGAACTCGTGACAGGTCTGAGTGAACTCCAGGCAGACCCGGAACTCCAGGCAGGTCTGAGTGAACTCGAGGCAGACTCGGAACGCGTGACAGGTCTAAGATAACTCCAGGCAGACCCGGAACTCGTGACAGGTCTAAGTTAACTCCAGGCAGACCCGGAACTCGTGACAGGTCTGAGTGAACTCCAGGCAGACCCGGAACTCATGACAGGTCTGAGTGAATTCCAGGCAGACCCGGAACTCATGACAGGTCTCAGTGAACTCCAGGCAGACCAGGAACTCGTGACAGGTCTGAGTGAACTCCAGGAAGACCCGGAACTCCAGGCAGGTCTGAGTGAACTCCAGGCAGACTCGGAAGTCCAGGCAGACCCGGATCTCCAGGCAGGTCTGAGTGAACTCGAGGCAGACTGGGAACTCCAGGCAGGTCTGAGTGAATTCCAGGCAGACCCGGAACTCGTGACAGGTCTGAGTTAACTCCAGGCAGACCCGTAAATCGTGACAGGTCTGAGTGAACTCCAGGCAGACCCGGAACTCCAGGCAGGTCTGAGTGAACTCCACGCAGACCAGGACCTCGAGGCAGTTCTGAGTGAACTCCAGGCAGACCTGGAACTCCAGACAGTTCTGAGTGAATTCCAGGCAGACCCGGAACTCGTGACAGGTCTGAGTGAAATCCAGGCAGACCCGGAACTCGTGACAGGTCTGAGTGAACTACAGGCAGACCCGGAACTCGTGACAGATCTGAGTGAACCCCAGGCAGACCCGGAACTCCAGGCAGTTCTGTGTGAACTCCAGGCAGACCCAGAACTCCAGGCAGGTCTGAGTGAACTCCAGGCAGGTCTCAGTGAACTCCAAGCAGACCCGGAACTCGTGACAGGTCTGAGTGAACTCCAGGCAGACCCGGAACTTGTGACAGGTCTGAGTGAACTCCAGGCAGACCTGGAAATCGACGCAGGTCTGAGTGAACTCCAGGCAGACCTGGAAATCGAAGCAGGTCTGAGTGAACTCCAGGCAGACCTGGAAATCGAGGCAGGTCTGAGTGAACTCCAGGCAGACCCGGAACTCGTGACAGGTCTGAGTGAACTCCAGGCAGACCCGGAACTCCAGGCAGGTCTGAGTGAACTCCAGGCAGACCCGGAACTCATGACAGGTCTCAGTGAACCCCAGGCAGACCCGGAACTCGTGACAGGTCTGAGTGAACTCCAGGAAGACCCGGAACTCCAGGCAGGTCTGAGTGAACTCCAGGCAGACTCGGAAGTCCAGGCAGACCCGGATCTCCAGGCAGGTCTGAGTGAACTCGAGGCAGACTGGGAACTTCAGGCAGGTCTGAGTGAATTCCAGGCAGACCCGGAACTCGTGACAGGTCTGAGTGAACTCCAGGCAGACCCAGAACACCAGGCAGGTCTGAGTGAACTCCAGGCAGGTCTCAGTGAACTCCAAGCAGACCCGGAACTCGTGACAGGTCTGAGTGAACTCGAGGCAGACTGGGAACTCCAGGCAGGTCTGAGTGAATTCCAGGCAGACCCGGAACTCGTGACAGGTCTGAGTGAACTGCAGGCAGACCCGTAAATCGTGACAGGTCTGAGTGAACTCCAGGCAGACCCGGAACTCCTGGCAGGTCTGAGTGAACTCCACGCAGACCCGGACCTCGAGGCAGGTCTGAGTGAACTCCAGGCAGACCTGGAACTCCAGACAGGTCTGAGTGAATTCCAGGCAGACCCGGAACTCGTGACAGGTCTGAGTGAAATCCAGGCAGACCCTGAACTCGTGACAGGTCTGAGTGAACTCCAGGCTGACCCGGAACTCGTGACAGATCTGAGTGAACCCCAGGCAGACCCGGAACTCCAGGCAGTTCTGTGTGAACTCCAGGCAGACCCAGAACACCAGGCAGGTCTGACTGAACTCCAGGCAGGTCTCAGTGAACTCCAAGCAGACCCGGAACTCGTGACAGGTCTGAGTGAACTCCAGGCAGACCCAGAACTTGTGACAGGTCTGAGTGAACTCCAGGCAGACCCGGAACTCGAGCCACGTCTGAGTGAATTCCAGGCTGACGCGGAACTCCAGGCATGTCTGAGAGAACTCCAGGCAGACCCGGAACTCAAGGCAGGTCTGAGTGAACTCCAGGCAGACCCGGAACTTGTGACAGGACTGAGTGAACTCCAGGCAGGTCTCAGTGAACTCCAGGCAGACCCGGAACACGTGACAGGTCTGAGTGAACTCCAGGCAGACCCGGAACTCGTGACAGGTCTGAGTGAACTCCAGGCAGACCCGGAACTCCAGGCAGGTCTGAGTGAACTCGAGGCAGACTCGGAACGCGTGACAGGTCTAAGTTAACTCCAGGCAGACCCGGAACTCGTGACAGGTCTAAGTTAACTCCAGGCAGACCCGGAACTCGTGACAGGTCTGAGTGAACTCCAGGCAGACCCGGAACTCATGACAGGTCTGAGTGAATTCCAGGCAGACCCGGAACTCATGACAGGTCTCAGTGAACTCCAGGCAGACCAGGAACTCGTGACACGTCTGAGTGAACTCCAGGAAGACCTGGAACTCCAGGCAGGTCTGAGTGAACTCCAGGCAGTCTCGGAAGTCCAGGCAGACCCGGATCTCCAGGCAGGTCTGAGTGAACTCGAGGCAGACTGGGAACTCCAGGCAGGTCTGAGTGAATTCCAGGCAGACCCGAAACTCGTGACAGGTCTGAGTGAACTCCAGGCAGACCCAGAACACCAGGCAGGTCTGAGTGAACTACAGGCAGGTCTCAGTGAACTCCAAGCAGACCCGGAACTCGTGACAGGTCTGCGTGAACTCCAGGCAGACCCGAAACTCATGACAGGTCTCAGTGAACCCCAGGCAGACCCGGAACTCGTGACAGGTCTGAGTGAACTCCAGGCAGACCTGGAACTCCAGGCATGTCTGAGTGAACTCCAGGCAGACCCGGAACTCCAGGCAGGTCTGAGTGAACTCCACGCAGACCCGGAACTCGAGGCAGGTCTGAGTGAATTCCAGGCAGACCCTGATCTCGTGACAGGACTGAGTGAACTCCAGGCAGACCCGGAAATCGTGACAGGTCTGAGTGAACTCCAGGCAGACCCGGAACTCGTGACAGGTCTGAGTGAAATCCAGGCAGACCCGGAACTCCAGGCAGGTCTGAGTGAACTCCACGCAGACACAGAACTCGAGGCATGTCTGAGTGAATTCCAGGCAGACCCGGAACTCGTGACAGGTCTGAGTGAGCTCCAGGCAGACCCGGAACTCGTGACAGCTCTGAGTGAACTCCAGGCAGACCCGGAACTCGTGACAGGTCTGAGAGAACTCCAGGCAGACCCGGAACTCAAGGCAGGTCTGAGTGAACTCCAGGCAGACCCGGAACTTGTGACAGGACTGAGTGAACTCCAGGCAGGTCTGAGTGGACTCCAGGCAGACCCGGAACACGTGACAGGTCTGAGTGAACTCCAGGCAGACCCGGAACTCGTGACAGGTCTGAGTGAACTCCAGGCAGACCCGGACCTCGAGGCAGGTCTGAGTGAACTCCAGGCAGACCCAGAACACCAGGCAGGTCTGAGTGAACTCCAGGCACACCCGGAACTCCAGGCAGACCCGGATCTCCAGGCAGGTCTGAGTGAACTCGAGGCAGACTGGGAACTCCAGGGAGGTCTGAGTGAATTCCAGGCAGATCCGAAACTCGTGACAGGTCTGAGTGAACTCCAGGCAGACCCAGAACACCAGGCAGGTCTGAGTGAACTCCAGGCAGGTCTCAGTGAACTCCAAGCAGACCCGGAACTCGTGACAGGTCTGCGTGAACTCCAGGCAGACCCGGAACTTGTGACAGGTCTGAGTGAACTCCAGGCAGACCCGGAACTCGAGGCACGTCTGAGTGAATTCCAGGCTGACGCGGAACTCCAGGCATGTCTGAGAGAACTCCAGGCAGATCCGGAACTCAAGGCAGGTCTGAGTGAACTCCAGGCAGACCCGGAACTTGTGACAGGACTGAGTGAACTCCAGGCAGGTCTCAGTGGACTCTAGGCAGACCCGGAACACGTGACAGGTCTGAGTGAACTCCAGGCAGACCCGGAACTCGTGACAGGTCTGAGTGAACTCCAGGCAGACCCGGAACTCCAGGCAGGTCTGAGTGAACTCGAGGCAGACTCGGAACGCGTGACAGGTCTAAGATAACTCCAGGCAGACCCGGAACTCGTGACAGGTCTAAGTTAACTCCAGGCAGACCCGGAACTCGTGACAGGTCTGAGTGAACTCCAGGCAGACCCGGAACTCATGACAGGTCTGAGTGAATTCCAGGCAGACCCGGAACTCATGACAGGTCTCAGTGAACTCCAGGCAGACCAGGAACTCGTGACAGGTCTGAGTGAACTCCAGGAAGACCCGGAACTCCAGGCAGGTCTGAGTGAACTCCAGGCAGACTCGGAAGTCCAGGCAGACCCGGATCTCCAGGCAGGTCTGAGTGAACTCGAGGCAGACTGGGAACTCCAGGCAGGTCTGAGTGAATTCCAGGCAGACCCGGAACTCGTGACAGGTCTGAGTTAACTCCAGGCAGACCCGTAAATCGTGACAGGTCTGAGTGAACTCCAGGCAGACCCGGAACTCCAGGCAGGTCTGAGTGAACTCCACGCAGACCAGGACCTCGAGGCAGTTCTGAGTGAACTCCAGGCAGACCTGGAACTCCAGACAGTTCTGAGTGAATTCCAGGCAGACCCGGAACTCGTGACAGGTCTGAGTGAAATCCAGGCAGACCCGGAACTCGTGACAGGTCTGAGTGAACTACAGGCAGACCCGGAACTCGTGACAGATCTGAGTGAACCCCAGGCAGACCCGGAACTCCAGGCAGTTCTGTGTGAACTCCAGGCAGACCCAGAACTCCAGGCAGGTCTGAGTGAACTCCAGGCAGGTCTCAGTGAACTCCAAGCAGACCCGGAACTCGTGACAGGTCTGAGTGAACTCCAGGCAGACCCGGAACTTGTGACAGGTCTGAGTGAACTCCAGGCAGACCTGGAAATCGACGCAGGTCTGAGTGAACTCCAGGCAGACCTGGAAATCGAAGCAGGTCTGAGTGAACTCCAGGCAGACCTGGAAATCGAGGCAGGTCTGAGTGAACTCCAGGCAGACCCGGAACTCGTGACAGGTCTGAGTGAACTCCAGGCAGACCCGGAACTCCAGGCAGGTCTGAGTGAACTCCAGGCAGACCCGGAACTCATGACAGGTCTCAGTGAACCCCAGGCAGACCCGGAACTCGTGACAGGTCTGAGTGAACTCCAGGAAGACCCGGAACTCCAGGCAGGTCTGAGTGAACTCCAGGCAGACTCGGAAGTCCAGGCAGACCCGGATCTCCAGGCAGGTCTGAGTGAACTCGAGGCAGACTGGGAACTTCAGGCAGGTCTGAGTGAATTCCAGGCAGACCCGGAACTCGTGACAGGTCTGAGTGAACTCCAGGCAGACCCAGAACACCAGGCAGGTCTGAGTGAACTCCAGGCAGGTCTCAGTGAACTCCAAGCAGACCCGGAACTCGTGACAGGTCTGAGTGAACTCGAGGCAGACTGGGAACTCCAGGCAGGTCTGAGTGAATTCCAGGCAGACCCGGAACTCGTGACAGGTCTGAGTGAACTGCAGGCAGACCCGTAAATCGTGACAGGTCTGAGTGAACTCCAGGCAGACCCGGAACTCCTGGCAGGTCTGAGTGAACTCCACGCAGACCCGGACCTCGAGGCAGGTCTGAGTGAACTCCAGGCAGACCTGGAACTCCAGACAGGTCTGAGTGAATTCCAGGCAGACCCGGAACTCGTGACAGGTCTGAGTGAAATCCAGGCAGACCCTGAACTCGTGACAGGTCTGAGTGAACTCCAGGCTGACCCGGAACTCGTGACAGATCTGAGTGAACCCCAGGCAGACCCGGAACTCCAGGCAGTTCTGTGTGAACTCCAGGCAGACCCAGAACACCAGGCAGGTCTGACTGAACTCCAGGCAGGTCTCAGTGAACTCCAAGCAGACCCGGAACTCGTGACAGGTCTGAGTGAACTCCAGGCAGACCCAGAACTTGTGACAGGTCTGAGTGAACTCCAGGCAGACCCGGAACTCGAGCCACGTCTGAGTGAATTCCAGGCTGACGCGGAACTCCAGGCATGTCTGAGAGAACTCCAGGCAGACCCGGAACTCAAGGCAGGTCTGAGTGAACTCCAGGCAGACCCGGAACTTGTGACAGGACTGAGTGAACTCCAGGCAGGTCTCAGTGAACTCCAGGCAGACCCGGAACACGTGACAGGTCTGAGTGAACTCCAGGCAGACCCGGAACTCGTGACAGGTCTGAGTGAACTCCAGGCAGACCCGGAACTCCAGGCAGGTCTGAGTGAACTCGAGGCAGACTCGGAACGCGTGACAGGTCTAAGTTAACTCCAGGCAGACCCGGAACTCGTGACAGGTCTAAGTTAACTCCAGGCAGACCCGGAACTCGTGACAGGTCTGAGTGAACTCCAGGCAGACCCGGAACTCATGACAGGTCTGAGTGAATTCCAGGCAGACCCGGAACTCATGACAGGTCTCAGTGAACTCCAGGCAGACCAGGAACTCGTGACACGTCTGAGTGAACTCCAGGAAGACCTGGAACTCCAGGCAGGTCTGAGTGAACTCCAGGCAGTCTCGGAAGTCCAGGCAGACCCGGATCTCCAGGCAGGTCTGAGTGAACTCGAGGCAGACTGGGAACTCCAGGCAGGTCTGAGTGAATTCCAGGCAGACCCGAAACTCGTGACAGGTCTGAGTGAACTCCAGGCAGACCCAGAACACCAGGCAGGTCTGAGTGAACTACAGGCAGGTCTCAGTGAACTCCAAGCAGACCCGGAACTCGTGACAGGTCTGCGTGAACTCCAGGCAGACCCGGAACTTGTGACAGGTCTGAGTGAACTCCAGGCAGACCCGGAACTCGAGGCACGTCTGAGTGAATTCCAGGCTGACGCGGAACTCCAGGCATGTCTGAGAGAACTCCAGGCAGACCCGGAACTCAAGGCAGGTCTGAGTGAACTCCAGGCAGACCCGGAACTTGTGACAGGACTGAGTGAACTCCAGGCAGGTCTCAGTGGACTCTAGGCGGACCCGGAACACGTGACAGGTCTGAGTGAACTCCAGGCAGACCCGGAACTCGTGACAGGTCTGAGTGAACTCCAGGCAGACCCGGAACTCCAGGCAGGTCTGAGTGAACTCGAGGCAGACTCGGAACGCGTGACAGGTCTAAGTTAACTCCAGGCAGACCCGGAACTCGTGACAGGTCTAAGTTAACTCCAGGCAGACCCGGAACTCGTGACAGGTCTGAGTGAACTCCAGGCAGACCCGGAACTCATGACAGGTCTGAGTGAATTCCAGGCAGACCCGGAACTCATGACAGGTCTCAGTGAACTCCAGGCAGACCAGGAACTCGTGACAGGTCTGAGTGAACTCCAGGAAGACCCGGAACTCCAGGCAGGTCTGAGTGAACTCCAGGCAGACTCGGAAGTCCAGGCAGACCCGGATCTCCAGGCAGGTCTGAGTGAACTCGAGGCAGACTGGGAACTCCAGGCAGGTCTGAGTGAATTCCAGGCAGACCCGGAACTCGTGACAGGTCTGAGTGAACTCCAGGCAGACCCGTAAATCGTGACAGGTCTGAGTGAACTCCAGGCAGACCCGGAACTCCAGGCAGGTCTGAGTGAACTCCACGCAGACCAGGACATCGAGGCAGTTCTGAGTGAACTCCAGGCAGACCTGGAACTCCAGACAGTTCTGAGTGAATTCCAGGCAGACCCGGAACTCGTGACAGGTCTGAGTGAAATCCAGGCAGACCCGGAACTCGTGACAGGTCTGAGTGAACTACAGGCAGACCCGGAACTCGTGACAGATCTGAGTGAACCCCAGGCAGACCCGGAACTCCAGGCAGTTCTGTGTGAACTCCAGGCAGACCCAGAACTCCAGGCAGGTCTGAGTGAACTCCAGGCAGGTCTCAGTGAACTCCAAGCAGACCCGGAACTCGTGACAGGTCTGAGTGAACTCCAGGCAGACCCGGAACTTGTGACAGGTCTGAGTGAACTCCAGGCAGGTCTGAGTGAACTCCACGCAGACCCGGAACTCGAGGCAGGTCTGAGTGAATTCCAGGCAGACCCGGAACTCATGACAGGACTGAGTGAACTCCAGGCAGACCCGGAAATCGTGACAGGTCTGAGTGAACTCCAGGCAGACCCGGAACTCGAGGCAGGTCTGAGTGAATTCCAGGCAGACCCGGAACTCATGACAGGACTGAGTGAACTCCAGGCAGACCCGGAAATCGTGACAGGTCTGAGTGAACTCCAGGCAGACCCGGAACTCGTGACAGGTCTGAGTGAAATCCAGGCAGACCCGGAACTCCAGGCAGGTCTGAGTGAACTCCACGCAGACCCGGAACTCGAGGCATGTCTGAGTGAATTCCAGGCAGACCCGGAACTCGTGACAGGTCTGAGTGAACTCCAGGCAGACCCGGAACTCCAGGCAGGTCTGAGTGAACTCCAGGCAGAACCGGAACTCCAGGCAGGTCTGAGTGAACTCCAGGCAGACCCGGAAGTCCAGGCAGACCCGGATCTCCAGGCAGGTCTGAGTGAACTCGAGGCAGACTGGGAACTCCAGGCAGGTCTGAGTGAATTCCAGGCAGACCCAGAACTCGTGACAGGTCTGAGTGAACTCCAGGCAGACCCGGAACTCGTGACAGGTCTGAGTGAAATCCAGGCAGACCCGGAACTCGTGACAGGTCTGAGTGAACTACAGGCAGACCCGGAACTCGTGACAGATCTGAGTGAACCCCAGGCAGACCCGGAACTCCAGGCAGTTCTGTGTGAACTCCAGGCAGACCCAGAACTCCAGGCAGGTCTGAGTGAACTCCAGGCAGGTCTCAGTGAACTCCAAGCAGACCCGGAACTCGTGACAGGTCTGAGTGAACTCCAGGCAGACCCGGAACTTGTGACAGGTCTGAGTGAACTCCAGGCAGACCTGGAAATCGAGGCAGGTCTGAGTGAACTCCAGGCAGACCTGGAAATCGAAGCAGGTCTGAGTGAACTCCAGGCAGACCTGGAAATCGAGGCAGGTCTGAGTGAACTCCAGGCAGACCCGGAACTCGTGACAGGTCTGAGTGAACTCCAGGCAGACCCGGAACTCCAGGCAGGTCTGAGTGAACTCCAGGCAGACCCGGAACTCATGACAGGTCTCAGTGAACCCCAGGCAGACCCGGAACTCGTGACAGGTCTGAGTGAACTCCAGGCAGACCTGGAACTCCAGGCATGTCTGAGTGAACTCCAGGCAGACCCGGAACTCCAGGCAGGTCTGAGTGAACTCCACGCAGACCCGGAACTCGAGGCAGGTCTGAGTGAATTCCAGGCAGACCCTGATCTCGTGACAGGACTGAGTGAACTCCAGGCAGACCCGGAAATCGAGACAGGTCTGAGTGAACTCCAGGCAGACCCGGAACTCGTGACAGGTCTGAGTGAAATCCTGGCAGACCCGGAACTCCAGGCAGGTCTGAGTGAACTCCACGCAGACACAGAACTCGAGGCATGTCTGAGTGAATTCCAGGCAGACCCGGAACTCGTGACAGGTCTGAGTGAACTCCAGGCAGACCCTGAACTCGTGACAGCTCTGAGTGAACTCCAGGCAGACCCGGAACTCGTGACAGGTCTGAGTGAATTCCAGGCAGACCCGGAACTCGTGACAGGTCTGAGTGAACTACAGGCAGACCCGGAACTCATGACAGGTCTCAGTGAACTCCAGGCAGACCCGGAACTCGTGACAGGTCTGAGTGAACTCCAGGCAGACCCGGAACTCGAGACAGGTCTGAGTGAACTCCAGGCAGGTCTGAGTGAATTCCAGGCAGACCCGGAACTTGTGACAGGTCTGAGTGAACTCCAGGCAGACCCGGAACCCGAGACAGGTCTGAGTGAACTCCAGGCAGGTCTGAGTGAACTCCAGGCAGGTCTGAGTGAATTCCAGGCAGACCCGGAACTTGTGACAGGTCTGAGTGAACTCCAGGCAGACCCGGAACTCGAGACAGGTCTGAGTGAACTCCAGGCAGGTCTGAGTGAACTCCAGGCAGGTCTGAGTGAATTCCAGGCAGACCCAGAACTCGTGACAGGTCTGAGTGAATTCCAGGCATACCCGGAACTCGTGACAGGTCTGAGTGAATTCTAGGCAGACCCGGAACTCGTGACGGATCTGAGTGTATTCCAGGCAGACCCGGACCTCCAGGCATGTCTGAGTGAAATCCAGGCAGACCCGTAACTCGTGACACGTCTGAGTGAACTCCAGGCAGACCCGGAACTCGTGACAGGTGTCAGTGAACTGCAGGCAGGTCTGAGTGAATTCCAGGCAGACCCGGAACTCGTGACAGGTGTCAGTGAACTCCAGGCAGGTCTGAGTGAATTCCAGGCAGACCCCGAACTCGTGACAGGTCTGAGTGAATTCCAGGCAGACCCGGAATCCAGGCAGGTCTGAGTGAACTCCAGGCAGACCCGGAACTGGTGACAGGTCTGAGTGAACTCCAGGCAGACCCGGAAATCGTGACAGGTCTGAGTGTACTCCAGGCAGACCCGGAACTCGTGACAGGACTGAGTGAACTCCAGGCAGGTCTCAGTGAACTCCAGACATGTCTGAGTGAACTCCAGGCAGTCCAGGAACTTGAGGCAGGTCTGGGTGAACTCGAGGCAGACCCAGAACTCCAGGCAGGTCTGAGTGAACTCCAGGCAGACCCGGAACTCCAGGCAGGTCTGAGTGAACTCCAGGCAGACCCGGAACTCATGACAGGTCTGAGTGAACTCCAGGTAGACCCGGAACTCGTGACAGGTCTGAGTGAATTCCAGGCAGACCCGGAACTCCAGGCAGGTCTGAGTGAACTCCAGGCAGACCCGGAACTGGTGACAGGTCTGAGTGAACTCCAGGCAGACCCGGAACTCGTGACAGGTCTGAGTGAACTCCAGGTAGACCCGGAACTCGTGACAGGTCTGAGTGAATTCCAGGCAGACCTTGAACTCGTGACAGGTCTGAGTGAACTCCAGGCAGACCCGGAACTCCAAGCAGAATTCAGTGAACTCCAGGCAGACCCGGAACTCCAGGAAGACCCAGAACTCCAAGCAGAATTCAGTGAACTCCAGGCAGACCCGGAACTCCAGGAAGACCCAGAACTCCAGGAGGGTCTGATTGAACTCGAGACAGACCTGGAACTCCAGGCAGGTCTGAGTGAATTCCAGGCAGACCCGGAACTCGTGATAGGTCTGATTGAACTCCAGGCAGACCCGGAAATCGTGACAGGTCTGAGTGAATTCCAGGCAGACCCGGAAATCGTGAAAGGTCTGAGTGAACTCCAGGCAGACCCGGAACTCGTGACAGGTCTTAGTGAATTCCAGGCAGACCCGGAAATCGTGAAAGGTCTGAGTGAACTCCAGACAGACCCGGAAATCGTGACAGGTCTGAGTGAACTCCAGGCAGACCTGGAAATCGAGGCAGGTCTGAGTGAACTCCAGGCAGACCTGGAAATCGAGGCAGGTCTGAGTGAACTCCAGGCAGACCTGGAAATCGAGGCAGGTCTGAGTGAACTCCAGGCAGACCTGGAACTCGTGACAGGTCTGAGTGAACTCCAGGCAGACCCGGAACTCCAGGCAGGTCTGAGTGAACTCCAGGCAGACCCGGAACTCATGACAGGTCTCAGTGAACTCCAGGCAGACCCGGAACTCGTGACAGGTCTGAGTGAACTCCAGGCAGACCTGGAACACCAGGCATGTCTGAGTGAACTCCAGGCAGACCCGGAACTCCAGGCAGGTCTGAGTGAACTCCACGCAGACCCGGAACTCGAGGCAGGTCTGAGTGAATTCCAGGCAGACCCGGAACTCATGACAGGACTGAGTGAACTCCAGGCAGACCCGGAAATCGTGACAGGTCTGAGTGAACTCCAGGCAGACCCGGAACTCGTGACAGGTCTGAGTGAAATCCAGGCAGACCCGGAACTCAAGGCAGGTCTGAGTGAACTCCACGCAGACCCGGAACTCGAGGCATGTCTGAGTGAATTCCAGGCAGACCCGGAACTCGTGACAGGTCTGAGTGAACTCCAGGCAGAGCCGGAACTCCAGGCAGGTCTGAGTGAACTCCAGGCAGAACCGGAACTCCAGGCAGGTCTGAGTGAACTCCAGGCAGACCCGGAAGTCCAGGCAGACCCGGATCTCCAGGCAGGTCTGAGTGAACTCGAGGCAGACTGGGAACTCCAGGCAGGTCTGAGTGAATTCCAGGCAGACCCGGAACTCGGGACAGGTCTGAGTGAACTCCAGGCAGACCCGTAAATCGTGACAGGTCTGAGTGAACTCCAGGCAGACCCGGAACTCCTGGCATGTCTGAGTGAACTCCACGCAGACCCGGACCTCGAGGCAGGTCTGAGTGAACTCCAGGCAGACCTGGAACTCCAGACAGGTCTGAGTGAATTCCAGGCAGACCCGGAACTCGAGGCACGTCTGAGTGAATTCCAGGCTGACGCGGAACTCCAGGCATGTCTGAGAGAACTCCAGGCAGACCCGGAACTCAAGGCAGGTCTGAGTGAACTCCAGGCAGACCCGGAACTTGTGACAGGACTGAGTGAACTCCAGGCAGTTCTCAGTGGACTCCAGGCAGACCCGGAACACGTGACAGGTCTGAGTGAACTCCAGGCAGACCCGGAACTCGTGACAGGTCTGAGTGAACTCCAGGCAGACCCGGAACTCCAGGCAGGTCTGAGTGAACTCGAGGCAGAATCGGAACGCGTGACAGGTCTAAGTTAACTCCAGGCAGACCCGGAACTCGTGACAGGTCTAAGTTAACTCCAGGCAGACCCGGAACTCGTGACAGGTCTGAGTGAACTCCAGGCAGACCCGGAACTCCTGACAGGTCTGAGTGAATTCCAGGCAGACCCGGAACTCATGACAGGTCTCAGTGAACTCCAGGCAGACCAGGAACTCGTGACAGGTCTGAGTGAACTCCAGGAGAACCGGAACTCCAGGCAGGTCTGAGTGAACTCCAGGCAGACTCGGAAGTCTAGGCAGACCCGGATCTCCAGGCAGGTCTGAGTGAACTCGAGGCAGACTGGGAACTCCAGGCAGGTCTGAGTGAATTCCAGGCAGACCCGGAACTCGTGACAGGTCTGAGTGAACTCCAGGCAGACCCGTAAATCGTGACAGGTCTGAGTGAACTCCAGGCAGACCCGGAACTCCAGGCAGGTCTGAGTGAACTCCACGCAGACCAGGACCTCGAGGCAGTTCTGAGTGAACTCCAGGCAGACCTGGAACTCCAGACTGTTCTGAGTGAATTCCAGGCAGTCCCGGAACTCGTGACAGGTCTGAGTGAAATCCAGGCAGACCCGGAACTCGTGACAGGTCTGAGTGAACTACAGGCAGACCCGGAACTCGTGACAGATCTGAGTGAACCCCAGGCAGACCCGGAACTCCAGGCAGTTCTGTGTGAACTCCAGGCTGACCCAGAACTCCAGGCAGGTCTGAGTGAACTCCAGGCAGGTCTCAGGGAACTCCAAGCAGACCCGGAACTCGTGACAGGTCTGAGTGAACTCCAGGCAGACCCGGAACTTGTGACAGGTCTGAGTGAACTCCAGGCAGACCTGGAAATCGAGGCAGGTCTGAGTGAACTCCAGGCAGACCTGGAAATCGAAGCAGGTCTGAGTGAACTCCAGGCAGACCTGGAAATCGAGGCAGGTCTGAGTGAACTCCAGGCAGACCCGGAACTCGTGACAGGTCTGAGTGAACTCCAGGCAGACCCGGAACTCCAGGCAGGTCTGAGTGAACTCCAGGCAGACCCGGAACTCATGACAGGTCTCAGTGAACCCCAGGCAGACCCGGAACTCGTGACAGGTCTGAGTGAACTCCAGGCAGACCTGGAACTCCAGGCATGTCTGAGTGAACTCCAGGCAGACCCGGAACTCCAGGCAGGTCTGAGTGAACTCCACGCAGACCCGGAACTCGAGGCAGGTCTGAGTGAATTCCAGGCAGACCCTGATCTCGTGACAGGACTGAGTGAACTCCAGGCAGACCCGGAAATCGAGACAGGTCTGAGTGAACTCCAGGCAGACCCGGAACTC